>NC_069504.1:385421973-385755723 GCF_027579735.1 Bombina bombina | reverse complement strand
GAGAGAGAAAAGAGAGAGAGAGAAAAGAGACAGAGAGAAAAGAGAGAGAGAGAGAAAAGAGAGAGAGAGAAAAGAGAGAGACAGGGGGGGAGAGAGACAGGGGGGGAGAGAGACAGGGGGGTTGAGAGATAGGGGGGGGGAGAGAGACAGGGGGGGAGAGAGACAGGGGGGGAGAGAGACAGGGGGGGGAGAGAGACAGGGGGGGAGAGACGGGGGGAGAGAGGGACAGGGGGGGGAGACAGGGGGGGAGAGAGACAGGGGGGGAGAGAGACAGGGGGGGGGAGAGAGACAGGGGGGGGAGAGAGACAGGGGGGAGAGAGACAGGGGGGGAGAGAGACAGGGGGGGAGAGAGACGGGGGGGAGAGAGACGGGGGGGAGAGAGACAGGGGGGGGAGAGAGACAGGGGGGGAGAGAGACGGGGGGAGAGAGACAGGGGGGGGAGAGAGACAGGGGGGGGAGAGAGACGGGGGGGAGAGACAGGGGGAGGGAGAGAGAGACAGAGGGGGGGAGAGAGAGACAGAGGGGGGGGGAGAGAGAGACAGAAGGGGGGGAGAGAGAGAGAGACGGGGGGAGAGAGAAAGACAGAGGGGGGGGGGAGAGAGAGAGACAGAGGGGGGGAGAGAGAGAGACAGAGGGGGGGGAAGAGAGAGAGACAGAGGGGGGGGGAGAGAGAGACAGAGGGGGGGAGAGAGAGACAGAGGGGGGGGGAGAGATACATAGTAAACACACATAGCAAATTCTAAAAATGTTTAACCTGAAATACTTTTGTAATCCTCTCTTAAAACCTTTTACCATATACATCTATTTTTTATTATTATGGCATGATGCACTATAGACATAATTTTCAACTTTTATCATGGTAATCTGCAAAACATGAGTCAGAAAGTGTTGACAAATTTCCATAGGGATATGGTTTTGCCACTGCAAACTATTTTGTTCCTTAATAGTTAAATAACCCTGGCAAGACAGCCAATAAGGACTCTAACCCCTATCTGGAATTTATTAGTATGCACTCTGCAGAGACGTTATTGCTGCTACATAGAAAGCACACACATTAACACAGAAAGCTTTATGCTGTGGAATTTAGCTTCTGTCTAAACGCTGCCTGTCAATGACTGATATATGCAGTGTTTAGCACAGCGCTAAATTGCAACGCATAAAGCTTAGATTCCTCTGCCTCTCAATTTTAGCAGTGCGGGAGGGAAGACAAGCTACTGAAGGGTGACTGCCAGACTGGGGAAGGAAGCCAGTTACGTGCAGCTGCTTTTTTGCTACAGTGATAGTCACTTTGCCTGCATCAGCCGACAGCTTCTTGTTCTTCCCTATCCCCCTGCCTTGAGACACAGCCTTACAGTAATAATAATAACTAACTGACCATGCTGCAGTGTGCACTCAGGAACTTCCTAAACACAGATATCATTATACCGTGTGGTATATAATGCATAGATATCTGTGTTTAGGAAGTTTCTGAGTGCACACGGCAGCATGGTCAGTTAGTTATTATTATTACTGTAAGGCTGTGTCTCAAGGCAGGGGGATAGGGAAGAACAAGAAGAAGTCGGCTGATGCAGGCAAAGTGACAACGGCCAGGCAGCAGATAGAATTATAGAAAATTGGCAGTTTTAAAAAAAATTCATTTGATGTTATGCTGTGGGCGTGTAGCGTTGTGAGCATACACACTGGGCCACCACACACCGGAAACAAACTAAGTAGTAATATAACTAAATACACAGTAGAGTAGTTGTATTAGTTATAGTGATCAGACCCCATGAACATTTACCTTCTGCTTCTACACGCAGGCGCGCTTCTGTGGACAGTGCACATCCTTTTATGTGCACTGCTCCACCAAAGAAGCGCGATGACGATGTGCCCACCACTTCCGATTGCGGCTGCGCAGTGAATGAAAAATGCATATACGTATATGCATTTTTCATTCGAAAATGACAAACACGTGACAAAGAGGACAGGGAAAGCTGCCAAAAATGTAAAACAATCATTTGAGGGGAAAAAATGACATAAAAATTATAAGCAGTGACGTGCAGTCACAGGAGGCAGGTGAGGCAGTGCCTCTCCTGGCCAATGTATGTAATAACAGCCTTTTTATAAAAATAAAAAAATTAGATCTTTTTTTTTTCATATTTTTTTTTTTAATAAAAAAAGGTGACCCCCCACCCCTCCACCAAAATCAGGACTTGTGTTTGTGTACTGTAAATTAATTAACTTATATAAAACGTAACACATCAATAGAATACATTCATATTGCGCAAGACAAGGCCAGCCAGCTGTCCTTGCATTGCGCAATATGAATGTATTGACTCACTGTGGAAGTGTATGGGCCACTGAGAGACTGCCACCAAGAGGAGAAAAGGTGCTAATGCAGTGCTCTCCAATGCGGCCCATACGCTCCCACCGGAGGCTTGACTCTGAAAGCCTCGGGACTCGGGAGCCCTCCCTGGCCGGCCTCTCAGCCAATCAGACATCAGCAAGTCTGAGTCTCTGGACAGAGTGCCGGGTGGGAAGGAATCGAGGCGCGCGTCAGCGTGTCACATGATGCGGTACACATCGTGTTCTCTCTCTCAGTCTCAGATTAGTCAGCGAGACGGAGTCAGGCATGACTGTGGTGGACAGGTGTCGTCATGAGTGTAGTCAACATTTTGGCGCATCTTCTTTAGGTAGGTGGCGGTGCGCTATGTATAAAGCAAAAGCGGCTAGCCTTTCTTAAAGTTTCTTTGATTGATAATGTCATAGATCGGGTTAAGTCTGGCACAGTGGCACCTAGATCAGTCTTCCCAGTGTGTAATGGGGTCATCTCTAAATGTAATTTGTATATAACAGAGGAAATCCATTTCCAAATTCTCATTCAAGCTTGAGAGATAATAATTTTCTGTTTTCAGTTGTTCAGTACACCTATTTTTGGTTTTAGATTTCCCTTTGGCATTTTCAGAGTTTTCCACATTTGCAAATATAAAAAGGCATTTATTTAGACGTTTTACCTGTTTTTACCCTTGAAAACATAATTTAATGTAAACCTGTATTTCTATATGGCCACTGGCCAGTCTGCTTAATCCTCCCAGAGGCAATCCCCTGGCATATATGTACAGTAAAACATATATTACCTAACATCTGCTAGATGTATGAAGAACTTGAAAATCAAATACAATTTAGATTAACATTTGGTAATAAATACAGCAATGGTTAATGACCAAAGACTAAATATTTAGCATTTCATAAAAAGTCTTAGCTAGATGCAGTGTAGTAGCAGAGTAAAAAAGCAACAATAGCTTGAAAAAAGAATATATATATATATATATATATATATATATAATTTTTTTATGTGTGTGTATTGTACTGCAACATTTCATAAGCATACAAAATAAATGAATTATCAGTATCAAAGTTTGCAGAGTTTTGATGTTTCATAGAAATAATTTTGTGACATTAAATCAATTTTATAAACCTTTTCCATACTTAATATTAGTGGGCGAAATACATATATAAATAATTAAATATTAAATAATATAAATAATTAGAAAAAATGGATGTTGATGTAATTCTCTAAGTATTGCCCAGCAAATCATTGGTAACTGTTATGGCTTTTTCTTTTATTGCCCTAAGCTATTGAAGAACAGGCATTTTTTTTTTATGAGAGTTTATTTGTAATAGTTTTAAAAAGTTGTAAGTTTTCACAGTTATTATTATCAATAAATCCATTAAGCCTTGGAGATAATTTGCACCTTTTACTGTGCTGCCTGCGTGGCAGAATAATGATCATTGGCAGTGGCACTGAGAGAGTTAGGCATCAACTTCAAGCTATATCTCGACTGGACTGACTCGTTCAGATTTAGAACGTCTTACTTTTACTTTTAGTAACTGTTTTTGTCGGTGCTATACTGTGGTGTTTTTCACACCAATTTATAAGTTATGACATTTATTAACCTTGTTTAACGAGGTTATTTAAATGTCATCGTAACTTATAAATTGGTTTTAAAAACACCACAGCATAGCACTCAGGCCAGCACTGACAAAAACAAAAATAGTAAGAGTAAAACGTTCTGAATCTGAAGGGACCGGGTGGCTTACTGGCTTAATTAATTGGGCACAAAAAGGTATTATTCTGCTATATATCCTTAATGATTGTACAGTAAGACAATGGTGGAGGCAAAATCTGATATTGCTCTTGATAAAGTGATTCAAGTAAATGCAATAGGGGGGAGCAACTGGCTCTAAGTTTTGATAGTGCGTCTGCAACTATCTCAGTTGACCTTTGTGGACTGGGACTCAATATAAATAAATACACAGGGCCTCTATTATCCTGAGGCAATGTTGAAATCCAATGCGGAATGGGCAAATTCGGCTACAAATGTCTGTCAAAAAATGATTATTTCTTTATCCTTCCTTTGCTCACCTGTTATGGAACTGCCCTAAAGTGAGATTTTGGAAGAAAAAAAAAAAGAGTATTGGATTTTAACAAAACAGCATATTTGTCTCCCTTGGGAAAAGGTCCTTTTGCTGTCTGATGGTGAAAAGAGCAGTGAGCAAGAATAAATTGTAGTTTATACTCTGTGTGACTAGTTGGTAGATTGGGAAACATAGTTTCTCTCTTTTTAAACACATTTATTCAAGAATAGAGTTTTTAATTTAACCTCTTTTTTTTTTTTTTTTTTTTATTATATTTATTTAATAGTTGAACATCCAAATTAAGTTTTACAATACATTGATGTCAATATACAATGAATATACAAAAAACCAAATAAATTCAAATCTTGAACTTATTGATATAAAAGTATACAAACATCCTCAAATTATATCCTTGATGTCCCCTTTTTTTTTTTTTTTTTTTCCCCAACCAAAATAACCCAAACACAACAGGCAAAATATGCCTATGAAACCAAGTGAAACAAAACTGGACAAAAAAAAAAAAAAAACTCTCTCCTGTCCCTCCTCCTCCTCCCCCTCACCCCTCCTCCCCTTTCCCCCCCTCTCTCCCCCTATATAGGGTAGGACCCAGTTTAAACTCTGATATCATGTCTGCTGTCAATCCAAGAAGATGGGAATATGCCTAATAAAACTAATTCTGCAAAACTGACTGAAGAGAGAAACGGAGAGAGAATTTGTTTTTGTATGGGAAAGGGATAAGACTTAATAAACGGGGCCCATGATGAAAGGAAACTTCTGACTCTCCTTTCTGAAGCATCCATCATATGATAAGATTAAAAAACTATCTGTTCTTGTATAACCTTTACCACCTCATTAAACCCCGGGATTCTGCTTGATATCCAGTATTTTAAAATAAGGTGCCTAATTACCAAGATTATAGTATTAATAATATAGATCCCGGGATGGTCCCCTGTGTTTGATACTACCTTTAGAAGTATCACATCCTGCAATTCTAACGAAACTGATGTTTTAAGATGTAAATTGAACCAGTAAGTAACTTTTGACCATAATTGATTGATTTTTGGGCAGAACCAAAACATGTGGAGAAGGTCGGCGCTAGTATGTGCACATTTCGGACAGTTACCTGATCTAGTGGGGTAGAATTTGGCAATTTTCTGAGGGGGCATATAATAATTATTGATAAACTTAACGTGTGATTCTCTCCAGCCCACAGAAACCCTGCTTTTCTTTAACATATAGAAACTCTTTTCAATGGTCTCGAAATCTGTCACTATTCCCCGCTGTGACCAAAAGTCACACAGTTTGTCTATCAGTACTTGACTTTGTTTAGATAACATAATGTCATAAATCAAGGAGATTGAAGTGGCTTTTCTAGCAAACTTCTGTATAATTGTTTTAACCTCGGACCAAGTTGTAGATAGAGGAAAGATCCAGCCTTGCGAGGAAATAAAATGTTGAATCTGGAAAAATGCAAACAAGTTAGATCTTGGAAGATCAAACACTTGAAAAAACGATTCTACATCTAAAATTTGATAATTATCATTGAAGATCTGCCTTACTAAATTTAAGCCCTTTTCATTCCATTTTTTGAAAATGTTCTGAGAAATTCCCGGAATAAATTGCGGGTTGCTCATTATGGGCAAGAAATCTGAGTAGTATGGATCTATACCCAACATAATACAGAATTTGTGCCATGCCTGCACTATGTTCTTAAATGAAATTAGGGAGGACACATTCGAAGGTAGCTGTCGCAACTTACAATGAAGAATAGCTTTAAGAGAAAAAGGCTGTATTATAAAAGACTCTTCCTCAACTGAGGTAACCCTATTTGAATCCGCCATCCAATCAAAGGCAAATTTGACCAATGTTGCAATATTGTATAACTTAATGTCAGGAAGGGACATACCTCCGCTAGAGGACTTCTGTCTTAGTTTTAGGAGAGCGATACGCAGTTTTTTTCCTCTCCATAAGAATTTGGAGATGTCGCTATTTAATTTACTAATATCCTTATTTGGAATGAAAACGGGTAGATTTTGTAGTGGGTACAATAAACGGGGAAAAATAATAGTTTTAATCAGATTAACCCTTGCTGAAATAGCAAGGGGAAAAGAAGCCCAAAGTTGTAGATCTTGTTTAATTTTCTGAAACACCGGGATATAATTTGCCGAGTACCATAATTTGGGATTCTTATGTAATAATAACCCTAAGTATTTAATTACGTCCACCATTTTAAATGGTAGTTCTACCCGTGGGGGAGTAACTTCCCCTACAAACATAAGTTCACTTTTTTCAAGGTTAACTTTGTAGCCTGAGAAAGAGCTGAACTCCTCCATCAAACACAGTAACGTTGGAAGAGATCGATGGATGTTCTCCAAGAAGACTAAGATATCATCTGCGTATAACAGTACTTTGAGTCTATAAGGACCCAGCGGAATACCAGATAAGCTCTCCCTTAACCTGATTGCAAATGGTTCAAGTGCAATATTGAACAATAAAGGTGATAAAGGACACCCTTGTCTCGTGCCCTGTTGTAGAACCAAGGGAGGAGAACAAGATCCATTTATTAAGAGATATGAGATGGGTTTTGTATAAATTCTATTAATAAATTGAACAAAATTCCCCTTGAACCCAAACTCATTCAATGATCTAAATAGATGTTCCCATATAATCGAATCAAAAGCTTTGACTGCGTCTAAAGTAAGTACCGCTCTATCTGGGATCTCCCACTTTACATCCTCCTGACTAATATTCCAAGCATGGTCTAAAAAGGTGACAAGTTTACGAAAATTCTTTATGGGGTTCCTTTGGGTCATAAACCCTGACTGATCAGGGTGTATAAGATCCTGTAAGCACCAAGATAATCTAGCCGCCAGAATGGCTGCTAATATTTTATAGTCGGTATTTAATACCGAAATTGGTCTATATGCTGCTGGATCCTCCGGGTCTTTACCTTTTTTATAAATAAGAGAAATGTTTGCAGATGAGAAATAAGATGAGATAGAATTATCTGAAATATAATAAGTATTAAATAGATTCTCTAATACATCTATCAGTTCTTCTTTCATACATTTGTAGAATTCTGCGGGGAACCCGTCAGGACCTGCTGCTTTATTTAACTTCAGTTGGTCAATAGCCTTGCTAATCTCAATAGTAGTAATTGGCTCATTCAGTATAACAAGATTTTCTGAAGATAACTTTGGGGTCTTAACCTTAGCCCAAAAAGTTTCCTGGGAAAATCGATTAACATTAACCGCAGAATATAATTTTTTATAATAATTGAAGAACACCTGACTTATCTCCTGATTGTCAATGTACCTAGCCTCATTGTATTTAACAGCAACTATAAAATTCCTCTTTTTCCTACATTTGGTGAGTCTTTCAAGATATTTAGCAGAACATCCATTGAATCCTCTATAATGCCTATTAATTCTTAATTCTTCCTCCTGTGATCTTTGTTTCAGAAAAATATCCCTTTCCTTCCTATACTCTAAATATATAGCCCAATTAACCTCCGAAGGAACAATCTGTAAGTTCCTGTATGCATTCTTAACTTTATTAGATAATTGTGTCTCCCTTGTTTTAATTATCTTATCCCTTCTCTTCAAATATGCTGGAATCTCCCCTCGCAAGACCGCTTTTAATGTTTCCCAGAAAATTTCCACCTTATTTATGTAGCTGGCATTGAGCCTACTGAAATCGAACCATTTTTGTCGAATCCAAGAACAAAATCTGGATTCCGTGTATAGGTGCCTGGGGAATGAAAACACTGTTTTATTGGAATTCCTCTTTCCACATGGTGGAAAGGACAATGATATTATTGCATGATCTGAAATCAGGATCTGATGGATTTCAGACTCTAATTTCCAGATAGATACAGCCTCCGAGACCAGAAAAATGTTGATTCTCGAGAAGGTTCTGTGAGCTTTAGACTCACACGTATATTGCAATGTGTCAGGATTTTGCACTCTCCAGATATCGACCAAATTTAATTTATAACAAAAAATTTTAAAATATTTGGCCTCTCTCCTATATAATGCCATATTTCTTTTTGAAAATCGATCCAATACTGGTTGCAAAGTCATATTAAAATCCCCCCCCAACACAAGATTCTCTGCTTTAGATGGATAAACCTTACCTTTAATTTTTTCCCAAAATTCCGAAGAAAATTTATTGGGGGCGTAGATATTACAAACTATGAATTTGGTATTTTTGATACTAATTTGGAGTATAATGTATCTAGCAGATGTGTCTATATCTGACTTAATGATCTTATATTCAAGATTTTTGTGAATTAAAATCGCCACTCCAGCTTTCTTGATAGACCCTGATGATGAAATTACTTCCCCTACCCACTTAAACTTAAGCTTTGCAGCTTCTTGCACATTCAGGTGGGTCTCCTGTAAGAGGACTATGTCAGGTTTATGCTTCACCAGGGTCTTTATAACTAGTTTACGCTTAGCTGGCGATGAAATCCCCCCAACATTCCATGATAAAATCTTAATGCTTTCTAGTGTCATGACCTATTCCTCTTTGTCCTCCTCCCTATCTCTAACCCTTTGTCTTTTGTCAATAGCATTCTAATCCGAGGAGGAGAGAAAAAGGAGAAGAAGAAGAGGAAAAAGAGAAAAAAATAAAAAAAAAAAAATAAAAAGAAGAAAAGATAAAATAGAAAAGAAGGGCAACCGCCCTGTATATACATCGCTTTATACCCTAAGAACCAACAAGAAAAAATAAAATTATTCGGCCAGCACATTTCCATTTATTTCCCTTCATCCTTGCAATTTACCCAGCTGATGCCTCCTAAGTTCAACTAATCTAGCCAGGTGGATTATCTGCTGAGTTAAGCTCTAAGTCAGGATTACCTTTATATCTCTTGATAAAAGTTTTAGCTTCCTCTATCTGATTAAGATTATGCCTTACACCTCCAACTTCCACTACAATTCTTGCTGGATACAGTAACCGTGCATTTAAACCTTTGTTTATTAATTGTGTGCAATATGGTGCCATCCCTTTCCTCCTAGAGGAAGTTTCAGAGGAAAAATCCTGAAATAAAAGGATCTTGCTATTACCGAAAATCATAGGGCCAGAACTTTTATAACATTTTAGTATTTCCACTTTGTCCTGGAATTTCAAATATTTACAAATTACCATTCTAGGTCTGATCGACCCAGTCTCTGCAGCTCTCTTTGGCCCAGTTCTGTGCGCCCTTTCAATTGTGAGCGGCAGAGAGTGGGCTGGTACACCCAGAGCCTGTGGTAAGGTTATAGATACAAATTTACTGATATCATCAAATTCTGGTATTTCTGGTAAACCAATGATCCTAATGTTATTGCGTCTGGAGCGATCTTCCAGATCCTCCAGATGCAATTGCATACTTTTGATCTTGGCTTCCTGGCTATGAACTAAACCCTCTTGACTATTCACCTGGTCTTCTATAGCAGAAATTCTATTCTCGGCTTCCAACATCCTGGAGGAAAACTGCTTGACTTCTAGAGACAAAGTCGCTATCTCTGTTACAATAGTCCCTAGTTCTTTCTTGATTAACTCAAATTGGGGGGAAAAAAGGGCTGTAAGTTGTCCAACTAGAGACTGTGTGTCAATGGCTGATGGATTTATATCAGCTAGTACATCAATACTTGTATCGGCCATTTTGGCCTTTTTGTCCTTTGACTTCACAGGCATCTTTGGAGAACCAGCTCTGACCTGGGATACAAACTTATCCATGCAGTGAATAAAACCACAATTGAAAAGTGGATAACCCTAACAAAGAAATGCAACCGTGAAAAAAACTAATACCAATGCCTTCCTAGCACACTGATCTCTCTTAAGGAGAGACGATTAACCACACACCTTGAAAAAAAAAAAAAACACAGTACTGTGAAACGAGCTAACCGAATCCTACAAGTGATCAATTCGCATATAGTGTTTAAATTATAAGTGACTGTGAGTTTTGTAGAAGGATACAAAACAAAGACTTCTATGTATACTTATGGCAGTTCCCCTGCCAAAAAAATGTGACTAGTGAGTGATATGAGGATGAGTCTGATCCCACACTTGAAAATTAAAAAAGAAAATAAAAGAGATATTCTCCCCTTCCTCTTTTTTCCCCTTCCCTTCCTTCTCTTTGTAATGATATTACCCACTGAACGAAAGGTAATTATTATAAGAGAGCATTTAAATAGCAATAGCAATTATTACTCCTGTAGAGAAGCTCCTTCAGGTTGCATATAAACCTAACCAAAGGTATTTTCAGGAGGGATGCAAATTGATTTTAACTGTCTTAACTGGGAAAAATTGCTCTCACAATTGAGTTATAACTATCCTTTAAAATACACTGTGTATATCAAGCTAAGTTACTAAGCATTTTCAACTGACAACCATAAACATTTATCATTTATCAAGCTAGTAATAAGTCCCAACAGTCCTTCCAGTTGAACCAATTCCTCTGAGGGTCTTTATACTCCACACCTGAGTTGGATCTTACCGTCCTTTTGCCTTTTGTTAATATACATGCCAAGACACTTTTACCCCAGGAAATTGTAAGCAGCTGTAATATAGTTCTAACCCTTAGGGCCCTGTGTCATATGTAGAAAATAACCCAATTCTCCAGGGTTAACAAAATGAACCCAAACTATAGATAGTTAGCCGCTATAACTGCAATGTCTCTTAATTTAGCTCAGGTAACTGCTGCATCTTGTCACAACTTATTCAAAGAGTACAACACTGGAGAAATGTGCTGAGTTACCAGGAACTCAACAACAGTATGTATACTTGCGGTCTCCGTTAAACAGTTAGGATGTGTGCTTAAGCAGGTACGTATACGCTATTTTCTCCATGTGCTCTTTAGGTAGTCTCCAGCACAGGACTTCTATTTCTCCGGTCCTTCTGGCTTGTCTGGTTGATCCCCAATGCTGCTGGCGAGGCGCGCAACGCCCGGATCCCTTCGCGCGCTAGCAGCACCTCCCTCCGCAGCGTGACCGGACCTCCACGTACAGCCCTCCGGAACCTCTGCAAGCACTGGAGCTTCCGACAACACCGCTCTCCTCTTCAGCGATGCCACTCCAATACAGGTACCCTTCGATATTGCTGATGCCGTCCAGCTGGCCACACCAGCTTAAAGAGTGCTGAAAAAGTTTTAGCCGGCCATATAGTTCATTCTTAGAGCGTGATTCTATGTTTGTAGGGTGAGCGGTGCCCCCGCTAGGCTCTATCGGCCAATATGGTTTCCACCTCCTGCTGGGACTGAGCCCTGCTGCAGCCCACTAACCCCCGAGCAATAGGGGTATGAGGCTATGAGAGGGAGCAGGTTCTTTACTTGGTCGGTCTGCACGCAGACATAGAGCGAGCTGCTATCCACTCCGCCTCCAACCGGAAACCAAGGATAGTGCAATGATCTTAATTTAAACTCTTTATTCCCCTACCCATTTATTAGGGAAGAGTGCTGTATTTAAACCCCCACTTTGGTTTGACTTTTTCTAACCACTTGCTCTCTAATTAAATTTTGTTTGTGGGGTAGCACCGGACCATTGGTCCATTATTCCCTTATTCTCACACTATACTAGTGCCAGCTCTATAGAACCTCTCCTCTTTGAAAAGAGCAGTGAGCAAGAGTAAATTGATTAATAATATAGTGTTGTTGGCTGCTGACAAGGAAGCTTAGTTTATCCTTATGGCTTAGGAAGCCACTCCCCACATTAAAAGTGCTTAAAGGGACAGTCAAGTACAAAAAAAACTTTCATTTTTCAAATAGGGCATGCAATTTTAAAAAACTTTCCAATTTACATCTAATATCTGATTATCTTCATTCTTTTGATATCATTTGTTGAAAATCACATCTAAATATGCTCATTAGCTACTGCACATATTTAGATATGATTTTCAACAAAGGATATCAAAAGAATGAAGAAAATCAGATATCCTTTGTTGAAAATCATATCTAAATATGCTCATTAGCTACTGCGCATATTTAGATATGATTTTCAACAAAGGATATCAAAAGAATGAAGAAAATCAGATATCCTTTGGAAAATCATATCTAAATATGCTCATCAGCTACTGCGCATATTTAGATATGATTTTCAACAAAGGATATCAAAAGAATGAAGAAAATCAGATATCCTTTGTTGAAAATCATCTAAATATGCTTAGTAGCTACTGATTGGTGGCTGCATATACATACCTCATGCGATTGGCTCACCCATGTGCATTGCTATTTCTTCAACAAAGGATATCTAAAGAATGAAGGTGTATCCGATTCCTAGCCACTGCCTCACCAGCCTCTGACCTCACCGCACATCACTGATTATAAGGTACTGTTAGAAACATTTAATATAGCACAAGGAATATTTTTAGTATTGTTGTGTATAGTGTTGACTGGTCCTTTAATATATAATTACCTTCTAACAGTAATTATGCACAGCTGTTACTAAAAAGCCAGGATAGAGAAACCACCTCAGATTCACATCCTTTGTATCACATTCTTTTACACTTTTCCAAACCTCATTTGCTCAGTCACCACACACTCTTTTTTTTGTTTCCCTATGTCATCACTCACTCTCAGTTTACACTTCCTTATATCAGACTTACTTCCCTTCTCCCTTATCTTTTGTCTCCATTCCCTCTCCTTTAGATTGTAAGCTTGAGAGCCTCTCTACCTGTAGGCCACTATGTATTTAAAGGGAACTACTACTGATTGTGCTCAAGGGCAGGGCATTCCTCTCCTTCTGTATAACTCAATTACTGCACAAACAACTGTTACTTACCCCTACTGTACTTGTTTGTGTATTACTGTATCCCTGTAACGCTTTAATTCTTTGTATAATGCTGCATAATCTGCTGGCACGTTCTAAATAACTGATAATAACCTGTTAATATTGTCTCGCTGGTTGTGTACATTTTAGAAATTGCAATGGTATATGTTTAACCACCTTTGTTGTTGTAAAACACATACATCACAAATACAGGGTCAATGGGGGCTCTGTTAGAGATGCCATACCCTCAGCGAAACAGTACCTTTTAAATGCATCTGCAATGTATTGCCACTTTAAGGGCAATTATCTGCATCTTGCAGGGGTGTGTAACAGAGGGAAGTGCCTTCTTTTAATTGAGGGGTCACACCCCCTTTTAATTTTAGGTGGTTACTATAGTAATGCTGCAAGGATACACCTGTGCAGTGTTTGTAAGGGGGGGGGGACTTTTAGAGCGGTATGAGCTCTATGAAAACACATAATGAACTCCTCTTTCCAATGTGAGGTTGTTGTGTTGTTAATGGGCTCATAGATCTATATTTCTTTGAACTAATAAAACTTTTAAGAATGTAAATAAATGGGAGACATGGGAGAATGTAAAAATATGTGAGATTTTGTGAATTTCTATGTAGGATGACTTTTGTTACAACTATTTTACGTTTTTTGTTTTATTTATTTATTTTAATGTGTGAGTTTGGACAGAGGTAGCATGCATACATTGTCAAAATGAGTTAAGCCACCACCCTGGGTAATCAGAATATTGTGTGATTTGAAAATATTTCTAATTTCTGTATTTGAAATAATTAGGGAATGACTTCCATGCTGCTATTTACTATTGTACACCTAGAAAATGACACACAAATGTATTTTTTTGGCATTTAATTTGGTGGCATTTCCTATTTATGGTATTTATGCAAATTAAAGTTATTTTCTAAGCTTGCTAGGTCTGCTGAAAAAAACAAGGTTTAATTTGTGTAGGTTCCTCTCAGAAAAAAAGTTTAAATATATCTGTATTTGCAATGAGGACCAAACACCAGCACTAGGGTGTGAAAATGGCTCAGTAGCAAAGCGGTTGATTGTAAACGTTTAATTTTGACTTCCTTGATGTGCATGTTAAAAAAAAAAAAACTAAAGAACTAAATGTAGAAAGACTGATTAATATGCTTATTCTGTTTCCCCCCTTTTTTGTAGGTCGTAATGGGCCTTTTTCAAGTTGGTTTCGTTTCTGTGTACCTCTCTGATTCGTTACTCAGTGGATTTGCCACAGGTGCCTCTTTCACAATCCTCACTTCCCAAGTGAAATATCTTTTAGGTGTAAGTATACCAAGAGCCAATGGTGTTGGCTCTCTTATCTACACTTGGATTTACATATTCCAGAACATTCACTTGACTAATATATGTGATCTGATAACCAGCATTGTGTGCCTTCTTATCCTGATTCCTGCCAAAGAACTCAACGAGTGTTATAAATCTAAACTCAAAGCTCCAATTCCTATTGAGTTATTTGTGGTTGTTGGGGCCACTCTTATATCCCACTTTGGCCATCTCAAAGAGAAATATGGGTCTAGCATAGCAGAGACAATTCCCACTGGATTTCTACCACCTAAAGCACCAGAGTGGAGCTTAATCCCTAATGTTGCTTTGGGTGCTCTGTCTATTGCCATTATTGGATTTGCAATAACTGTGTCCCTTTCAGAGATGTTTGCCAAAAAACATGGCTACGAGGTCAAAGCCAATCAGGAGATGTATGCTATTGGATTTTGCAACATCATCCCAGCCTTTTTCCACTGCTTTGCAACTAGTGCAGCTCTTGCAAAAACTCTGGTCAAAGAATCAACAGGTTGCAGAACCCAAATCTCAGGAATTATGACATCTCTGATTATTCTATTGGTTTTATTGTTGATTGCCCCGCTATTTTATTCACTTCAGAAATGTGTCCTTGGCGTTATAACCATTGTAAATCTAAGAGGTGCTCTTAGAAAATTTGGTGACTTACCCCAAATGTGGAGGGTTAATAAAGTAGACACAGTTATTTGGTTGGTTACCATGTTTTCTTCAGCTCTAATTAGCACAGAACTTGGTCTGTTAATTGGTATTGCATTCTCAATGCTCTGTGTCATTGTCAGATCTCAAATGCCAGTGTCTACTCTGTTGGGAAGAGTAGATAACACCGAAGTGTATGAGTCAATAAATGCATATGAACACCTTATAACCACCCAAGGCATTAAGGTCTTTCGTTTTGAAGCCCCTTTGTATTATGTAAACAAACAAAGCTTTAAATCATCTTTATATAAAAATATTGGTGTTAACCCCTTAACAGTTGCAGCTGCAGAACGAAAGAAGTCCAAGAGGAAACTGAAGTTACAGCAGGAAGAAAACATAAAGGACATCAATAATACTCAAGTAGAGCTGTTACAAAAAACCTACAAGGAGCAAAAGCCAGTACACACTGTTGTCCTTGATTGTGGAGGCATTCAGTTCATAGACACAGCAGGGATGATTACTTTGAAAGAGGTTCTGAAAGATTATAAAGACATTGCTGTCCGTGTGTTGTTGGCTCAGTGCAATATTTCTGTTAGGAATTCCCTTCAAAATGGAAATTATTTTCAGAAAGATGAAAGCAGAATGCTTTTTCATAGTGTGCATCACGCAGTCCAATTTGCACTGTATAAGCAGGAAGAGGAAGATGAGTGTGTTAATGGAACAACAGTTTAAAAATATCTATAACTATGGATAGGCACAAAAATACATTTACACTAATAATAAGGGACATGGAAATACTATTTTTTTTATCATACATTTAGAAGAACACCTTTAATCATTCATCTGCTTAGAACTTAGATGTATTATACAGCTGCATAAATATATGTTTGCCTTTTCATACATATTATACAATTAAATAAACAGCTTACTAAATAATGATTTGGGGCTAATCACTATCCAATTGTACACTTTACAATTGATTGTAAAGACAAAATCTTAAAAGATTGTAATGGTGTTTTTGTATCTGCTAGTAAGTTTACAAATAGAATGTGATCTGGATGATTCCTTTAGCTACATGAAAATGAATTATAGCTTTGAGAATGAGGGAGGGTGTAGCTGTGTGCTGCAAATAAATTAAAGGGATATAAAAATGCAAAAAGAATATATTCTGATATGACATTTTATTATTGTGCTATTGCTTCTATAAAACTTTGTTTAACTTATGCAGAGGATTAAACACATAGTTAAAGTAAGATCCAGAAAAGCAATGCACTACTGGGAGCTAAACACATCTCGTGAGAGAGTGATAAGGGACACGTGTGTAGCCAGCTAGTTCAAAGTAGTGAAAAAATATGTACATATGCTTTTCAACTACTGATACCAAGAGAACAAAGTAGATTTGAAAATAAATCTGAATTTAAAAGTGTCTTAAAGTGATTTGCTCTATCTGAATCATGCAAGTTTAATTTTGACTTTCCTATCCCTTTAAAGGGACAGTTAACTTTAAAAATAGTTTTTCCCTGAATGAGTTCCCCATGACTTGTTGTACCAGCTGCAGCATATAAAATGTATGGCAAATTGCTCATTTATGCTACTTTTTGCAAATTAAATAGCTGGATTTGCTATTTGAAACCACAGCCCATCAAAATGGTTTTGACTTGCAGACAGATCAGATCTCGTTATCGTATCACTCAAATGCTTCCCTTTCTTATCTGTGTCTCTGTAGAATACTTCGAAAAAACTATTGGAAATTAACATTTTAGAGCTTTATCTCTTAAACCTCCCACTGTTAGTGTAATTTCTTTTGCTGGCTGTGTTTATATAGCTTATCAATAGCCTATACCTAGGTATAGAAACTTCAGTATAGGTAGGGATACAGGCTAAATCAGCTATTTCAAATGCCAATAAAATGGCTAAGGAGCTATTTGTAAACAATTTAATATACTCCAGCAGGTAAAATGGATCATTGGAAAGAAATTAAAGGAGAGAACGTTTTTGGGTAAACTGTCTCTTTAAGGTTTACTTAACTTTATATCACTCATCGGGCAAAAAAAATTTTTTTAAAATCTTTAAAACCTGTTCTCCATAAATGATTTAAAATTTAGACTTTCCATGTCTCTTAAATTCATTACACTATATATTTATTTTTCTGGAACCTGGTACCATTTCATGTATTAAAGGGACATTAAACCCAAACATTTTCTTTCATGATTCAGACAGAGAATACAATTTTAAACAACTTTCCAATTTACTTCTATTATCTAATTTGCTTCATTCTTTAGCTATCCTTTGTTGAAGAAATAGCAATGCACATGGGTCAGCCAATCACGCGAGGCATCTATGTGCAGCCACCAATCAGCAGCTACTGAGCCTATCTAGATATGCTTTTCAGGAAAGAATATCAATAGAAGTAAATTAGAAAGTTGTTTAAAATTGCATTCTCTATCTGAATCATGAAAGAAAAATTTGGGGTTTAATGTCCCTTTAAGCACAGCATTTCTATTGACAGAATTAGAGAACACCAGCAAACATGCTATTATTATTCTGTATTAGTACATGCAAATGAACTGGATATGGTCATCAGCATAAATATTATTGCACAATTATTTCCAGCACTTTTATTAAAAACATGAAAACAAGTTGCTAAGTAGGAAAAAAAGATTATTTTTATATTTACGATGCAGATTACATTAATTCCTCTTGTGAGAGAAATTGTTTACTGGTACAAGCTAAGTAATGACGTTTTCCTTGGCTACATTCCCAGTGCCTTCTGGCTGAGTAGGACAATTTAATATATAATCATCAGCACTGTCTTTTGTCATAACATGCACTTAGAATTACTGAATTCTCCAGAGTTTTCCTTCCTTTTTGAGTTCTGATAGAAAAAAAAACAATTTAACTTTGCTTTTTTTTAGCTTTGGTTTTGATGTCTTAAATTGTCCCAGAAATATTAGCACTTTATTATCAACAACTCGATAATATACCCAAAATAATGATATCTTGCATATTTATTTAAGGCATTAATACAACTAGATTGTCTTGTATTTGTTTCTCATGTCTAGAAAATGATAAAAAATAATAATTATGTGAATACAATTCACACTGATTTTATTATATGTAGTTGTTATATTATGCTTATTATGCCACCAGAATTCAGGGATTACATTTTTATTAAAAGGCTATATTGTTTTCAGGAGAGTAAGCATCCACTCTGCAAAACAAATGTACTAGGTCTTAAAACAAATTTTTGAGCAATAGATACCTTATTAAGGGTATACATATTATTTTCCTACAAAGAGTAGGAATATCTTTTTATTGAGTAATAAGGCTGTAAAATGTACCTTAAACTAAGCTGTTTAACCATAGTTATGTAAGAGTGGCTCTGTAATGTATCCAGGTGATTTTCTTTTTAATTTGACATGCTTGTTGACATTTTACCATATTTACTCAACAACTTGGGCTTTTACTGGAAGAAGTGAGCTTCTGCCTTGAACAGAGGACAGTATATACCAGCAAATTGGTTTCAATTTTCACACTTCCTTCATTCATCAATTCTCATGATGAATGAAGGAATACCTGTAGCATTAAAGCATAATGTGTTCAAAACTTGCACTATACTAGTTAACACCTGCACTGTTTATGCTCTCGACCATTTGCACTCATGTGAGTTGGTTTTTGCTACTGCTAAACAGATTGCATTGTATTAAATGCAATGTCTATATTTCTGCACTCAATTCCCTTCATTTTTCATTGGATTGTTACCTAATATTTTGGGTAATGTTACACTAATAGATAATAGATACAAATACATCTTGCCATTCTCCTGATCAAGTTGAGTTGGTCAGGATTTAAAAATGACAAACTACCTATCATCTATCTATCTATCTATCTATCTATCATCTATCTACAGTATCTATCTATCTATCTATCTATCTATCATCTATCTATCTATCTACAGTATCTATCTATTTATCTATCAACTATGAGGTATTAAAAAATGTGGATCTCTAATGAGTCCCTTTCACCCAATATGTTACAATAATGCTAGAATTGTTTAATGGCATCTTACTAGATGTGCTGGTTTTAAAAGTATTGGCTTTATCTGACTGTATGTAAATGAGACCAGGTGGGAGACATTGGCATTAACATTAGCTGCAGAACTGTACACGTTTGGTGATGTTGCCTTGGCAATATTACCTGGAATTGTAACCGTGGAAACACTACTCAGTCACTAAAGTTTTTTATTATCTAACTCAACAACGAATACAGGTTTTTAGAGGCAGGTCAGTATTACATTGGTGTAAATAATGGTGTAAAAAGGTGGAGATGTTATTGCTAAGGATGGTTATGGTATACATTATTACAATCACAACTCTGATTCATTCATTAAATAATTCACTGTAAAAATAAGAGAATAGATGTTAAAATGACAATATTTTTGCAATTTAAAAAGCTATCATGTCTAATAGTAATTTAAAAAGCTATCATGTCTAAAAGTAAAGGTGTCTATATGAAGCTCCATAGCTGGTTGGTGTAAACAAACGTTGTATAGCACATGACAATAGTGATAGCTTTCACTGGTTTCAAGTCCTATAGGTATTAGTGGCTAATGCTGGAAACATTCTGCTAGTATTAATTTCTGCTCCTCTAATTTAATGACGTAAAAAGATAAATTGATACTAGTGCTAGAGGGACAGTCCAGACCCAATACTTATTCTTTATTACTTATTGTTATATACCAGACAAGCATCTTGCAGCAGGTTCTACATCTATAAGCGTGTAAGAAGTACATGAAACTATTAAATAATCGTTTGTTAGCAGCCAGAAAATGGCCGCCAAGCTCCGTCCACAGCTTTCTTCTTGTCTATTTTGCTGTTTAGCAGAGCACGTTTATTATTTTTCAGTTAACTATTTCAAATTGCACATGCACAAAACAGCGTGTGCGAGTAGGAAAACTTATTTAAGAGGCAAACGAGATTTGAGAAATTTAACATACCAAAATATACACTCAGTAGGTGAGCGGAGCTTGGCTGCCATTTTTAGCTCCTAATAATTGATGAATGTTTAAATGTTTCTTGTACTTCCTACAATAGATATGGGATCAGTTGCAGTATGGTTCTCTGGTAGGTAACAATAAGTAATCAAAATGATGTATTGGGTCTAGACTGTACCTTTAAATGCTTTGAAACAATAGTCTTGGGCTGGCTTTTGGCACTGGTTTTGCAGTTGCTACTAAACAACTCTGCCACTGTCAAGTTAAAGTCCATTGTAATCTTGGCCTCAATCTAAACATCTTTTTGGGATCTTGTGTTATTTTGGAGATGTTACTTTTGGAAATATGAAGAGCATGGACAAAGATTACATTTGCCATGATGTTAAAGGCTTTACATATGATCTGTGCTACAGGAATCAAAAATTGTTTCCTTTTAGTCCTGACTTGTTTAAAATAAAGTTAGTAAATTTACTCTTCAGCTCTAATAGAGATTCACAATTTATTCTGACTGTGGGTACAAGACTGTTACTTATTTGTTATGTAGTTATGAGCAGGGATGGCACATGGGGTTTCATGTACCCTAGGCCAGACTTAAAATGTGTGCTCTGGTTGTATTTTGTACTTATAGCTGCTTTTCTCTCCATTTAATTATAATATTTATCTGTTTGCTGTATATTATTATGAGTTATTGTATGATGTGGTAAGGGTGAAAGAATTGCCCTGCATTCTTTTAACTGTATTGGGGGGTTGCCTTGGGATGGGAACAAGAGGTTAGGGATGTCCTGCATTGATGTTCAGGGATGGTGGTATGGGATTGCCCTGCATTGATTCAGAGGAATGGCATTATGGGATTGCTTATTGGTGCATGGGGATTGGTTGATTGCAATACATTGATGGGCACGGTTGGGTTAAGGAATAGCTTGCATTAGAGCCCAGCATGTGCGTAGCACATAACTGATAGCTGAGCTTTATTTGAAAATACACAGTATCCCACACTCTCCTTCCCACATAATAACCCGTTATAGTCCAACACTCTGTGTACACAAACTGTGGGCGCTCACAATCACAGTATGGTTTGTTCTTGCTTCTAAAATTGCTGTCTGGGTCTCGAGAGTGCTGACATGGATACCAGGTCTTAGTGGTGAGGGATAGAGGAAGAAGGGGGAGGAGAGGAGGTAGTGGAGAGGCTTAGGCAACTGGAGCTCACCAAAGCATGGGAAGGTGTGTGGTCCATAGTATATGGGGTCTCCCAAAAACCTGGGCATTGGTGCCACTGCACCATCTGTAGTTCCACTCCTGGTTGTAATGCGTTCCTAGGTTTTTGTGCCCCAGGTGACTACCTAGGATTGACTAATAGATGGATAAGCCATGATTGGGATCTGTGTGTAGGTTTAGTCACAGTTAATCTTAGCATAGGATGTGACACAATTTGATAGTGTATATAAATAAAATGAAACATTACATTACTTAGTCAATTTCTAATTTTATTAAACCATTTTAGGATTCTACAAAAAATTTTACATAATTTTTTAATAACTTGTTTGGCATGTTTATTTTTTTAATCTGTAAATATATGAACCTACAATGTGAATTAGTTTAAATTAAAATGTGATTTTTTTTTATGCCTATAAAAGAATCATTACATGTTATAAAGATAGTAATATATTTATACATTGCCAGAGGGAGTCAAAGTTCTTTACAAATGCACAATCAAAACTGTTTAAAATGAGTTTGGAATACGTTTAGAGCAGTTTATTATTTGTTTTTAATCTTAATATTAAAGTGATGGCAAACTTTCCCCTTTGTATAAAAAGATCCGTAATGTTAGCGATATTTTAAATGGAGTTTGATTCTTTAGTTGTAATGAAGATACACTTTAACTTAGTGCTGAAATTCAAATATCCAGAGGACCGACCACCCTCTTCGAAAGTATTTTTTTTCGTGAGCTAACAGTTTGAACTGTTCTCCAATCGACGCTCTAGCGATACGGCACTCTCACATATTTTTTTTGTAGCTAGAGCGACGATTGGAAAACACGTCAAACCATTAGCTCACAAAAGAAAAACTTTTAAAATAGGCAGCCAAAGCACAGAATATTTGAATCTCAAAGCTACATTAAAAAGTAAGTTATAGCACATCTTCATTACAACTGGTGAATTAAACTCTATCAAAAATATCGCTAACATTCCGGAACTGTTTATACAAAAGGAAAGGTTTACCATCACTTTAAACAATATTTTATGCTGAGAATGCTAACACACAGGTGCCTTATATTCTGTGATATCTGTCTGTTTCTCAATTTGATGCCAGTCATTGTAATTCCTGCTGTTTTCCTCTGTTTATTCATGGTTGCACTATGGGAAATTTCTGCATCTGTACACCCAGAATCCACAACAGAACCACACAAGCTGCCTGGTCCTGGGTACATTTTAAATAATGCTATAGGGTTAAATCTATTTGTCTAAATATTTATAAATGGTAATGAAGTAGCACATTTTGAAGAAATAATTATTTTCAGATAGAATAGATTACACCACAATTTAATTACATCTTTCCCTCTGTTAGCTGCTTTTCTCTAATTGCACTTATTAATAGTTTGTTTTTAATTGGATTTAAATTCTTTTGCGTTTTAAAAACAATATTTAGTCATGTTATGTTTTAAATATATTTATTAACATGATAACCATAATACACCACAGGTCCTCAGTCCAATTATCCTGTAAGATAAATATTATTTATTATCATGCGTGGGTGATCTCTTTTATTAGTAAACAAAATAAATAATTTTAAACAATAAGAATTATGGGTATTGCAGGCATTTCATGGTGTGTGTGGGGGGGGGGGGGGCATAGATTTTTATGAACATCCAGACAAAAGTAAAAAAGTATTCATTTGATATTGAATGATAATGTGATTTTTTTGATTGATATTTTGATGAGTTATTTTTCACTTGAAGGGTCATAGTACTTAAAAAGAGTCTCTGTTCTGTCTAAAATAGTATGTTTATAACAGAGCTTTGTAAATAAAAAAAGTTTAATTGTGGAAAAAAACACTTTTTTGTGTTAGTTGTCCTTGTCAGCCAATGACGTAGTTGTACACAAACATGCATTTCCTATTAGTTTTGCCTTAAAGGGACACTCAAGTCAAAATAAACTTTTATTATTCAGAAAGAAAATGCAGATTTAAGGCACTTTCCAATTTACTTTGATTATCAATTATTCACAGTCTTTTTATATTCAGACTTTCTGGGGAACAAAATCCTACTCAACCTGTGTGCAAGCTCACTGTGATTACGTATACTAGTCTGTGATTGGCTGATGTCCGGCACATGATACAGTGGGCCGAAAAATAGGAAACAAAATACATTTGACAGAAAATAAAATATATTGCTTTTGTGAAATTCAGAGTAGGTGTTACTGCATTGTCTTTTTATAATACACTCGTTAATTATGCAATTCTACTTTATTGAGTGGTCCTTTAATCCTTTTGTTAGGCAAAAAAAATATTTTAATATATTTAACTGCTGTTCTTTTATATACAAGATAAATAATTGAGTAATATCTTCTTTAATATCAATTTATTAAACGTGTGGATTTAACACTTTCCTACTATTTTAAGCAAATTTATGATATTTTTTTTAAAAATCCAAATAATTATTGTAATTATAAATGAACACACTGGTGTTTTTTTAACTAAACTTAAAATTGTGACAAGCTATATTTTTTACTTTTTTATTTAACCTAATGTTAGCAATGAAAAAGACTTAGGGGAGAGCCAAAAAATGCACTTAAAAAATAATTAGAAAAAATCCTGTTAAAACCTAGAAAAATGTTTTGACTAATTATATTGAAGTTGCAATTTTCCCATTCCTGCTGTAGAGGGTGCTAGGGTGTAGATTGAGTTTTGGAAAGCTTGAGTTATAGTGGGATTTGCTAATAAATTCGAATGATATTTGGAAAAAAATAAATGTGCAGTTGCACAAGATCCGTAAGGGTTGGAGTATATCCCTAAATTGTATATATAATGTGTATATACAGTAATTATTGCTGATTAGTTAGTATAGCTGACATGTCAGATCTTTAATATAATAACCTTGCAAATGTTGTTTCCCTTGAGAACCATTAGCCTGTTATAACTCATAACTGAAGAAACATTGTATTCACATTCATTTAATAAACAACCACTTCAACAAAGTTTAGTGTTAAAGAGATATTCCAGCCAACATTGGAAACCACATGGGTGCATTTCAGTATTGAACAGAAGCAATATTGTAATATACATGCATTAGCAAAAATGCTTCTAATAAAAGTTATAGCTGTTTCAAAAGTGTATTTAAGTATGTACCGTGCACCAGCATTTTAAACACAGCACTTGCTCAGAGAACCTAAGGTTATTGTACCATCTGGTAATGATTCTATTTGTGAATTGATGACATGATACACGCCCCACTGATGATCTGAGCAGCTGTATTATTTAATATGTGGGTGCAGTGAGAATATCTAGCTATACTTCACATGCACATGCAGAGAAAAATTATAACACTAAAACAGTGATACCTTTTACTAGAAGCATTTTTGCCAATACATGTATATTGTAAATATGTTTCTATTCAAAGCTGTAATAAATCTATGTGCATTTCAATTTTGACTGGAATGTCCCTTTAAAGGGACATGAAACCCACATTTTTTCTTTCATGATTTAGAAAGACAATGCATTTTTTAAACATCTTTCTAATTTACTTCTATTATCTAATTCGTTTTATTCTCTTGATATTCTTTGCTGAAAAGCATATCTAGATATGCTCAGTAGCTGCTGATTGGTTGCTGCACATAGAAGCCTCATGTGATTGGCTCACCCATGTGCATTGCTTTTTCTTCAAATAAGAATATCTAAAAAATTAAGCAAAATAAATAATAGAAGTAAATTGTAATGTTGTTTAAATTTGAATGTTCTATCTGAATCATAAAAGAAAGATTTGGGGTTTAGTGGCCCTTTAAGTTTATCAGATCACAAATTTAGCTGTCTCTGCATTAATTCATTGCATTATACACATAGAACAGATGAAAAACAAAAACGATCATTCTGTTAATCTAATGGTTCTAGTATATGTGATTTCATAAAGTTAAAAAGTCTAAGACTAAATCTGTCTTGGATATGAATACCACTTGAAAGGATACAACATATATTGTTTTATTTTCTTACATCTGAAAGAGAGCTCTTGTATGGTGTGCAGCAGTGGGAGATCTTTGTATCAGCCAATGAGCAGTCTGCCTGAAAGAGGCATTAAATTGCTTAGCATAACTACAATAGCGTAATTTTCCTTGTGTGCCTGCAGTTCTCCTCAAAGCTTTTACATACAGCACACTGCTAACTTGGAGCTTGTATTATGCTCTTTGGTTTTGTATGCATGATTCCTAGGTAATTCCTCCTATTTTGCAGTTGCAGCACTGCTATATATTACTTGTGATGGCTTTTGTGTGTATGTGTGTAAATACTGTATAGATAGATAGATAGATAGATAGATATATAAATAGATGATAGATAGATAGATAGATGTGTGTGTGTATATATATATATATATATATATATTTATTATTTTTTTTTTTTTATTTATTTTTTTTGAATTGCAAAAATGTAAAGCTCTGACTCTGTATCTTGCATACTAAGCCTAAGGGCATGATACAACTGTGAACGTTACTGATCTTTGAATGCGCACTGAATCTGTGACAGGGTATGAGAATACCTAAGCTTCAAGATGATGATGATTCGTAAGAAGATGCAGAACCTCATCAACCAGCACTTGTAAGAAATTAAAAAAAGAGCATAGCATTAAAGGGTTACAGGCATAGGAGAAAGAAAACATTGCATGGTAAATAGTAACCATGCTATTGTAGTTGTGCCCATCATTTTAATGTTGATTTAAAGAGATAGGAAAGTCAAAATTAAACTTGCATGATTAAAATAGAGCACGTTATTTTAAGACAGTTTTAGATTAACTTTTATTTTCAAATTTGCTTCGTTCTCTTGGTATCCCTTGTTAAAAAAGAATACCCACATATCCTACACTTCTGGGAGCTAGCTGCTGATTGGTGTCTTTTGTGATTGGCTAACTTGATGTGTTTTGCTAGCTGCCATTAGTACAATGCTGTACCTTCCGCAAAGGATAACAAGAGAGGGAAACAAATTTAATAATAGAAGTAAATTTTAAAGTTGTTTGAAATGGTGTGTTTTATCCAAATCATGAATTGGGGTTTCCTGTCCCTTAAAGGCCCATTTGCACTTCCTTATAGATTCATAATAATAATAATTGAAAAGTAACCTTTTTGTGCAAAAAAAAATGATGTTTAAATAAGGCTCTTTCTTACTATTGATAAACTTAGAGTTAAAAAAAAAAGTTTATTCTTATCCAGTTTTTAAGCATATTCTCTCTCTCTCTCTCTCTTTTTCTCTCTCTCTTTTTCTTTCTCTCTTTCTTTCTCTATCTCTCTTTCTATATCTCTCTTTCTCTATTTCTCTCTCTCTATTTCTCTCTTTCTCGCTCTCTCTCTCTTTCTCTCTCTTTCTCTCTCTCTTTCTCTCTCTCGTTCTCTCTCTCTTTTTCTCTCGTTCTCTCTTTTTCTCTCTTTTTCTCTCTTTCTCTCTCTCTCTTGTCACATCTTTGCGATTTAAAGGTATTTTAATCTACCTTTTGGAGACAATAAACACCTTGTAATCACATGACATGACTGTTGTTTTGCTACAGAATAACATATCAGCCAAGTTTAATCATTTTAAAACAAATGAACAATCTATTTACTGAAATTATTTTTTAATAACCAGACTCCACCCACCATCTGCAATCTAGGCTAGCTACAGTCATAAAGTTAGATAAAATGCATTGTTTTGCAGTCGTTACCTGATTGGACATTTGAGATGTATCATTATGCATAACTACATTTTATATCAAGGTGGTTACTGTCCCTTTAAAGGAATATGCTGTGCTAACAAAGAGGTGTTAAACACTCACTTGGCAAGAAGATTACACTGATGACTGTAAACACCTAAAATTGTCATGGAAAATTATCTGTTTGAAAAGGAAGACTATAAACTTTAAAAAGGCACAACAAAAATAAATCATAAAATAGAGCAGGAATGTTTAGAAACAAATTTAGCACTTTAAACAGAAAAGGGCTTCATTTTCTACATGTTTTTATGGTTCAGCGTTTTGTTGAATGCTGCAAAAATGTGGAAACTTTGTTTCTAATAATGACTCAGGAAAATGGGTTATGCACAGTCTCAAAAGTATAATTTCTCTTAGGTTTGTCGAACAAATACATTTCTATGTATGTATATACAGTATATACAGATATACACACATTTACATTAATTTGTGCATATATACTATATATGTTTTATATGAATGTGTGTGGGGAGAGAATACAAGATAAATTGTACATTTGTAAACTGAATCCTCAGCTTTAATAAATCTAGCCCTATATGTGGGACTGTTGTGAATGAGTGACTTTCATATTAAAAATGGCTTACTTGGGATTTTTCTCAAATTCAATTATTTTAGCTGATGTAGAAAAACACAGTAATTGCCTACATGCATGATTATAAATATACCTTTAATTCTTACATTGTGGTTTATTAGTGCAGCTTTGATAAAATCACTAAAGTCATACATCATTTTATGCTGACTTTTTGTTATAGCTTCCTGTTTTGTATTTTCTGCGCATGGCGGCTTGCTGCATTCGTTTCTTTACAAAGTCACATTTATTCTTGGATTTACTTAGATATTAGTGTGTTTTACTTTAACAAGAATAAATGCGGCACCAAAAAAGAGTTGAATGCCACAAGCGGCCGCCTTCTTCAGCATTCGGATCATAACAAATGATCTTAATGCCCATGCCTAGTTTAAATAGATGCATTTTTGCAATACACTTACATGAGCAAAAATATTAATGACCGTGGTGAGCATTGCATCAGTGAAGACATAGGGGCCGTTAGGCTCGCCGGAAACAGCAGTTATGAAGCAGCGGTCTAAAGTTCTGCTCTGAGGCTGCGGACATCAATCCGCCGGATCCTATATGATCAGGCTGATTGACACCCCCTGCTAGCGGCCGATTGGCCGTGAGTCTGCAGGGGGCCACATTGCACAAGCAGTTCACAAGAACTGCTTGTGCAATGATAAATGCCGACAGCGTATGCTGTCCGTCCACACTTTAATAAATCGTCCCCATATTTTGTGTCTTTTTTGAATGCTGGGACAGGGCACTCACAGCATATGTGCATATGCTGTTGAAAAAAAGGTCAAAATTGAAATGTGCATTTGTGCATTTCAAATTATTACTTTCTGTCTCTTTAAATTAGAAATCAGATTAATTAATGCATTAAAAGAAAATTTTAGTATATTTTTTTACCTGCAAGTACTTCATAAACATATATACTCTGTTATGTTGCTGGTTAACATGAACATTTATAAAAAAAAAAAAAAAATGTATGTAGAACTACAAACTTTCTATAATAAAATAATATATTTCCGAATTGTATTTAACAAAAAAATGTTTCTAAATGTATAAAGTATTTTATAGCATCAATTGTTTATAATAGAGTTGTTGATTGACAAATTGTATACCCCTTTAAAGTAGTCAGAAAAATATTGAAGAGTTCATACTGGATGAATTTAAGCTCTTACCTATATGCAAATAATACTAAGTTTTAATAAAATATGTTTAGTTTTACATTTTAACAAGTTCTAGCCCTGCTTTTCAAATAACGCAATACATAAAAACAATGATTGATGGATATGCATTATTAGTTAAATATAACATTTTGTCAGCAATTTTTGTGCTTTTTATGTTTAAAAGTATTTTAGATTGTGTTGTTACAGAGATCCTTGTTGCAGCTCAAAAATAAAATGTTACATAATATATAATGAATCTAAAATGACTGGTATATATGCTTCATGTTATTAATTTGATGTTAGTTGTATGTTATGGAATAAACTTTGTTTGTTTATCAAATGTTTATTGTGCGTTTTTTTGTTCTTGTATTCAGTGTTTGCATGTCTTGATTTCATGCCACAATAGATAGGGGATTTGCCAAACAGTAAAATAAACTGAGATAAACATTTTTCTTCACACAAATGTTCTTTTACTTTACAGATACAGACTGGCAAGTGTAAGGATCATTCTGGCTCCTAGATTAGCATACACTTGAGACTTTATTAGACTTTTTTTTTATTTTTTACACAAATCTGAACATACAGAATGGACATCTGGATAAGCCTAAAGGAGCTGGGCTTCATCTTAAACTGTATTAACTATTAATTGTCACAAAATTCAGCAGTGTTTCCAAAATCCAGCCCTTAATATTAATTTAATCTTAACTAGAGTACAGCTCACCCATCAGCTAATGAATATCTGGCCAATTAAAGGTCCTGGGGATTGGAGTTGGGAAACACTGCTTTACAGATACAAAATTTAAAGGGACATTTAACACTAAGGGGTAGATTTATTAATGGTCGGGCCGACATGATTGTGCAATACCGCCCCCTGCTCACTGGTGGCAAATCAGTAACCTGCGGTGTAACATAAGTTCCATAGTGACAGCACCCATGATTATAGGAAGATGTATGAAATGTTTTAGTGTTTGGTGTCCTTTTAAAGAGCTGTAAGATTATTTTTTTCAGACTAAAGTTTGAAGATGAGTGACAATATAAAGAGCAGCTTCTGAATAGTGAGTTAAACGTTTTAGGAAGTGTGTTCTGGGAAAGGATTAGTGTATTTATCCAGATGGTGAACTATGCATACAACTAAACACTTTAATACACCCTGTTTCAAAAATTGCACTTGTACAGTAAGAATGCACTAAGATAAGGGTAACACCTCCTGTACATAGAGTGAGTTTGGGAGTGCAGGATTAAACATGATTTTAATTTATCATGCAGCATTTATCTGTAATAAGAGAAAAAGCTATTGTGTGCGTACTTGAAAATATGAAGCAAGGATATATACATACATTAATATAGAAAATCAGTCCTGGACACTGAGGAAGAAGAATAGATCGCAACAAATAGGAACAGTGCATTATGACAGTGCCTTCCAGCAGCATGGAGGTCAAAATAGTTGGATGTTCAGTGTTATAGGATGAGAATAATAATCAAGTCTTAAAGCCCAGATCCTCCATACAACATTACAACGCAAAGCATGATAATTATAAGCAAGGTAGAGTAATGTAAATGTTCTACATAAGCTACACAAAATACAGACCTGGTTTACTTTTATTTATTACAAATGGTAAACGTGGGAAAATGATGCTACCCTCTAAGCATAAATAATGTGTGAAGCAACATCATGTGTTTAAAGATGTCGTCAGGTCATTATAAAAGGTAGGTAATTAAGGTAGGTAATTATTCACTTTTGACGGTGTCCTATTTTCAGTGAACAATAATTAGAAAAAATAATTGTTTTCTTGTTAAAATTTTAGTAAATTAAATATCTTAATAAACACATTTAAATTTTTACCAGCAGAACCGTTTTAATAAACCACAATCATTGCAAATGCCATCAATCACATGGGTTTTCTTTAAGGGCTTGAAATTGAATGCTAATAGCTCAATAGGTTTTTCAATCAGTCAAAGTGATATTAATAAAATGTATTTCATGGCCATTCAGATTTTTAAAACATAGCCAAAACATTTTTTTTCTTTCCAATGGCATGGAGAGTCCACAAATCCATTCTAATTACTAGTGGGAATTCAACTCCTAGCCACCAGGCGGAGGCAAAGAACACCCCAGCAGAGCTGTTAAGTACCACTTCCCATAAAACCCAGTCATTCTTTGCCTGTGTGCATCGTAGGTGGTGTGCGAAGATGGTGTCTGAAGAAAATCAAGTTTTTAATCCTTTAATGGGTACTTTTCCCTGCAAGCAAGGATTGGAGCTATGCTGTGTCCATGTAATCCTCTTTAGTAACAGTAATGGTGGCTTTTAGCAGTTAGAAGATGGCAAGGTAGTCCTTACTAGCCTTCTAACACTTATGCTACCTTCCCCTTTATAGAAAACCAGGGTTTGTTACTCTGTTTTTCTTGTATGTTCAGGTCCCTGTCAGTGGTCGGATGAGGCTAACAGATCTGGAGCTGCTGTGACTGTGACCCTAGAGGGTAAGTCCTTTTATATATTTCACAGGATGGAAGATAAGGAACAGTAATAATATGGCCTAGTCACAGGGAGGGGGCGCTAAAACAAGAGCAAATTAACCCTATAAATAAGGATAACAATTTGATTCCCAATTTCTTATATAAACATCACAATGATAGGATTACCCTATATATAAGTCAGGCAATCCCCCAGATCACACACATATTAGTAACCAAGTACAATAGATATATATAGGACTAGAAGCGCTTATCTCCACCTGAATTATGATTAGCTAAAAAAGAGGATCAATATATTTGTAATAATAGTGCACACTTAGGAACTTAAACAATAGGTCAATGTTCTTACTGATGCAATGTCTGTTATGTCCGTAAGTTTATAATATGTCAAGTGTAACAAGTGTCCTCCAGCGTTACACACTGTCGTTCAGTCTCCTTTCAAACTGCTGCTCACAGAAGGTTGGCTGTTTGTCCTGCAGCCGAAAAGAATGATTCAGAGTAGGGAAGATCTAGAGCGCAAAAAGAAAAGGGAACTGCAATAGTGTGAGATCCAACAACACCATTTATTGACACGTAAATCAAAACTACTCACAAGATTCCAAAAATATCGAGCACATAAAATCAAAGATAGAGGAGTATTCCGGTGTTTTAGCTCGCGGCTGTTTCCTTTGCCAGACTCGGCGTGTGACGTCACCACCCGATCTTACCGCGAGATCTCGATAACACCTTTCTCCTCTGTCAGTTTACAACCAAGCATTCAGCGCCTCAACGCGTTTCCCCACCTCCTCTGGCGGCTTTCTCAAGAGTACTGAATGCTTGCTACAGGCTCCTATTTATACCAATGCAATAATAGTGCCTCCTACTTTCAAAAAGTGTCTCTTTGCAAAAGAAGCTAAATGTCATTGTGCTTTTGTCTCAGCTTCGGGCATTTCCCTTAATGCGGTACAAAATATATCACATTATCCATAAGTAGACATCAATTAAAACATCATATATATTGCTTACAATTGCGTTATTCATTATCCAATAAAAAACACCAATTTATAATAATAATAAAAAAAACACCAATTTATGATAATAATGAAAGTGAAAAAACACTCTTAAATTAAAAACCATTATTTTAGTGATTGACATTGTGCATAAAAACATTCATTGGTTTGACAATTAATTTACACCAAAAAAATTAATTTTATTAAAAAAGCATTTCAACTGTATGCTTATATGTACACGTCAATCTAATATATTGATTTCCGGAATTAATTTAAAATCAAAAATTATTTCCATAATTAAAATAGTATTAAATCAGTTAATATTAAAAAATATTTTAAATTTTTTTTTTGATGTTTACGAACTCTAAAATGTTAACAAAGAAAAAATAAATACTATTGAATATATTTCATATGAGTTTTCGGACACTATATAAAAGCTGTAATGTCTATATCTACATTCAAACCTTTGGGAGCTAGAGTGCCTAATTTGTGGATCCAAAAGGTTTCCCTCCTTCTCAATTTTAATAGGCGATCACCTCCCATAGGATCTTTAGGAACAATTTCTATCCCCTTAATGGTCAGACTAGAAGGATCACAATTATGTTTTTCTGCAAAATGTCTTGGAACACTATGTTTTAAAAGGGGTTTTTTAATGTTTGCGAAATGTTCACTAAATCTTTTTGATAGAATTCTTTTGGTCCTGCCCACATATTGCAGGCCACACCCACATTCTAATAAATATACTACATACATGCTTTTACAGGTAATAAAATTTTTTACTTTAAATTCATGCCCCGTTGTATTAGATTTGATTATTGATCTCTGTGAACTGATATTCTTGCACATTGGGCAGCGAGATTTATTACATTTATATGTCCCATTCAGTTTCAGAAAGTTTTTTTGGGGATTAGTTTTCAAGTCTGTATTTATTTTATTTACATCTCTAAGTTTACTTGGGGCAACTAAATTCTTTAAATTAGTATTCTTTTTAAAAACCAAGTTAGGTTTACTATCAAGTACTTTATTCAATAACGGATCACTTGTTAACACCGACCAGTATTTATTAAGGACCCCTTTTACTTTATTCACTCCCTCCCCATATTGAGTTATAAATTTTACTGTTGGTGGATTTTTATTTTCATCTGTCGATTTTTTCTTATTCATAAGTAACTTTTCCCTATCTTCCAATTCAACAGCAGACATTATTTTAGAAAGGTCTGCCTCATTATAGGATCTTGAAACAAATTTTTTACACAAAATGTCTGCCTCCTGTTTGTAATCAGTAATTTTAGAACAGTTGCGTCTGATTCTTGTGAATTGGCTTTTAGGGATATTTTTTATCCACTTGCTGTAATGCCCACTTTTCGCATGGAGCAGACCGTTACTGTCTACATCTTTTCTAAAATTTTTGGTTAAAATTTCATTATTTTCTATAAATATACTTAAATCTAAAAAATCAATGGATTGTGTTTGAATATTGCTAACCAAATTTACATTATACTCATTCAAATTTAAATACTCTAAAAACTTATTGGCTTCATCCTCAGACCCTCCCCAAATCATAAACACATCATCAATGAAGCGCTTATAAAATACAATCTGTTCCTTATAAATATTATCTTCATTCCAAATTAATCTATCCTCAAACAATCCCATGAACAGATTTGCATATGATGGGGCGAATTTCGTCCCCATCGCTGTACCGCATTTTTGATGGTAAAATGTTTTATCAAATAAAAAATAGTTATGCTCTAACACATATCTGATACATTTTTCAAGGAATTGTATTTGTTTGTTTGGGAACGTACCCTTTTTAACTAAATAATATTTACAAGCCTCTATACCTAAATCGTGTCTAATTATAGTGTAGAGGGATGCAACATCACATGTAATTAGGTACATCCCTTCTTTCCACTCTTTAATTCATGTATTAGATGTATACTATCCCTTAAATGCGATTTTAAATCTAAAACTAGTGGGTTTAGGAAATAATCAACATAACTAGAAACATTTGCTGTGAGGGAATCAATCCCAGAAACTATGGGCCTTCCGGGTGGATTTATTAGTGTTTTATGTATTTTCGGTAAATGATACATTGTTGCAATTTTTGGATGATCTTGATATAAAAATTTAAATTCATCATTAGTTAATATTTTTTCATCCAAACCATATCTCAACAATGTTTCAAGGTCTTTCAAAAATATATTAGTTGGATCATTTTTTAATTTATTATAAGTTTCAATATCCCCTAACAAGCGTAATGCTTCCAATATATATATTTCCCTATCTTGGATAACAATACCCCCGCCCTTATCTGCAGGGCGGATACTTATATTTGTGTTATCTATCAGTTTCTTTAAGCTCACTCTCTCACTTTTAGTCAAATTATCAGCTCTCTCTGTGTTTAAATTTATTTTCTCCAAATCTTTTTCCACTAGATTTTTAAAAGTTTTAATATATTCTCCTTGGGCATAAGTTGGATAGAAGGTAGACTGTTTTTTCTTGTCACTATGGATGCAGATGTCATTTTCCATTTCACTACTTAGTTCCATATTGGATTCTTCTTGTAGTGCATTTAGGGATTCTAGGGCATTTACATCATCCCCCATCAGGATTCCCTTATGTTTCTCTGCATATTTAGTCTCCTTATTTGCAAAAAACCTTTTTAGTGTGATATTTCTAATGAATCTTTGAAAGTCAATATAGACTTGAAATTTATCAATACTTTTATTAGGGGCGAAAGATAATCCTCTGCTTAAGAGGGTAAGTGAACTATCATCCAATGGGTACTTGGATAAATTGTAAATACTGGCTTGATTTTGGTTCTTTAATTCCACCTTGCACTTTTTTGATTGTTTCTTTCTTCCCCCTCTGCATCCCCGTTTTGACTGAATCTTCTTTTTCTGTGTTGTCTCTCCTGTTCCCTCACATAGTTCCCCTCCCCCCAGTATCTGTCTCCCCTGGGGTATTGATTCTGTTCCCATCTCTGTTCCCTCCAAGAATCTGCATCTGCTTTCCACCTGGTCACGTTCCTTGGGGACTGAAAAGGGATCACAGGGGTTATTAGTAACCAAAACAATATTGTATATAACTGCAAAATATATACAAATAATATCTCAAGATTGATGACAATATGTTACTATATATATGAAATGGTCCCTTTGACATATAAATGGGATATATAATTAAAGTACAAAATGCATAAAATAAAGTCCTTTTTAAATCCAAAATGTCCTGTGCTGGCTGCCTCCTCCTCACCGACTGGTCCGGGTTTTGCTATAGGAAATAAGGAAGAACAGAGGGCCGCCTCATGTGTGGTATTGTCAGAAGTAAATGAGTGATAATCACAATCAAGCCAAATGGATACTCACATACTCCAGGAGCACACCTTTGTGCTAGTAGGGACAGGCTGTGGATTTAGACAGGTGTAACAGCTCACCCACAATGGAATACGATTTCTTTATGCTGCAGTGCTGGAAATGAAATGAAGTACAAAAAGAAAGCAATGCATGTGCAGATCATCCAAAGCACAATTGCAATCACTCTACTAGTTTCCCAAATGGGTACTCACATTTCAGATGAGCACACCAATGTGCTAGTAGGAGCAGGCTGGCAGATTTAATAGAGGTGTGTCAGCTCACCTCATATATAGGTAATCGAAGCAGACTGTATTCCAGGAATATACCAGTTCTAGCAGATTGTCTCTTATATGGCAGCCAGGTAATATGTATCCACTCAGTAAAATTTTTCCATAAAAAATGTATTTATTAAAAACAGAATTTATAAAACAACACAGCAGTGTTAAAAGATGTGGATAACGGGTATTATCAATATCCCCCCTAAAATTGTAACGCGTTTCTCAGTTCTAGAACCATTTCATCAGGCATATAATTCATCTTACCCCTGTCTCTGCCTTAAAGGGACACTGTACCCAAAAAATTTCTTTCGTGATTCAGATTGAGCATGAAATTTTAAGCAACTTTCTAATTTACTCCTATTATCAAATTTTCTTCATTCTCTTGGTATCTTTATTTGAAATGCAAGAATGTAAGTTTAGATGCCGACCCATTTTTGTGAACAACCTGGGTTGTCCTTGCTAATTGGTGGATAAATTCATCCACCAATAAAAAAGTGCTGTCCAGAGTACTGAAACCAAAAAAAGCTTAGATGCCTTCTTTTTCAAATAATGATAGCAAGAGAAGAAGAAAAATTGATAATAGGAGTAAATTAGACAGTTGCTTAAAATTGCATGCTCTTTATGAATTACAAAAGAAAATTTTTGGGTACAGTGTCCCTTTAAATAACTGCCAACTGACTATAAAACACCTCCCTTTAGTTGGGCGTGTACTTTAATTAATTCCAAACACCTGGTAACCCTCAAATTTGTTAACCAAGTACACTGAATTTTTGTACCAAATAAAAACATATCTTGTATCATTTGTCAATCTATATTTCTCACAATTCTTATGTATGAACAAACCTCTATTTGATCTCTTACTTCTCGGTGCACAATGCCTCTATTCTAGTAAGATTATATGATGTGTCTAAAAAGCAACGATGTAAGTCTTTCCTCCATAAAGGATTATACCATTTGTATGGAAAGGCAACAATGTAAGCTTTTTTCTTTTTTTACCCCCAATTTATACAGTTTGTTCACAATACAAAGGACAAGCCCCTATATAGTTGCCATCGTGATCCATAGAAATCCCCAGCATCAACCACGCTCACCAATAATAAGATGTACTAAGTACAATATTCATTCATATTGTTTACCTGTGACATAGATGTAAGTGCCGACACAGTATAAATCTAGTTGATCTATGTATCCTAATGTTTCCATTGCGTCTTAGATCTAAGTGCCAACGCCAACACGGTGTTCTTCCGTGTTTTGATTAGATACGAAATCTGATTGGTCTATGTGTACTAGTGTTGTAATGAAGCACATATGTTCACGAATAGACCTATCCTGGTGATCCTCACATTATCCAACTTTTACAAGTGGATCAGTATTTTTAGTTATATTTTTACTCTAATATTGTTAATAGTCATCACATTTACATGTCGATTATTAATTAGTAATGGGTCTCTTGTTCACAAATTTATGTGTAAGGCTAAATTAATATAAATTAATATAAAACAATTTTGTATTACAAAACAACTGAGAAAGGAATTTTAGGTTGAGAAGACCAAAACAAAGGGGTTAATATAATAAGGAACCATCTAAGCATTCTGAGGACAGCTATCAGCTGTAGATAGGGGCGTGAAAATGAACACACCTCTTCACCAGGATAGGTCTATTTGTGAACATATGTGCTTCATTACAACACTAGTACACATAGACCAATCAGATTTCGTATCTAATTGAAACACGGAAGAACACCGTGTTGGTGTCGGCACTTAGATCTAAGACGCAATGGAAACATTAGCATAAGTAGATCAACTAGATTTATTCTGTGTCGGCACTTACATCTATGTCACAGGTAAACAACAATATGAATGAATATTGTACTTAGTACATCTTATTATTGGTGAGCGTGGTTGATGCTGGGGATTTATATGGATCACAATGGCAACTACATAGGGGCTTGTCCTTTGTAGAAATATTGTGAACAAACTGTATACATACAAATGAAACATATATATATAGAGACATCTATGCCATTAGAAAATGGGGGGGGGGAAGAAAAAAAGCTTATGTTGTTGCCTTTCCATACAAATGGTATAATCCTTTATGGAGGAAAGACTTACATCGTTGCTTTTTAGACACATCATATAATCTTACTAGAATAGAGGCATTGTGCACCGAGAAGTAAGAGATCAAATAGGGGTTTGTTCATACATAAAAATTGTGAGAAATATAGATTGACAAATGATACAAGATATGTTTTTATTTGGTACAAAAATTCAGTGTACTTGGTTAACAAATTTGAGGGTTACCAGGTGTTTGGGATTAATTAAAGTACACACCCAACTAAAGGGAGGTGTTTGTTAGTCAGTTAGCAGTTATTTAAGGCAGAGACAGGGGTAAGATGAATTATATGCCTGATGAAACGGTTCTAGAACCAAGAAACGCGTTGCAATTTTAGGGGGGATATTGATAATACCCCTTATCCACATCTTTTAACACTGCTGTGTTGTTTTATAAATTCTGTTTTTAATAAATACATTTTTTATGGAAACTTTTTACTGAGTGGTTACATCTTACCTGCCTGCCATACTGACTGACATATAAAAGACAATCTGTTAGAACTGGTATATTCCTGGAATACAGTCTGCTTCGATTACCTATATATGAGGTGAGCTGACACACCTCTATTAAATCTGCCAGCCTGCTCCTACTAGCACATTGGTGTGCTCATCTGAAATGTGAGTACCCATTTGGGAAACTAGTAGAGTAATTGCAATTGTGCTTTGGATGATCTGCACATGCAGTGCTTTCTTTTTGTACTCCATTTCATTTCCAGCACTGCAGCATAAAGAAATCGTATTCCATTGTGGGTGAGCTGTTACACCTGTCTAAATCTACAGCCTGTCCCTACTAGCACATAGGTGTGCTCCTGGAGTATGTGAGTATCCATTTGGCTTGATTGTGATTATCACTCATTTACTTCTGACAATACCACACATGAGGCGCCCCTCTATTCTTCCTTATTTCCTATAAGATAAGGAACAGGACTAGGATAATCAGGGACCTGCTAACCTCAAAGGGGTTTGTATATTTATTAAATATATCCTCTGTTATGGGATATATTGCGGCTGAGCAGCTATCTGGCTTGATGCCAGGGACAGGGATTTTGCTGCTTCCATTGCCGGGCACTTCGAAAGACAAGTCCAGGCTTTATGGTGCGTGGGGACTGGGTATCATGGCGACATTGATACTTTCCTGCATGGTCCGTTTTTATACTTCAAATGTATTTGTGTACTATTTTAGATGCAATTATTGTGAGCATCTGATTATAGTTAGCACAGGGGACCGTTTAAACTAAGGTCTTTATGCCTGTCATGTTTAATACTCTCCTCTGCTATTCATGACCGCAGCTCTGAGCCGCTTTGCATGATAGTCATCATTTGCGCAGTGCCTCTCACTAACTTTGAGGATGACCTCTTTTAAGAGTGGCACCTCTGACTACATAGATTAGTTTCTGTTTGTCATGGAGGCAGCCGCAGTCTTTAAATCAGTTCCGTTATCTTCGACAAGGGCTTCATGTAAAGCAGTGAAAAGGTTCACGGAATCTGTGAACCGCAGCGCCCTTTTTGTCTAAGTTCCATGACGGTTCATTTTTCCGCCATAGTCTCGGGGATGGCGTACTTAGTAGCAGTTCCTTAAAGTGAATGTAAATTTTGATGCTAAAGTGCCCGGTTTTTCAAACTTTGATTAAAAACAGGGGCACTTTAATTCATCAAAATTTACATTTCTCTCCTGTTGTAAAAAAAAAAAACTTACCTTTTAAACTTCACAGCAACTCCAGCTTCCTCCACCCGTTTCAAAGCCTCTTCCTGGGTCTAAAATGAGGCATCCGGCTTCCTCCAATCACAGCGTTGAATCAGACACTGATTCCCCCGGGGGGGAAGCTGTGATTGGAGGATGACCTATCAATCATTTCTGACATCAGAAATGGTTTGTGAGACCGGAGGAAGCTGGAGCTGCTGTGAAGTTTAAAAGGTAAGTATTTTTTCACAACAGAGTGAAATGTAAATTTTGATTAATTAAAGTGCCCCTGTTTTTAATCAAAGTTTTAAAAACCGGGCACTTTAGCATCAAAATTTACATTCACTTTAATAGGGTATCAGCTCTATTCTGTTTTTAGTTACCCAGGAGGCTTATTTATGAGTTTATTTATTTAGAAGTTTGGGCATTAATCAATATGTAAGGAGTGCTTAATGTATACCACTCTAATTTCTATTTAATTAGCTCCTGATTTGAGAGCTTTACATCCATTTCAATACTGTTTAATGCCATCTGGTGGTTGCTCTTAGTAACATCTTGCATTATCCCCTTTTTAAGTTGTTTTTTGACTTTAGATATTTCCTTTTTTCTGAGATTCTTTATGCATGTAAATTTGTATAAGACTCTAGATGGAAATGAGGTTGAGGGATATCTGAACTTCATTTACTTCAGTTTGTCCTCACTATATTTAACAGCTTTTATGTATAAAAAGAAGTATGAGGGTTGAGTTTTCCTTGTGCAGGAATACAATGCACTTAAATATTTTTCTCCTGATCTTTTTGTTTTCTCTGTTATTTGCCGCCATTTAACATGATGTTGCTGGCATGCAAAATACTTACAGCTAGATTATGAGTTATGCACGCTATAGGGAAATTAGTGAAGACAACAACATTTGCATTATTTAACCCTTTATAGCGCTGCCATTACAAGTTTTCAAACAGCCGGCTTGTGCGTGCGATATGGCTGCATTGAGCTCCATACCGCACACAAAACAAGCACTGTTTTGACGTGCTTGTGCACGCTTCCCCCATAGACATAAATGAGGAGAGCGGGTTAGAAAAACACCTGCGATCGCAGAAAGAAAAGCTCCGTAACAAAGCCCCATTGATGTCTATGGAGAAAATAAAAGTTACATTTAAACCTAACACCCTAACATAAACCCTGAGTCTAAACACCCCTAATCTGCCGCCCCTGACATCGCAGACACCTACCTACAGTTATTAACCCCTAATCTGCCGCTCCTGATATCGCCGCCACTATATTAAAGTTATTAACACCTATTCCGCTGCACCCCAACATCGCCACCACTAAATAAAGATATTAACCCCTAAACCTCTGGCCTCCCACATCACTACCACTAAATAAACCTATTAACCCCTAAACCGCCAGCCCCCTACATTGCAACAACCTAAATTAAACTACTGTATATTAACCCCTAGACATAACCCTAACATCCCCTTACTTTAACATAATTAAAATAGAGCTAAACTAAAGTTACAATTATTAACTAAATAATACATATTTAAAACTAAATACATGCTTACCTGTGAATTAAAACTTAAGCTAGTATAACTAATAGTTATATTGTAGCTAGTTTGTATTTATTTTAACTAGGTAGTCTAGTCTAGCTATTAACCATTTACTAACTACCTTGCTAAAATAAATACAAACTTACATGTGAAATAAAACCTAAGCTGCCTTACACTAAAACCTAACATTACAAAAAATAAAAACACTAAAAACTAAAAAACCTACCGTTACAAAAAGTAAAAAACTAAATTATCCAAAACAATAAAAATGATTCCTATTCTAATATCTTTTATAAAAAAAACACCCCAAAATAAAAAAAAACCTAATCTATAATAAACTACCAAGGGCCCTTAAAAGGACCTTTTGTAGGGCATTGCCCTAAAATTAGCAGCTCTTTTGCTACAAAACAAAACTAACACCCCCTAACAGTATACAAACCCCCACCCCCCCAAACCCACAAAATAAAAATAAAGTAAAACCTAATCTACCCATTGCCCTGAAAAGTGCATTTGTATGGGCATTGCACTTAAAAGGCCATTTAGCTCTTTTGCTGCCCAAGCCCTAATCTAAAAATAAAAACCCACCCCAAAACAAAATAAAAAACATTACACAAAATAACAAACAATTTATCAAAATTAATAAAAATTATTCCTATTCTAATACCCATTTAAAAAAAAAATTCTAGAATAAACTACCAATAGCCCTTACAAGGGCCTTTTGTAGGGCATTGCCCTAAGTTAAACAGCTCTTTTACCTGAAAAAATAATTACAAAGACCAACTAACATTACAAACCTCCACCCAAACCCATAAAATAAAAAAAACCTACTCTACCCATTGCCCTGGAAAGGGCATTTGTATGGGCATTGCCCTTAAAAGGGCATTTAGCTAACACTAACCCCTGACGATCCACTTACAGTTTTTGAAGTCCCGCTTGAATAATCTTCAGCCAGGTGGCGAGAAGTCTTCATCTCATTCTACTGGATGATTTTGAAACGGCTCCCTTGCATTGAAGATTCAGTGTACGGCGGCAACCGTATGAAGAGGATGCTCCACACCGGATGGCTTCAGGATGAACCCGCTTGGCGCCGCCGGGATCAAGATAGAAAATGCCGCCTGGATGAAGATTGAAGAGACCTCCTGGATGAAGACTTCTCGCTGCCTGGATGAAGATGGAAGAGGCCATCTGGATGCAGACTTCTCGGCACCTGGATGAAGATCGTTCAAGCGGGACTTCAAAAACTGTAAGTGAATCATCTGGGGTTAGTGTTAGGGTTTTTTTAAGGGTTTTTTTTTTTTAGATTAGGGTTTGGGCAGCAAAGAGCTAAATGCCCTTTTAAGGGTGGATTAGGTTTTTTTAGAATTAGGTTTTTTTAGAATTAGGTTTTTTTAGAATTAGGTTTTTTTATTTTGGGGGGTTGGTTGGGTGGTGGGTTTTACTGTTGGGGGGTCTTTGTATTTTTTTTTTCAGGGTAACGAGCTGATAACTTTGGGGCAATGCCCCACAAAAAGGCCCTTTTAAGGGCTATTGGTAGTTTATTGTAGGCTAGGTTTTTTTTTTATTTTGGGTGGGCTTTTTTATTTTGATAGGGCTATTAGATTAAGTGTAATTCTTTTTTATTTTTGATAATTTTTGTTTCGTGTAGTTTAGTTTTATTTAATTGGTAATTAGTTTAATTTTAGTTTAATAATTATATTAGTTTAATTGTTAGTTTAAACTTAGTTTTTTTAATTTGACAGGTAAGTTTTAATTTAATTTGAACTGGGGAAATTGTAATTTTAATATAAAGTTAGGGGGCGTTCGGTTTAGGGGTTACTAGTTTAATTTAGTTTATTGTGATGTGGGGGACTTTTGGTTTAGGGGTTAATAGTTTACTTTAGAATATTTTGTTGAGGGGTTAATAAGTTTATTATAGTGGCGGCAGTGTAGGGCTTAATTACTTTAGTACAGTGGGGGCGATGTGGGCGGACGGCAGATTAGGGGTTAATAATATTTAAATAGTGTTTGCTAAGCGGGAGGGCAGATGTTTAGGGGTTAATAACTTTATTATAGTGGTGACATTGTCGGGGAGGGGTGGAATAGGGGTTCATATTGTTTTTAGTGGCGGCAATGTCGGGAGTGGCAGATTAGGGGTTAATAAATTTAATATAGTATTTGCGATGAGAGAGGGCCTCGGTTTAGGGGTCAATAGGTAGTTTATGGGTGTTTAGTGTACTTTGAAGCAGTTTAGTTATGAGTTTTATGTTAAAGTTTTGTAGCGTAAAACTCATAACTACTGCTTTTAGATTGCGGAACGGATCTTGTCGGTATAGGTTGCAACGCTAGCTTTTTAGCCTCACTGCAAAACTTGTAATGGCTGCGTTATTGAAAACCCATGAAAAAATGTCATTTTTATGTGTGCGGGACTGACACTGTGGTACAGGCTAAAAGGCTTGCGGTACAGCTGTACCGACAAGACTTGTAATGGCTGCAGTGCTGTTTTAACGCTGAAATGGCCATTTTTTCAGCGTTAAAACATGAACGCACAATTTATAATTTAGCTGTTGGTTAGCAAAGTGCCCTCAAGATGCTATTATGTTTATAATTTTTTAATTCATCATAGCATATATAAAAATACATAATGATGTTTTTTCTATGTTATCCTGTCTCAATGTATTAATCACTCTCATATTGAGGGGATTTTTAATAGGTTTGTCACAGGAGACTTATTTCAACATGTATGTTTTCATGTATCATAATCAATTATTTCTATGTTTTATTTATAGGCATACAATATTATAATCTCCCTCATTCCATGTATTATACCTTATCTTAGTGTTTTTTAGTACACTAATGTTTTTTTTTTCTTCTTCCATGAAATACAATATTATAATATCCTTCATATTGAGGTCATGTTTCCTTACGACTCTCATAGGTTTAATTTTTGTTAAACTATGTTGTCTTCTGGACCTTTTCCTTTATTCGGTCCTGGTCTCGCTGATATCATTTCCCAGGTGGAAAGGGAGTTTTTCTACCACAGGATAAGAGGGTTAAACCTAGAGGTAATCAGACTTCTTATTTTTGTCCCTCTCACATCTTTAAGGGACAAAAATAAAAATCCAAATCCCCTTGGAGGTCTATCTAGCATTAGAATAGGGGTCAGCAATCCAAGTAGCTTCCTCTGAGAACAATTCAGTATGAATGATTTGCCACCCAACCCAATCTCGGATCAAGTAGGGGGCAATATTTCCTTTCTTCAGCTGGCTTAGATTTACAATGTCCTCGATCCTTGTGCAGTGGATGTAATCTCCCAGGGATACAGATAGAATTCAAATCTTGCCCCACCCCAGGCAGATTTCTCCTGTTAAGCTTATCTGCAGTCCAGATAAAGAGAGAGACTTTCTTAATCTGCATCAAGGATCTCACTTCTCTAGTAATTGTTCCAGTTCCTCTGGCAGAACAGGTTTAAGGATTCTATTCCAACCTAATCGTGGTTCCCAAGAAAGAGGGAACTCTTGACCCACTTTAGTCCTCAGGTGTCTCAACAAATTTTGCAAAATTCCATCCTTCAATATGGAGACTATTCTCCCTCTAGTTATGGAAGGTTAGTTCATGACTACCATCAACCTGATGGACGCTTATCTTCATGTTTTTATTCACAAGGAACATTTCTAATTCCTGCGTTTTTTCTTTCTGGACAAACCCTTCTAATTTGTAACCTTTACTTTCGGCCTTGCCACTGCCCCTCAAATATTTACAAAGGTACTAGGGGTTCTTTTGGCAGTGGTCAGATCTCAGGGAATTGCGATGGCTCCGTACCTGGACGATATCTTGGTTCAGGCGCCATCTTTTGATTTAGCAAGATCCCATACGGATTCTCTGTTGTCAATTCTACGCTTCCACAGGTGGAAGGTGAATTTAGAAAAGAGTTCCTTGGTGCCAAACACCAGGGTTTGTTTTTTGGGAACGGTCATAGACTTGATCTCCATGATGGAGGTCAGAAAATCCAAGCTTTTTCCAGCTTTCTTTCACTTAAATCCTTTATACTTAATGTAAACTTAATTGGAGATAGACTTACCCTATATTTAGACTCGAGCAGTGACTACTTCTAAGTATATATCAACGTGTTTCAGCCCCAAACCGGGCCTTTCTCAAGATGTCAACTGCTAGTAATAACATGGCTTAAATAGCCTATAATGACCTATCAGAATAGAGGCAGTTTTATGCCTCAGATTGCCATTACATATGTCATAAAGAGCCCTATAACGCCCTTAGACAAAATGGTGACCGTTCATACTTATAACTGGGTCACTTCCGGTATCGGACAGATTGAATTCCAAAAACAAAGCTACAAATCTTTGTGATGTAGTTTGCTCATAATGTTCATTGTCACTAAATTTAACATAAGGGTCTAGATCATTAATCCATATTCGGATATTAGATTCTGTATGAGACATTACGTCACTTCCGGGCGATGTGTCACTTCCGGATTGTCGGATTGTGTGTCATTTCCGGTTCCGGCTTTGTCATCGTAGCCGGTGGTGTGTTGGAATTCTGGGAAATGTAGTTTTCATTATTTGTTAATGGTGTTATTAGAAAATTGAATAATTGTCAATATATATATATATATATATGTATATATATTGAAGGCTAATATTCATTATTAGTATGCTCAAGTCTAGAATACAAATAGTTAAAGAAATTAAGTTGACTCTAATATTAAGGATTCTCCATATCAGTGGGAGGAATTAATCTATATATACCACTAATACAATTAACAATACATTATGTAGAAATACAGTAATATATGGCAATGTTTTATAAAGTAGGAACAATAAGACATAATACAATTATAAAAATTACAAAAATTGATACAGTTGCAAAAATTGATACAGTTACAAAAAACAGATATAATTTATAAAAATAGATATAAGTATAAAAATAGATATCATTATATAAACGGTACCTTAAAAACATATTACATAAAATGCATTTAATAAAATGTTTTTAATAAAGTACATTTGGATAAAATGCGAACTAAACGGTGGGGGAGGTATCATATTTTATTGCTGAATTTTGGAAACTACTTCGATCATAAAAACTGGACAATAAGCCATAACTTAATTAGAAATATCTGTAACTTATAAATACCTTAGTTAAAAAGATAACTTAATTAAAAAGATGGAAAACTTCAATATCAGCATTAAGGACCTACGGGTATACACTATCTATGTAAAAGATCAATTTTGCCTCTGATTGCAGCAGTTTTTTACCATAATCTCCCCCTCTCAATTGCTTTGGTACTTTACATATAGCCATATATTTGTGACTTGTATTTTTGCCTCCATGTTTATCTTGCAAATGTTTATATATTGGGACATCGTCTCTATTATGTTTAATGGCTAATAGGTGTTCCCTTATCCTGTCTTTGACACTCCGTGTTGTCTGTCCAATATATTGGAGGCCACAACCACATTCTATCATGTAAATTACCTCCTTATCCTGACAACAAATTATATCATTAATCTTGAAAACCTCTTTACTAATATTTGATTTCAATGTGTCACCCTTGATACCATGCTGGCATGCTTTACATCATCCACAGGGGGAAAAGCCTTTTAATCTCTCCCCTTTGATATTAGTCTCAAATAATTTCTTTTCTGTTTTTTGTAGACTTGGTGCTAGCATTGTTTTGAGGTTTTCAGATTTGAGATAAATAAATTTAGGGACATTGCTTAGTTTTTCACCTATTATATTGTCTTGTTTCAATAAGTACCAATTATTCTTAACTATGTGTTCAATTAGAATGCAATTGAATGTAATCAGTGGCACAACAATCTCATTTTCATTCTCGCTTAATTTGTTCTTATTTTTGTTTTTATAGACCAAAAGAGATTCTCTGTCTATTGCTTTGACAGTTTTAATGGTATTCTCCAGCACATCTTCTGAATATCCTCTTTCCAAAAATCTATTTTTCAAAAGACTCGACTGTTCCAACCACTTTCCTGCCTTTGAACAATTTTTCTTAACTCTTAGTAATGTCCCTTTGGTATATTAGATTTCCAAGTGTGATGATGGCAGCTTGATTGGTGAATATAATTATTACAGTCGACTTTTTTAAAAAAGGTGGAGGTTTCAATTTTATAATTTTCTATCTCTATAAAAACATCTAAAAACGTTATGTTAGTTTGGCTAAATTCATAGGTGAGCTTGAGGTTTTGTTCATTTTTGTTCATCACCTCTATTGTAAATTTTAAATCTTCCTCTGTGCTTTACCATATCATAAAAAAAATATCATCAATATATCGATGATAAAGGACCAGATGCTAGATGGGCAGGAGTCCCAAAATATGGTCTCCCATTTATCCATATATAAGTTCGCATAGCTAAGCGCGAATCTGGTCCCCATCACTGTACCGCACAGTTGTTTATAAAACTTGTTATCAAAATTAAATTAATTATGGGTTAAAATGTATAAAACACCTTCCATAATAAAAAATGTTGTTCCTCTGCCATTGTATTATCTTTGATAAGAAAATATTGCACAGCCTCTATCCATTCTTTGTGGGGTAAAGGGACATCACATCACAAGTTACTAAAATATATTTTTCATCCCAAGTTATTCCATTTAATATATTCAGCAACTGTGTGGAGTCCTTAAGGTATGAGGGTAAAGTGCTAACTTATTTCTGTACATTTTTTTCAATATATTGTGATAAATTACTTGATATAGATACAATACCCGAAATGATTGGTCTACCTGGGGGATTGGTAAATGTTTTGTGTATCTTCGGCAGATAGTAGAATATAGGGATTTTGGGGTATTCAATTTTCAAATATCTGTATTCTTTCTCGTTTAGAACCCTATTCTGTTTGGTCCCTTCTAATAATATATCTAGTTCTGCCTTAAATCTCATTGTTGGATCCCTTTTTATAATCTCGTAAGTGTTGGAATCTCCCAGTATTCTTTTAAATTCAATCATATACGCTTCCTTGTCTAGTAACACAATTCCTCCCCCTTATCGGCCGGTTTAATTATCACATTTTTATTGTTTTTTTTGTATTAATTGATTTTCTGAGGTTTTAATTTTTTTAAGTTCATCACATACCACTCTTTCAAATGCCTCAGTAGCCCCACCTTTATGTGAATTAGGGTAGAAGGTCGATTTGGGCTTAAGATCTGTATGCATAATTTTACTCTCTTGCAAATTTTGATCTGTATATGTTCTAGCAGTATTATCCCTTTGCTGATTTTCTACTGCTGTTTTTAGGAAATAACTCTTTAGAGGCAATTAACTCACCAGATCTTTGATATGTGTGTATGTCTGAAACTTATTAAGACCCATAGATGGTGCATAGGAGAGACCCAGGTTTAAAACTTGTGTTTCCTTATCTGTGAGAGTTGTGTCACTCAAATTATATATTATGTATTACGAATCTTGCAGGTACAGGTGTACCGCTCACTTTTTTGGAGAGACTCGGAAATACCGCAAATCCACTTAAATCAATTGCATATCCTATATTTCCAATGGGACTTGCATAGCGCCGGTATTACGAGTCTGACCAAAAGTGAGCGGTAGACCCTCTCCTGTCAAGCCTGGTACTGCATTTAAAGTCAGTAGTTAAGAGTTTTACACTACAACGCCGTAGCAAAAAACTCTTAACTAAAGTGCACCCATAAACTACCTATTAACCCCTTAACCGAGGCCCCCCCCCACATTGCAAATACTAAAAGAAATTTTTTAACCCCTAATCTGCCGAACCGGACATCGCCTCCACTATAATAAATATATTAACCCCTAAACCGCCGCACTCCCGCATCGCAAACACTAGTTAAATATTATTAACCCCTAATCTGCCGTTCCTAACATCGCCTACACCTACCTACATTTATTAACCCCTAATCTGCCGCCCCAACGTCGATGCCACTATATTAAATGTATTAACCCCTAAATCTAAGATTAACCCTAACCCTACCCCCCTAACTTAACTATAATTACAATAAATCTACATAAAATTACTACAATTCACTAAATTATTCCTATTTAAAACTAAATACTTACCTATAAAATAAACCCTAAGATAGCTATAATATAACCAATAGTTACATTGTAGCTAGCTTAGGGTTTATTTTTATTTTACAGGCAACTTTGTATTTATTTTAACTAGGTACAAAAGTTATTAAATAGTTATTAACTATTTAATAATTACCTAGTTAAAATAAAGACAAATTTACCTGTAAAATAAAACCTAACCTAAGTTACAATTACACCTAACACTACACTATAATTAAATTAATTACCTAAACTAAATACAATTAATTACAGATTAAAAAAAAATGATCTAAAGTACGAAAAAAACAAACACTAAATTACAGAAAATAATATAATAATTACAAGATTTTTAAACTAATTAAACCTACTCTAATCCCCCTAACAAAATAAAAAAGCCCCCCAAAATAAAAAAAGCCCTACCCTACACTAAATTACAAATAGCCCTTAAAAGGGCCTTTTGCGGGGCATTGCCCCAAAGTAATCAGCTCTTTTACCTGTAAAAAAAAAAATACAATTCCCCCCAACATTAAAACCCACCACCCACACAACTAACCCTACTCTAAAACCCACCCAATCCCCCCTTAAAAAACCTAACACTAACCCCTTGATGATCACCCTACCGTGAGATGTCTTCACCCAACCGGGCAGATATGGTCGTCCAGACGGGCAGAAGTCTTCATCCAAGCCGGGCAGAAGAGGTCCTCCAGACGGGCAGAAGTCTTCATCCAGACGGCATCTTCTATCTTCATCCATCCGGCGTGGAGCGGCTCCATCTTCAAGACATCCGACGCGGAGCATCCTCTTCATCCGGAGTCTTCTTCAACAATGACGGTTCCTTTAAGTGACGTCATACAAGATGGCATCCCTTCAATTCTGATTGACTGATAGAATTCTATCAGCCAATCGGAATTAAGGTAGGAAAAATCCTATTGTCTGATGCAATCAGCCAATAGGATTGAGCTCGCATTCTATTGGATGATTAGAACAGCCAATGGAATACAAGCTCAATCCTATTGGCTGATTGCATCAGCCAATAGGATTTTTCCTACCTTAATTCTGATTGGCTGATAGAATTGTATCAGCCGATCAGAATTGAAGGGACGCCATCTTGGATGACATCACTTAAAGGAACCGTCAATGTTGAACAAGACTCCGGATGAAGAGGATGCTCCACGCCGGATGTCTTGAAGATGGAGCCGCTCCGCACCGGAAGGATGAAGATAGAAGATGCCGTCTGGATTAAGACTTCTGCCCATCTGGAGGACCTCTTCTGCCCGGCTTGGATGAAGATTTCTGCCTGCCTGGAGGACCACTTCTGCCCGGTTGGGTGAAGACATCTCACGGTAGGGTGATCTTCAAGGGTTAGTGTTAGGTTTTTTTTTAAGGGGGATTGGGTGGGTTTTAGAGTAGTGTTGGCTGTGTGGGTGGTGGGTTTTAATGTTGGGGGGGATTGTATTTTTTTTTACAGGTAAAAGAGCTGATTACTTTGGGGCAATGCCCCGCAAAAGGCCCTTTTAAGGGCTATTTGTAATTTAGTGTAGGGCTTTTTTATTTTGGGGGGCTTTTTTATTTTGTTAGGGGGATTAGAGTAGGTGTAATTAGTCTAAAAATCTTGTAATTATTTTATTATTTTCTGTAATTTAGTGTTTGTTTGTTTTTGCACTTTAGATAATTTTTTTAAATTGTAATTAATTGTATTTAGTTTAGGTAATAATTTAATTAGTGTAGTGTTAGGTGTAATTGTAACTTAGGTTAGGTTTTATTTTACAGGTAAATTTGTCTTTATTTTAACTAGGTAGTTATTAAATAGTTAATAACTATTTAATAACTATTGTACCTAGTTAAAATAAATACAAAGTTGCCTGTAAAATAAAAATAAGCCCTAAGCTAGCTACAATGTAACTATTAGTTATATTGTATCTATCTTAGGGTTTATTTTATAGGTAAGTATTTAGTTTTAAATAGGAATTATTTAGGTAATTGTAGTAATTTTATTTAGATTTATTGTAATTATATTTAAGTTAGGGGGGTTAGGGTTAGACTTAGGTTTAGGGGTTAATAACTTTATTATAGTGGTGGCGACATTGTGGGCGGCAGATTAGGGGTTAATACATGTAGTTAGGTTGTGGCGACATTGGGGGCGGCAAATTAGGGGTTTATAATTATAATGTAGGGTTCAGCGATGTTGGGGGCAGCAGATTAGGGGTTCATAACTATAATGTAGGTGGCGGCAGTGTCCGGAGCGGCAGATTAGGGGTTAATAATTTAATGCAGGTGTCGGCGATGTCGGGGGCGGCAGATTAGGGGTTAATAAGTGTAAGATTAGGGGTGTTTAGACTCGGGGTTCATGTTAGGGTGTTAGGAGTAGACATAAAAAGTATTTTCCCATAGGAATCAATGGGGCTGCGTTAGGAGATTTACTCTGCTTTTTTGCAGGTGTTAGGTTTTTTTCAGCCGGCTCTCCCCCATTGATTCCTATGGGGAAATTGTGCACGAGCACGTTCGGCCAGTTCACCGCTAACGTAAGCAGCGCTGGTATTGAGGTGAGATGTGGAGCTAAATTTTGCTCTTCGCTCACTTTTTTGAGGTTAGCGCTGGGTTTCTAAAAACCCGTAATACCAGCGCTGTCTGCAAGTGAGCGGTGAGCATAAACTGCTTGTTAGCACCGCATCCCTGTTAACGCAAAACTCGTAATCTAGGTGAAAGTGTATAATGTGAAAAAATTTGAAAAAAGATCCAAAATGGCTAATAAAAAATTAAATGGATTCAGTAGGAAGTGATACCTGTAGAAGCAAAAATCACAGTGCAATAACGCTAATTCAAATGTAAACTTAATTGGAGATAGGCTTACCCTATATTTAGACTCGAGCAGTGACTACTTCTACGTATATATCAACGTGTTTTGGCCCCTAACCGGGCCTTTCTCAAGATGTCAACTTCTAGTAATAACATGGCTTAAATAGCCTATAATAACCAATCAGAATAGAGGCAGTTTCCCGCCTCAGATTGCCATTACATTTTATAAAAAGCCCTATAACGCCCTTAGACAAAATGGTGACGGTTCATGCTTATAACTGGGTCACTTCCAGGATCGGACACATTTTTTAGATTGAATTCTAAAACCAAAGCTACAAATCTTGGTGATGTAGATTGCTTATAAGGTTTATTGTCACTAAATGTAACATAATGGTCTAGATCATTAATCCGTGTTTGGATATTAGATTCTGTAAGAGACATTACGTCACATCCGGTTTTCCGGATTGTGCGTCATTTCCTGTTCCGGCTATGTCATCGTAGCTGGTGGTGTGTTGGAATTCTGGGAAATATAGTTTTCATTATTTGTTAAGAGTATTATTAGAAAATCGAATAATTGTCAGTATATACATGTATATATATTGAAGTCTAATATTCATTATTAGTATACTCGAGTCTAGAATACAACTAGTTAAAGATCTTTGAATAAATTAAGTTAACTCTAATATTAAGGATTCTCCATATTGGTGGGAGGAAATAATCTATATATACCACTTATACAATTAACAATAAATTATATAGAAATACAGTAATATATGGCAATGTTTTATAAAATAGGAACAATAAGACATAATACAATTATAAAAATTAAAAAAATTGATACAGTTACAAAAATTGATACAGTTACAAAATACAGATATCATTTATAAAAATAGATATCAAATTAAGCAATAATGAAAATGAGATTGTTGTGCCACGGAATACAAAATGCAGTGAAAATTGCATTCTAATTGAACGCATAGTTAAGAATAATTAGTACTTATTGAAACAAGACAATATAATAGGTGAAAAACTAAGCAATGTTCCTTAATTTATTTACCGCAAATCTGAAAACCTCAAAATAATGCTAGCACCAAGTCTACAAAAAAAACAGAAAATAAATTATTTGAGACTAATATCAAAGGGGACAGATTAAAATGCTTTTTCCCCTGTGGATGGTGTAAAGCATGCCAGCATGGTATCAAGGGTGACACATTCGAATCAAATATTAATAAAGAGGTTTTCAAGATTAATGATATAATTTGTTGTCAGGATAAGGGGGTAATTTACCTGATAGAATGTGGTTGTGGCCTCCAATATGTTGGACAGACAACACAGAGTGTCAAAGACAGGATTATGGAACACCTATTAGCCATTAAACATAATAGAGATGATGTCCCAATATATAAACATTTGCAAGATAAACATGGAGGCAAAAATACAAGTCACAAATATATGGCTATATGTAAGTACCAAAGCAATGGAGAGGAGGAGATTATGGTAAAATACTGCTGCAAGCAGAGGCAAAATAGATCTTTTACATAGCTAGTGTATACCTGCAGGGCCTTAATTCTGATTTTGAAGTTTTCCATCTTTTTAATTAAGTTATATTTTTAACTAACGGCCAGATTACGAGTTTTGTGTTATGAGCGGCTCGGTAATATCTTTCAAGTTATTTCCACCGCTCACCTTTAATAACGCTGCTATTACAGGTTTGCAAAAACCCGACATTAGCCGGCAATATAGCAGCGTTGAGCTCCATACCACACTCAAATACCAGCGCTGCTTTGAGCTGGTTTTACATGCTTGTGCATGATTTCCCCATAGACATCAATGGGGAGAACCGGCTAAAAAAAAAAGCCTAACACCTACAATAAAGGAGCTTAAAAGCTCCGTAATGCAGCCCCATTGATTTCTATGGAGAAAGAAAATGTATGTTTACACCTAACACCCTAACATAAACCCAGAGTATAAAAACCCCTAATCTGCCGCCACCGACATTACCGCCACCTACATTACACTTATTAACCCCTAATCTGCCACCCCGTCATCGCCGCCACCTACCTACACTTATTAACCCCTAATTTGCCGCCCCCAATGTCGCTGCCACCTACATAAATTTAATAACCCCTAATCTGCCGCCCCCAACGCCGCCGCCACTATACTCAAGTTATTAATCCCTAAACCTCTGGCCTCCCACATCACTAACACTAAATAAATAAACTACCTATTAACCCCTAAACCAAGGCCCTCCTGCATCGCAAACAATATAATAAAAATATTAACCCCTAATCTGCCGTTCCGGGCATCGCTGCCACTATAATAAACATATTATATTAACTGTATAAAAAATATATAGATGTGTGGTAGGTGCACAATTAAACTCTCAAATTCCAACACTCACAAACTGTGCTGGCAGTCCCAAAATAATATGCAATACAATATAAAAGAAGGATTGAGCGAGAAATTATCAGTCAATCAAAGAGGGACAAGTTAGTTAACCAGAGTTTTATTACTATGTATTGTACATAGTAATAAAACTCTGGTTAACTAAGTGCGGCCTGTGTCCCTCTTTGATTGACTGATAATTTATCGCTCAATCCTTCTTTTATATTATATTATATTAACCCCTAAACCGTCGCACTTCCACATTGTAAACACTAGTTAAATATTATTAACCCCTAATCTGCCGTCCCCAACGTCAACGCCACCACTATACTAAAGTTATTAACCCCTAAACCTAACCCTAATTCTAACCCTAACACCCCTAACTTTAATATATTTAAAATAAATCTAAATAAAAATTACTATCATTAACTAAATAATTCCTATTTAAAACTAAATACTTACCTATAAAATAAACCCTAAGCTTGCTACAATATAACTAATAGTTACATTGTAGCTATCTTAGGTTTTATTTTTATTTCACATCTAAGTTTGTATTTATTTTATCTATGTAGACAAGTTAGTAAATAGTTATTAACTATTTACTAACTACCTAGTTAAAATAAATACAAATTTACCTGTAAAATAAAACCTTACCTGTCATTACACTACAATTAAATAAATTACATTTATTAAATACAATTAACTAAATTACAAAAAAACACTAAATTACACAAAATAAAAAAGAAATGATCAAATATTTAAACTAATTACACCTAATCTAATAGCCCTATCAAATAAAAAAGCCCCCCAAAATAAAAAAAACCTAGCCTAAACTAAACTGCCAATAGCCCTTAAAAGGGCCTTTTGCGGGGCATTCCCCCAAAGAAATCAGCTCTTTTACCTGTAAAAAAAGATACAAACAACCCCCCAACAGCAAAACCCACCACCCACACAACCAAACCCCCCAAATAAAATCCTATCTAAATAAACCTAAGCTCCCCATTGCCCTGAAAAGGGCATTTGGATTGGCATTGCCCTTAAAAGGGCATTTAGCTCTTTTTTCTTTGCCCAAACCCCTAATCTAAAAATAAAACCCACCCAATAAATCCTTAAAAAACCTAACACTCACCCCCGAAGATCCACTTACAGTTTTTAAAGACAGGACATCCATCCTCATCAATCCGGGAGAAGTCACCATCCAAGCGGGCAGAAGTCCTCAACAGGGTTTGGTTGTGTGGGTGGTGGGTTTTACTGTTGGGGTTTTTTTTTTTACAGGTAAAAGAGCTGATTTCTTTGGGGCAATGCCCAGCAAAATGCCCTTTTAAGGGCTATTGGCAGTTTAGTTTAGGCTAGAGGTTTTTTATTTTGAGGGGGGGGGGGGGCTTTTTTATTTTGATAGGGCTATTAGATTAGGTGTAATTAGTTTAAATATTTGATCATTTCTTTTTTATTTTGTGTAATTTAGTGTTTATTTTTTTTGTAATTTAGTTAATTGTATTTAATTACTGTGATTTATTTAATTGTAGTGTAATGTTAGGTGTTAGTGTAAGACAGGTTAAGTTTTTTTACAGGTAAATTTGTATTTATTTTTAACTAGGTAGTTAGTAAATAGTTAATAACTATTTACTAACTAATCTACCTAGTTAAAATAAATACAAACTTAGCTGTGAAATAAAAATAAAACCTAAGATAGCTACAATGTAACTATTAGGGTTTATTTTACAGGTAAGTTTTTAGTTTTAAATAAGAATTATTTAGCTAATGATAGTAATGTTTAGTGTACTTTGTAACACTTTAGTTATGAGTTTTATGCTGCAGCTTTGTGGCGCAAAACTCATAACTACTGACTTTAGATTGCGGCATGAATCTTGTAGTTATAGGCTGTACCTCTCACTTTTTGGCCTCCGAGGCAAAACTCGTAATACCGGCGCTATGGAAGTCCCACTGAAAAAGGAAGACCCTTTTTGAAAAGTGCAGTAGTTATGTTGTGTTACAGCCAAAAAAGTGTGCGGTACAGCTATACCTGCAAGACTCATAATAGCAGCGATAGCGAAAAAGCAGCGTTATGATGCTGCAGCGTTATGATGCTTTTTCACTCATAACGCAAAACTCATAATCTAGCTGTAAATTATTTATAAGTTACAAATATTTCTAAATAAGTTATGGCTTATTGTACAGTTTTTATGATCGAAGTCGTTTCCAAAAATTAGCAATAAATATGATACCTCCCCCACCGCTTAGTTCACATTTTATCCAAATGTACTTTATTAAAAACATTTTATTAAATGCATTTTATGTAATATGTTTTTAAGGTTGTACCGTTTATATAATGATATCTATTTTTATAAACTGTATCTGTTTTTTTGTAACTGTATCAATTTTTTTAACTGTATCAATTTTTGCATTTTTATAATTATTAGTATTATTTCTTATTGTTCCTATTTTATAAAACATTGCCATATATTACTGTATTTCTATATAATTTATTGTTAATTGTATTAGTGTTATATATAGATTAATTCCTCCCACCAATATGGAGAATCCTTAATATTAGAGTTAATTTATTCAAAGATATTTAACTATTTGTATTCTAGGCTCGAGCATACTAATAATGAATATTAGCCTTCAATATATATACATATATATACTGACAATTATTTGTTTTTCTAATAACACCCTTAACAAATAATGAAAACTACATTTCCCAGAATTCCAACACACCACCGGCTATGATGACATAGCCGGAACCAGAAATGAAAAACAATCCGGCAAACCGGAAGTGATGCGTCACCTGGAAGTGACGTAATGTCTCATACAGAATCTAATATCCAAATATGGATTAATGATCTAGACCCTTATGTTACATTTAGTGACAATGAACATTATGAGCAATCTACATCAGGAAGATTTGAAGCTTTGGTTTTTTAATTCAATCTACAAAATGTGTCCGATACCGGAAGTTACCCAGTTATAAGCATGAACGGTCACCATTTTGTCTAAGGGCATTATAGTGCTCTTTATGACATGTGTAATGGCATTCTGAGGCGGGAAACTGCCTCTCTTCTGATTGGTCATTATAGGCTATTTAAACCATGTTATTACTAGCAGTTGACATCTTGAGAAAGGCCCGGTTTGGGGCCAAAACACGTCGAAATATACTTAGTAGTAGTCACTGCTCGAGTCTAAATATAGGGTAAGCCTATCTCCAATTAAGTTTACATTTGAATTAGCGTTATTGCACTGTGATTTTTGTTTCTACAGGTACCACTTCCTACTGGATCCATTGAATTTTGGATTAGCCATTTTGGATCTTTTTTTCACATTATACACTTTATTTTTATTTTTATTTATTTTTTATTATTATTTTTATTTTTATTATCTGGAACTTTGGACACATTGTTTGAGTATTTATACCAGGACCTACTTGGACACACAGGACATTTTGAATCACTACAATTTTTTTTTGTTTTATTGGTTATGTCCTCTTACCTCTGAGGTCTATCTTACTCTATTGTTTTTATTGGTTTTAATGTGTATAGGGTACCCTATTATATGTGTATGTTATAATAAATGTATTTTCAATCACAGGTTTTAATATATTCACATTGGACTTGTGTTGGTTCATTCTTTCCCTGCCTTTCCTTGTGGACTCCCCAATCTAAATTAAAGAGCACAGGCATTTAATTAGATAAATAATGAATGTTTTTTAACAAGTGTAGTAACCTTTTATTTTGTATTTACGGCCTGTTCTAGGGTGCATAAACTCTTTCCCCTTAATCATGGCATGACAATTAGTACAACCTAGACAGGCATAGGACTCTATGGACTTCTGACATATATCTTTGTTGTTTATTTTTAATGGGGCCCAACTCATTCCTTACTAGGCAATCCCTAAGGTTTCTAACTCTCCTAAATGCCATAATGGGGACATGCTGGAGAATATCCATTTCTTTATTACAGTTACGTATAATCTCCCAGTGTTTTTTAATAATTTTGGTTACTTCAGTACTGTACAAATTATATTGGGAAGTGAACACCATTCTTTTATTATCAGTCTTCGGGACATTTTTAATTGATTTGCTGGCAGGACTTTTTTTTTACTATTTTGTAACACATCTGTTGTTCTGGATAACCTCCATGAATAAACCTATTACCCATTTTATAGGTAATATCTATGTATAATTAACTATCCTGTTAACCCTTAGTAGTTGACTTCTTGGGAGTGAGTTCTTTAACTTGCTTGGATGAAAACTATAATAGGCCAACATTGTGTTTCTATCCGTGGGCTTCTTGAATAAATCAACTTTTAGGGAATCATTTTCTTTATATACCCTAGTATCCAGGAAATCCACAGATATTTCACTATATGTAAGTATGAATTCTACCCCTGAGATAGCTGAATTAAGGGAGGATACACATTTCTCCAGGGATCCAATGTCGCCCCACCACCTGCCAAACACATCGTCGATGTAGCACAACCAGGCTGCATCATACTCCTGAAACAACTCATTAGCATATACAAACTTTTCTTCAAAGCTGTTCATAAAAAGGTTAGCATATGATGAGGCCACATTGGATCCCATGGCTGTCCCTTTAACCTTCACATACCAATAATCCTGAAATAAAAAGTAATTACAATACATGATAAGGCTTAACAGTTTATTGAGGGCTATATATACCAATACTAAATAAGAGCTTATTGATCCCTATACCTGTTTCATGCTTAATTGAGGTATAACGACTCTTGACATCAAGAGTAAAGAGAATATATTTTTGACTAGGTAAATGCAAATCATGAAGTTTATTTAAGAAGTCATGATTGTCTTATATGTGTGCGCCTGTGTGCAAACACTGGCTTAATATCTACCAAATGACAATGGTCTCAGTAGTATTTGTATTTCTATGTCTATGTTTATATAAAGAAATGTATAGAAAAAAAACGTTTTTTAGTTTTTAAAGAATTTTCATAGAATAATATCTTAAAAATAATATTCTTTTATTAGAATCAATATAAAACAGTCAGTCGAAATTGCTTAATCTTAAAGTGGTTATGTGAGAAAGTTGGTACCAACCAATTGTATTGAGGTGTAGCTAAAATTAGTATATGATATATGTGTGTAAAAACAGTGTATAAAATTAGCAAGTCCAGTTTATACCTTGGTAGGTATTTAAAAATACTTTTTGTAAAAGATTTGGCTTTTCGCTCATAAAATGTACCAAAGGTAGAAAATAAGGTATAATTGGTAGAAATACAGTTGTTAGAGATCGTTGTTGAAGACAACTATTGACACCTGGTTCAACAATAGGTGTTTATTTTCAGCCTTTTTGAAATAAGCCTTTTTGTGATATGACCAAAAGATTTAGGCTAGGTGTTTGAGCCGTTTTCTGTATGTCACAGTAATTATATCACAATAGTTATTGAACACTTAGCTTGTCTTTTGCAATATTATTAATCAACAGACTTTGAATAAGGTACCTTATTTGCAGTTCCAAGTCATATAAGAAGGTTCTTGCGTGTCCAAATGAGGTATAGATGAGAAACTTTCTTTGTCCTTTCAAAGTTTCTAGGAGCGCTTGTTGCAGCGTGTATGTCTCCTGTGAAAGTTGCCTCTGTCACTTCCGTGTCCGGTCTTGACATGCCCACCAAATGCGAGATTGACAGATAGGTAGAGAGCAGGGTTTCTCCAGTGCAGTGTAAGCAGTCTGTATCCAAGGTGATCAGTAAGCAGTCTGTATCCAAAGCAACGCGTTTCAGCTCTAAAGAGCCTTCTCAAGCTTCTGTGATATGACTTGGAACTGCAAATAAGGTACCTTATTCAAAGTCTGTTGATTAATAATATCGCAAAAGACAAGCTAAGTGTTCAATAACTATTGTGATATAATTACTGTGACATACAGAAAACGGCTCAAACACCTAGCCTAAATCTTTTGGTCATATCACAAAAAGGCTTATTTCAAAAAGGCTGAAAATAAACACCTATTGTTGAACCAGGTGTCAATAGTTGTCTTCAACAATGATCTCTAACAACTGTATTTCTACCAATTATACCTTATTTTCTACCTTTGGTACATTTTATGAGCGAAAAGCCAAATCTTTTACAAAAAGTATTTTTAAATACCTACCAAGGTATAAACTGGACTTGCTAATTTTACACACATATATCATATACTAATTTTAGCTACACCTCAATACAATTGGTTGGTACCAACTTTCTCACATAACCACTTTAAGATTAAGCAATTTCGACTGACTGTTTTATATTGATTCTAATAAAATAATATTATTTTTAACCAATAATCTTTGTATATTTTTTTATTATTATTTTTTATTTTTATTTTTGAATTAGAACTTAATAATTTTAAGATATTATTCTATGAAAATTCTTTAAAAACTAAAAAACTTTTTTTCTATACATTTCTTTATATAAACATAGACATAGAAATAAAAATACTACTGAGACCATTGTCATTTGGTAGATATTAAGCCAGTGTTTGCACACAGGCGCACACATATAAGACAATGATAACTGCTACTAAAACTATTTATTCAGATGACTTGGGGTATCTGATTTTTATGTCAAGTATTATCTACCACCAGCGCATAGATTTTTAGTTGTTTAATCATAATTATTTAAGAAGTCACCAGTATCTTTAATGTATGCAGACATTTTAGTGACTTCTGGTTGCAATATTTTGTTCTCAAAAATAGCTATATTAGTGAAAATAGAGTCTACACTGGAGAAAATCGGTCTACCAGGGGGACTCTTAACATTCTTGTGCACTTTTGGGACTGAATAAAATATTGGGGTTCTTGGATGCTCTTTGTACAAATAATTGGATTACTTTACATCTATGACACCATTCTTTACTGCCTTAGCCAGTATATGTTTTATCTCTTTCTGTATTTTAAATACTGGATCCCCTGGTGGTTTTATCCTGTAATTGAGTATTATTTCATCAATGTAATATTTTGTATCCAATATAATAGTTGCACCCCCTTTATCGTCCGCCCTCACTATAATATCTTTCTTTCTCTTTCTCTTTAAGTGATTTTAACACATGCCTTTCTTCTGCAGTAAGATTAATAAATTTCCTATTTCACTTATTCGTTTCCTTGGAAAAAATTTCTTTTAAATGATGTCGGTTATTGCTGACCATTTTAACAAAGGTTTCAACGCTATTATTACTGTAAGTGGGAAAGTTTGATTTCTTTCTAAGATATCTTTAGCAATGAAACCCCTGTTAACATTTGGCTCACAATTGTATATTGGTAGAAGGGATATCCCCTTTATGAAACATAATTTGTAACCTTAAAGATCTGAAAAACATTTGAAGGTTCTTTTCAATTTAAAAAATGTCCACATTGGTGTTAGGGCAAAAGGACAGTCCCTTATTTAGGAGCTTGTTCTTCCTGTGTTAAGTTCTGTAGAAGAGATATTCAAAACCGTCTGTTCCCTCTGACTCTCTTCATTGTGCTCCATGTGTTCCGGGTGGCCGTGGCAGTGTTTATGTTTTCTACCACCTCTGTGCTGCTTTCATCGCTGGACAAAAAAGCTGGAGATGCCTTGCCTGCTGACGAATCGATCAAAGTATCGCTGACATCATCACTCTGTGCCATAATCTCGCGTGGCCCACCTCTGTTGGGTGTGTTACCCTGGTAACGTCGGCCTCTCGTAGAACCTCTACATTCTGGGAACATACCTCTCCATCTGTAGACCTTTCCACTGAGGTAATCTTGTTCATCCCTCTGGAATTTGGATCTTTTCATCTCCTTGATTTCTGTCTCCATATCCTTAATCTTCATGTCCACATCCTTGATGATTTTGTCAAGTTCTTCTACCGTAAGTAGTTTACTCAGTTAAGTTTTGGTATTCGATACTTGTTCTTTTTGTATCTCTATTTATTTTAGGAGGTATTCCACTGTGAGGATTAGTAAGTTTATAAAACTTGTTATCAAAACACTCATACGAACACTTGTTTAAAATAGCCTCAAACTTATTATAATATTCTTCATTGTTTCTCAGTAATGTAGGCCTAGTGTCCATCCTCAGTCCTCTGGGTATGCGTCTCTCCCTGTGATATTCTGCCAGGGTTGTAGCATATAAATCACTGGCTGTGATTCTTCTCCTTGTATTTTCATATTTTTTGCTGAGATCCCCTGTTTCAGCATCACTTAAGAACTCCCTTGAGCCCCTCACCAGGGTGGTAATCCTTGCTGCTTCTTGTTCACTGTACATGAAAATTTTGGTTCCATCTGTTTTCGCTTTGTCTGCCATAACAGGCAGAATATAGATTGCATGTGGCTCTGCAGCACCAAAGTTCACAAAAACAATAGGTAAGCCCAGCACCCTTTAAAAATAATAACTTGAGTGGTGCACATGGTGAAGGGTTACTGCTATCCTCAATCCAATAGTATTTCAAGAAGTCCACAGCACCAGAAAAACTTAAGTGATCAAACCTTTATTTTCACATCAAAACATGCGATGTTATGGCCCCTCTGGCCTTAATCATGCATTTGAAACCACCCTGCCATTTTTGGAATCCACCGGGATGCAGCAAAGACAAATAGAGCATTACAAAAAAGAAAAAAATTAACCGCCCGCAATAAGTATTAAAAAAAAACACCTAACCATTCACAATAAGTAATAAAAAAAAGGCCCAAAAAAAAGAAAAAAACTAACGGCCCACAATAAGTATTTTAAAAAAAAGTAACGCCCGTACAAACTATTAAGAAAAAATAAACGAACCACCCGCACGAAGTAAAAAAAAAAATGCAATTAAAATTATTAATCCCTAAATCCGACAACCACAACATTGCAAATTACCTAATACATCTATTAACCCCTAATCCGCCAACCCCCCACAACTGATACATTATTGCATTTTTAATACATAGACTGCCCTCTGGGCAGGCTTATCAACTAGTCTTTTTTTTATATTTATTAAATATTTCTGATGTTTTCTTAAAATTAAGCATCTGTGGGATCCAGAGAATTATCCTTTCTTAGTCTCTGAGGCATTCGCTTAAAACATGAATGCCCCCATCTTGAAGTAATGGTAGGCAAAATATTTAGGGATCTCAGAAATTAATTGCTTAGGAAAATGATTGTTTGGATTTAAAACAGGTTGAATAGCTTGTTTTGAAATGAGATTTGCAATTTCTTTTTCAGCCAGAATTTTGTCTGATAAAAAATGTTTTGGCCTTATTTTAAAATCTGAATTGGCAGTGAAATACATTGTATTAATATCACTTTCACTGATTGAAAAATCTATTGAACTGAGATGTAAATTTTTAACTAACATTCACCTAGATTACGAGTTTTGCGCTCAGCAGGGAGCAAAAATAACGCCAAGAAATTTGCGTTATTGCACTTTCCATAGCGCTGCCATTACGAGTTACTGAAAAGCCTCCTTGTGCTGTGCGTTATGGTGCATTGAGCTCCATATGGCACACAAGCCAAGGCCTGAGTTTACGTGCTCGTGCATGCTTTACCCCATAGACATCAATGGGGAGAAAAAAAACTAACACCTACGATCGCGGAATGGAGATCACTGTAACCCAACCTCATTGATGTCTATGGGGAAAAGAAAGTTAAGTTTAAACCCTAACATAAACCCCTAGTCTAAATACCCCAAATCTGCCGCCTCCGACATCTCCGACACTAAATAAAATTATTAACCCCTAATCCGCCATTCCCAGACATCGTCAACGCTAAATAAAGTTATTAACCCCTAATCCGCCACTCCCCAACATCACAGATTCTATAAGCTATTAACTCCTATTCCGCCACACCCCGACATCGCAGGCACTAAATAAAATTATTAACCCCTAAACCACCGCCCCCAACATCGCCAACACTATTTAAATATATTAACCCCTAAATCACCGCCCCCCCCACATTGTAACTATTTAACTAACCAATTAACCCCTAAACCTCCACTCCCCCACATTGCAAAACACTATATTAAACTATTAACCCCTAAACCTAACACCCCCTAACTTTCAATTTAAATTACAATATAACTATCTTTAAATAAATATAAACTTACCTGTGAAATAAAAAAACTATGATTAAACTATAAATTAAACTAACATTACTATTTTAACTGAATAAAATAAACAAAAAATAAAAAAAACTAACATTACAAATTTAAAAACACTACGAAAAAAAATAAAAAACCTAACATTACAAAAAAGACACTAAAATTACAAAAAAATAAAAAAACACTAAGATCTCCAAAAATAATAAACAAAATTATCAAAAATAATAAATATTTCACCTAATCTAATAGCCCTATAAAAATAAAAAAGCCCCCCAAAATAAAAACACCCCCTAACCTATAATAAACTACTAAGCGCCGTTAAAGGAACACTGAACCTAAAATTTTTCTTTCATGATTCTGATAGAGCATGCAACTTTAAGCAACTTGCTAATTTACTCCTATCAATTTTTCTTCATTCTCTTGCTATCTTTATTTGAAAAGCAAAAATTTAAGTTTAGAAGCCGGCCCATTTTTGGTTCACAACCTGGGTTGTCCTTGCTAATTGGGCAGCACCAATAAACAAGTGCTGTCCATCTACTGAACCAAAAATTGGCTGTCTCCTTAGCTTAGATGCCTTCTTTTTCAAATAAAGATAGCAAGAGAACGAAGAAAAATTGATAATAGGAGTATGTTAGAAAATTGCTTAAAATTGCATGCTCTATCTGAATCACAAAAGAAAAAAATTGGGTTTAGTGTCCCTTTAAAGGGGCCTTTTGTAGGGCATTGCCCTAAGTTAAACAGCTCTTTTACCTAGAAAAAAATACAAAGTCCCCCAACAGTAAAACCCACCACTCAACCAACCTCCCAAAATAAAAAACCTAAGCTACCAATTGCTTATAAAGGTGCATTTGTATGGGCATTGTCCTTAAAAGGAAATTAAGCTCTTTTACTGCCCTTAAAAGGGCATTCAGCTCTTTTATGGTGCCCATCCCTAATCCAAAAAAAAGCTCACCCCTAAAGGAGGCGAGAAGTCTTCATCCAGACAGCGACATCTTCATCCATTGTGGGGGCGTCTTCTATCCTTATCCCGGCAGCGCAGAGTTGGGATATCCTGGATGGCGATGAAATCCTGCGTGGAGCATCCTCTTCATACGATCACTGCCGTACACTGAAGTTGAATGCAAGGTACCCGTTTCAAAATGGCATACATTGCATTCCTATTGGCTGATTTGATCCTTCAAATTCAAATCAACCAGTAGGATGAGAGCTTCTGAAATCCCATTGGCTGTTCAAATCAGCCAACAGGATGAGAGCTTCTGAACAGCTATACCGCCGCAACTAGTAATATGTGTTCCCGGCCATTCCAGCGCAATGGCCAATTTATCAGCGGCAATAGCGTACCGCAAAACTCGTAATCTAGCCGATAGTAAGTCAGCCATCAGTTTTGTTTGGGAAAATTGGCCTTTAAAAGTAAGAGGCTCGGCTTGGAAAGTTCTGGATTAATTTAGTTTTGAAAAGGTGTTTTTATAATAGTAGAAATCTTTAAAAAATAACTCTAAAAAAAGGAGGCCCTTGCTATTAGAACCCAGTTCATTACAACCAAAGTAGCAGATTTGGTGGTCTGTTCTCCTACGGATGTTTCTTTTTTCGATAATCATGGCACCATTTGTATTGTCTTCTTTTACAATAATGGGAAGGGTAGAATTATCAAGAATTTTATGAAATTTCAAAAAACTTATTAAAGGGCCCTACTATAACTAAAAAATTGTCCTGACAAACTATCCAGGCCCTTTCCATCCATTTTTCAACTTTATTACCAAAAGATCCTATAAACTTTAATACTTTTTAGGATCTACATCATGGGTAGTGCAAGCAGTCTTTAGCATTAACCTTTGTTTTGTTTCTGTATTCTTTTCTGAGAGATTTCTTTTATCTAAAAGTCTACAAAATTATATATATTCTAGTTGGGGCCATTCAGCTGACCTTGGATTATGTAATTCATCCAGGTTTAACCTTGAATTCCCAAGACAAGCATAACATTTTGAATCAATTTTGGAGTTGCATCAGGTAGGTGGGAGGGTGAGGAAGGATCCCTACCCTACAGAAAATAGAAATAAATACTATTAAAAATTAATAAACAGCAGATTGGTGGCCAGTACCTAAGATGGTAATGACCAGTTGGGGGGATAGCAGAACTGTTTGGGAGGGATAAGGGGGGTAGGACATGTCAGGTGGGGGCGTAATCCCTACACTACCCTTAATAGCTAACTATACAAAATTGTATAAAAATATATATTGTTTTCATAGGTAAATAAAAAAAACCCCACAAAGGCTCTATTTCCATTTAATCAAAGTAAGAGCAAAAATTCTAAAAGTTCTCCGTTACTTTGGGCAAGTTTTTGTCTGAAATTCCTGTTAACGAAAGGGTTAAAAGACACCAGTAGTGTTAGTGACAGCATGATAGTGTGAGTGTGACTTTAAATAAAAAATATAAATACAAATCTAAAAACACTCCATATGTACATGTTGGGGTCCTGAAGTGACTACTGATAACTGGCATTCATATGGTTAATATGAATTCAGATTACAATAGGTTTATGTCAAAGATGTAAATGAGTATTTCCTTTGCACAATAAACAAAGGGGTTAGATGAATAAACCTTTATTGTAACATTAAGTGGTGTGAATAGCCTGTTGTATCAATCAGTTTAAGGTGACTGCCCAGTTTTTATTTTAAAAACAGGTACCCACAAAAAGCACTTTTTTGGAGCTTTCCAGTTGAAAATTTGTTTGCAGCTGCAGACTTTTAACAAACAAAATGATATTGCAGTTTTATCACTCAAGAAACTTGATAACCCATTCGGTTGAAAAGCCAAAGTCCTTATTCCGAAGCATTTACTAATAGAGGAGTAGCAATGGGTGGTACACTAAGCGCCTGCCCCAAGATGACCCTAGCTCTGGATATTGACTCCTAGTAGTCAATAAAAGAAATTAGAAAATCGGGTATAAAAACCAAAGCGCCTTATAGGCTGGGTCTAAGAATAGTGTAAAATTGTGTAGTTGAAAAAAGCTAAATATAGTATAAAAAGCTAAATATAGTAAAAAAAAATTCACTTTAATATCTTACAGACATGGATCCATGTTACAATCGGACAAACATAATAAAAACAAATAAAAACAGTAGACAGTATAGGATTACAAATAATATAAAACTCCAATTAGTAAAAAATCTCTTCGTAGCTGGTTTAAATTAATATAAATGGACTGATCCCCTTTCTAAGTGAGACCGTCAATACTCTGGCACCTTGCTGCAGGTGAATGGAACCTTGTTAGAGGTTATAACGATACCAAATCTGGTGTGTGTTCTATTGATAATACAATATAAATCGGTGGACCAGTGTCGATGTTCCTAAAATCTTATTAGCAAGTGTAACGTATAGTAGTGATACACAAATTCAATATTGCTAAAACCTTGCTGAGGTGATCTAGAATAGATCCTGGTGCGTGCCCCACACACAGGACTAATAGTGTGACCTAATATATTCTTAAGGTGATAATACAGGGTGTATCTTAAGTGAACGATGTGACATAAAATAGATAAACAAATATTCAATAAAAATACATAACAATATTCAGTGAATTTCAGATGATCAAATATCCAAAAAATAACAAGTGTAACTGGAAGCAAAATAACACAAAACAGTCCTCAAAACCTTAGAAACTTCAAAAAGCAATGTTCAATCCATCACGACAAATAGTGAAAAAAAGTGCATATTGAAAAAATGAAAAAACAGTGGCCACTGTAATCAATAAAAGGTTAATTGTATCCTTGATAGATCCTGTGAAGAAATAATAACTGCAACCTATAGCAGTACCGGGATGTGCTGATATGTAAAAACTCGTCAAGGGCCCGGCCGACCCAAATTTCACCTAAAAAGTAGAAAACAAACACACAATAGTGCAGAGCGTAAAGTCCCATATTGATTAGAAGGAAAAAGACTCACCAGTCGACGCGTTTCGGTCTGTACTAGACCTTTTTCAAGACTGGATTATGCTGTCCTGGGTACTCTTTTATACCCATTTGTCAAATGCAAACCGGAAGTGATCGTACAGAGCTTCCTGTTTCGTTAAGTTTGAATAAAACTAATTAAACTCCTTATTTTTGATTATCCTTTGTCAATAGTACCGTTTTTCAATTCTGTTTATTCTTCCCTTGTATTTCGCTTAGTTTATCTTTGGAAATATGTATTTCTAAATACAGCTTTTTCTTTACTGTGGGTATTTCTTCCGGTCTATTCTGTTCAATAACTTCCGGTCTGCATTGACCTGTAATTACGAGGATGTCATCACATAGATACTTTCTTTAAAAACCTAATAATAAATGTACTTGTTGATCCTAAACTCATACCAACTATTCAGAATCTTTGTTTTTCAAGCAATAATTTAAGCGAATATATGTGTGGTGTCAGGAGGATCGATCTCTGTGCGGTTTCATCTATACGGAGTGGGTGTGAGCGTACACACTGATCCTATTGGTTGATTCTCCCATGTGTTAGTTGGGTGGTGGGAGGTGTGTTATAAAGTGATGTTCTTATTGGTGTAATTCAGAAGGTGTGGGTTAGAGCGTTGTTTATCTCCTAGGTAACAGAGAATGTAACGCAAAGCGGACCGAGCACATAATATGAGATATATAATTCTGTGCCCACAGCGTTAATTACCATAATAAAAACAACTTTCTAATTTGGATTGGTCTAATACTTATATCTATCGTATTCCGATAGATGAGTTAATTTATAACTATATTATTGGTGAAAGATATATATTTACAAGAATACTTCTATGGCTACTCCCCATTGTTTGATCCATATTTCTCTTAGAGATTTACATATAACAAGGTGGAGTACCTTGTGAGAGGAGGACTTTCATATATCAAGTCAAAGTGTCTGTATTTACACTATCAGATGCTACTTATATATTAAGTTAGCTTATCTTTAAAGGGTAGCTATATCAGATTCGAGTGTCTGCATTTTCGTTGTCAGATGCTCCATATATATCATATTGTTCTCTTCAAAGGATAACTATGTGTTGTACGGGATACGTTTTATATTAAAACCTTTGGACCGGGGGCTGGTCGGTTTAATCCCTTACAAGATTAAGCCCGTGCTCTCATATAGCTGTATGTGCATGTGTGTAGCTATATGTACATATATCAGATGCTACTTGTGTATTAAGTTAGCTTATCTTCAAAGGGTAGCTATATCAAATTCGAGTGTCTGCATTTTCGTTGTCATATGCTCCATATATATTGTATTGTTCTCTTCAAAGGATAACTATGTGTTGTGCGGGATACGTTATATATTAAAACCTTTGGACCGGGGGCTGGTCGGTTTAATCCCTTACAAGATTAAACCCGTGCTCTCATATAGCTGTATGTACACGTGTGTCGCTATATGTACATATATATGTGTACTAACTTCATAAGAGGGAGACTTTGTCTGGTGGAGGCTTCTGTTTATAGGTCTATATATAAGTGCTAATCTCACTTCGCTACAATGATGTAATTGGTAGATGAGATTTCTAGATCCTATCTTTTCTTAATAGGGCAAATAGCTGTTGTCTTCTAATAAGGGGAATATCTTCCTAAACGTTAGGTGAATATTCACTAAAAAACATGTAGACATCTTCGGACCCTTTTTATAAGGTTTCAGATAAGACTATATTCATTAATTGATACTCAGAGGACTAAGGAAGAGGTCATTAAATGTCTATTTCACAATCCCAATAAACTAGACCAGGAGTTCGAGGACGAAATATAATATAATCACTTCCGGTTTGCATTTGACAAATGGGTATAAAAGAGTACCCAGGACAGCATAATCCAGTCTTGAAAAAGGTCTAGTACAGACCGAAACGCGTCGACTGGTGAGTCTTTTTCCTTCTAATCAATTTGGGACTTTACACTCTGCACTATTGTGTGTTTGTTTTCTACTTTTTAGGTGAAATTTGGGTCGGCCGGGCCCTTGACGAGTTTTTACATATCAGCACATCCCGGTACTGCTATAGGTTGCAGTTATTATTTCTTCACAGGATCTATCAAGGATACAATTAACCTTTTATTGATTACAGAGGCCACTGTTTTTTCATTTTTTCAATATGCACTTTTTTTCACTATTTGTCGTGATGGATTGAACATTGCTTTTTGAAGTTTCTAAGGTTTTGAGGACTGTTTTGTGTTATTTTGCTTCCAGTTACACTTGTTATTTTTTGGATATTTGATCATCTGAAATTCACTGAATATTGTTATGTATTTTTATTGAATATTTGTTTATCTATTTTATGTCACATCGTTCACTTAAGATACACCCTGTATTATCACCTTAAGAATATATTAGGTCACACTATTAGTCCTGTGTGTGGGGCACGCACCAGGATCTATTCTAGATCACCTCAGCAAGGTTTTAGCAATATTGAATTTGTGTATCACTACTATACGTTACACTTGCTAATAAGATTTTAGGAACATCGACACTGGTCCACCGATTTATATTGTATTATCAATAGAACACACACCAGATTTGGTATCGTTATAACCTCTAACAAGGTTCCATTCACCTGCAGCAAGGTGCCAGAGTATTGACGGTCTCACTTAGAAAGGGGATCAGTCCATTTATATTAATTTAAACCAGCTACGAAGAGATTTTTTACTAATTGGAGTTTTATATTATTTGTAATCCTATACTGTCTACTGTTTTTATTTGTTTTTATTATGTTTGTCCGATTGTAACATGGATCCATGTCTGTAAGATATTAAAGTGAAATTTTTTTTACTATATTTAGCTTTTTATACTATATTTAGCTTTTTTCAACTACACAATTTTACACTATTCTTAGACCCAGCCTATAAGGCGCTTTGGTTTTTATACCCGATTTACTGATAGAGGGTCAGATTAATAATTGCGCACAAAATGTTTTTTTTTTTTTTTTTTTTGCTCACGCACAAACACAGATCAAAGTAAACTTTTAACTCATAATACGTTGAAAGTAAATTGTGTGAGAACGAAACCTGATGCACGATAACTTCAGGACTTTGGATATTGTGACCGTGTTAACTTCTCCCTATAGACTTCAATGGAGCTTTAAAAAAAACAAATAACACTTATCACGTGTGCTAACCCGACACTGTGTAAGACCTACACTGCTAAACCCACTAAGCATGCAGCGTAAACTAGCCAAGATTGTGATCGATCCCTAAAGTACTATCTTAAAAGCAGAATATGTGGTTTAAAAATATTTATGTAGAAGAAAAATAATGATACACACACATATATATATATATATATATATATATATATTATGGAAATATAAAAATTAATTAAAAATGGAAATTATATAAATACCAGCAGTTATACATAACAGATGAATTCTAGTGAATTCTAGTAAAAATTCTTAAAAAGTGCTTTTGAAAATGATCTAATTGACCTCACTATGGTTATTGAATCTATACCAGATACTTTACCACTACCATCAATTTATGATGTAAGTGACCCTTACTCCAAATGACAGTCTAGTTAAAATGTAAACAAATATATGTTGTTTCATTCCTCTTTCATCATGCTGGAACCCATATTTACATATACTTACCCTGTGCTTAGACATGCAACCTAAAGCATATTGAATATTGCTTCAGCAATTTTTACAGAGAGAGATTATATATGGGGCCATATGCCATTTTTAATAAAATTTGGAATCTTTGTTTTAACATTAAATATTACCCTTACATACAGTTATATGCTATCTTTTTTTATTAGATTACTCTTCAGTTCAACAAGTTCTTTCTTATCAGTATTTATAGAGAGCTATGTTGTAGCATATGATAACAGTAAAGTCAAAACATAACTTTTGGATGTAGTTCAAAAATTGTTGCATCATATATTGCGACCAGTTTCTTAGAAAAACTACAAGTCACCAAAATAAATGTCTTGCTAGTAATGAGAGATTAAAGATAAATGTTTCCATTTAAAAGTAAAAGGCTTTGCAGGTTCCAAAATATTGCTGAGTTATTTCAGGCCCTCTTTTTGTCACTCCATAAAAATGTCTTATATTACTGGGGTTCTCATGGATTTCCAAGACAATTAGCCTCATGATTCAAATAAAAGACTGGCAAGCAGACTGTAAAATCAACATTATATTTTCCACCATTCCAATTTGAATTCGCTCAATCTGTAAGAAGTTTGCTCATTATATTTAGCAGGTGATATCAGATCACAACATGCATGTAGATGTTCAAAGATCTTCTCACCCCCCCCACACACACAGAGCACAAACAACCATCTGACAAGATGGGGGTAGCATGTTCATGTTGTATGTCAGTGCTTTCTTAATGATGTCATGTCTACACATTAGAGTGTGAATGACATAGGTCAACCAAATAGGGAACCTCCATCAGGAATTTAAGACTGTATATGAAAGCTTAAAATTAAAAATAAAACAACAGTTAACTTTACAAATGAGTAAATAAACTCTGCAAATAAAGTGTGAATCCACGGACTTCCGGTAGGAGGGTGGAGAGAACAGAAGCAGAGAAAAGAGCTCCGCTGCTTCCAGCTATCAAACTGGGAAAAAACCCTACACATTGCCCCAGAAAACGCCGGCACCCTTGGCAGGGACACCCCTCACTGCTCGGACATAAGCCAGCAGGGATTCTAACAGCTGAATCCCCTACCGGAGAAGTCGTAAGTCGACCAAAGTGATCGTGAGTAGCGGCTGTAGCCGCAAGGGCTCTAAACAGACAGGGGAAATAAAAGGGTCTCCACGCAGCACACGGAGCGAGGGAATAGAACCACATAATACGGGTAAAAAAAATCCGGACCCCTATAAGAGAAGGGTGGGACACGGAGTTAGAAACTTTATCAACGGCGGGAACGCTGCCATCTTGCCCCACTGCTGCGCACATTAAAAAGACAACGGCAGAAGCGGGTGACATTCAGTCACTGCCCCCACTAATGCAACTTAAACCTGGAAAAAGTAGAAATTACTAACTGACTCCACAGCCAAAACTATTGCTGCTAAGTATTGACTAATTTGCCTAATACAGCCCTCACAGACCTAGAGGATAATTGAGTGGAGGACACTGGGAATAGACACACACATGCAGGCGAAAGGATCACTAATAAATATACTGCATAACCTCAGCCAGGAACAAGACTACTTGCAATAATTAGTGCCGATAATAAAAAGCAGTTTTATTCATTCACAAGAGTGTCACTCCCTAGCCTCAGAGAAAACACTGTCTGCAAAACTTGATTTAACACAAAGTGTGTAGAGCTGCATAGGAGACAGGAGGAGTATGAACTTTGGGTCATTGGACCCTACCTCTTTTTAACAGATAATACAAGCTAACACACTATGAGAGGCTAGAGGGCAGAGACCTGTCCCCACCCTTCCCACCCAGCGCTTAACAAGCATAACAGTGAACTTGTGTTCAACCCTATTCTGAAGCCTAGAAAACTAACAGAGGAAAATAGTAACTTGTGGTGAAACAAGCACAAAGGAATCACAGCACTGGCGAAGTTGATTGACAAAATATCAAAGCTGCATGCAAAAGTATTATAACTCCTATATAAAAACAACAGGGACAATGGCAGGCAGACTTAAAAACGCAGAGAAAAAAAAGAACCACTTAGAGACATCAATGGAGGAGGAAGCATTAACAAACTCCAACACTATAGACACCCACCCAATTGTCACACAGATATCTGCGCTGTTTCTACCCAAATTTGAGCAGTTACAAACAGGGATGGACTCACTTACAACTGAGGTTAAGTCATTTAACGGCAGATTAACACAGGTGGAACAGAGAGTGGCAGAAGGAGAAACCCGTCATAGAGAAACAGAAACTAATATTCGAGCATTACAACAACAGAATGACCGGTTGTGGGCAAAGGTTGATGACTTGGAGAACAGGTCGAGAAGAAACAACCTAAGAATCGTAGAAGTCCCCGAAGCCGTCCTGGGATCAGAGTTAATAGAATTTGCAGAGAACATCCTCCCAAAGCTGCTGCGTATGCCTCAGTCCTGCCTTTCATGTGTAGTGGAGAGAGCGCATAGAGTGGGGGACCCACGAAAGCAGGGGGAAAATAACCAACAGGTGATGGTGAAGTACCTTAATTTCAGAGCAAAAGTAGCGATCTTACAGGCCTACAGGAAGGCTCCATCTTTGGAATACGAGGGCCGGAGAATTTATTTATTCCAAGACTTCTCAGCAACAGTTGCAGCCAGAAGAAAAGAATTTACGCCCTACTGCAAGCAACTCATGGAGCAAGGCAGAATGGCAGCCCTTTTGTACCCGGCGAGGCTGAGACTCCACACAGCCAATGGCCCTCTGTTCTTTGAGTCTCCAAACCAGCTTAAACTACATCTTCAGAGAGAAAATAGACAGTATCAATCACAAGACCACGAAGATCAGCCTGCTGACACATGAAAACAGAGACACTTACCAAGGCCTCAGAAATCATAGAGTAAAGCTTTTTAAAACTAAATGATATGCCAACTTATATCCTTTACAAGTGGGGAGGGAGGGGGAAGGGGATGCGAAAAATTGTTTATTGTTTGTTACATTGTTGAGATTTATTGCCTGTATTTATCTTCTTTAAACAAGTTCAAAAGGAAGGTTTAAAAGTTAATGTTTATTAACCAGGTTGCTTATTGTTTGCCTTAGTGATCGATAGAACCCATCAGCTCTCAGGGCGCTCCCTCAGGGAGAGAACAGACAGATTTTGGACACTGCACAAAACAGTAAGTACAGTTCATTACGCAATACTTCACTAACTACACATAGCACTCCACATTTCACAGCCTCGACAAATTGAGACACCCATACAGAACAAGACACTCACAGTAGGAAAATGAAAATCACCACCTGGAATGTGGGAGGGATAACATCTCCTATTAAAAGAAAGGCGATCCTGAGACAGTTAAATACAAAAAAACTGACATAGCCATACTAGAAGAAACACACCTCTCGCAAATAGAACACCAAAAGCTTAAACAGGGCTGGGAGGGGGAAGTACTCTTTACGCCCTATGAAAAGAAAAGAGCGAGAGGGATTGCAATGCTGTTCCGCAAGGGACTGAACTATGACACCTCACAGGTGATCACTGACGTAGAGGGTATCTGACTAAAAAACTAAAGATAGATGCACTATCCCTGGTACTCTGTGGAATATATGGCCCCCAGACACAGAAAAGAGAATTTTTAACCCACCTCCAAAGCAAGCTTATACAATTCTCAGACCTACCCATTATAGTGGGTGGAGATTACAATATAGTGCCACACACACCTGCGGATAGATTCCGCAACCCCAATAGCAACACAAAACCAAAACAGCCATGGTCAGGATCTAGGAGAGAAACATTGATTCTCAAAAACTTTAGAAATAGTTTAGATCTTTTAGATGTGTGGAGAGAAAGAAACCCAGAGACACGTGACTACACATGTGCACACCCATCAAAAACCACACTCTCCCGCATAGATTACTTTCTAGTCTCAAGCCAACTATGTTCTAGGGTAGGGGATATTAGAATAGATCCCATAACCATCTCAGACCAATCACCAGTGACACTAGATCTAACTACTGATGCCCCTCAGAGAAAGATGTGCGGGTGGAGATTCCCTACGCACCTGTACCACGACCTCAACTTGCGAAAGCACTTGGTGGGAGAGTGGTTAGTTTACAATGATCTTAACATGCAACACATAAACGACATTTCACTGTTTTGGGAAACGACAAAAGCGGTGCTAAGAGGGGGGATCACAACTTACGCAATTAGAATAAATAAAATTAGTAGAAAGAGGGGAGACCTGCTTCTGCGCCAACTTCTAAACGCAATAAATCAATACCTTAGACACCCGACAGACCAAAATAGAATAAAATACAAAGAGATCAAGACCCTCAGAGACACTCACCTTATTCAGGCAGAAGGCAGAGCCCAAGATCGGATGCAGGCTAAATTCTACCGCTATGGGAACCGCACAGGTAAATTATTAGCAAAGATCACTAAGCTAACCAGGAAACCTAACACTATAACTGCCATACAGAGACAAGGAACAATACTAACAAAGAGAGAGGATATACATAAAGCATTTGTAGACTACTATTCCAAATTGTACAGCCCCCAAGAGGTGGATGAGGAAATGAAACAAACCTTTTGGAGGGACATGGCCCTTCCGCAAATAACTGAGGTGCAGCTACAGAACTTAAACAACCCAATAAGCTCGTTGGAGATTATTGGAGCTATTGACGCTTTGCCCCTAGAGAAAACCCCTGGACCAGATGGTCTACCAGGAGAGTTTTATAAAATAGTCAGGGAGGAGGTGGCGGAGACACTCACCTTAATGTTTAATGCTATAATGAAAGGAAGGGCAGATTTATCAAATAGATTTACGGAAGCGAATCTGACTGTTATCCCCAAACCAGACAGAGACCCACTACTGACATCCTCATATAGACCAATTTCACTACTCAATTCGGACTACAAACTGTTTACAAAAATTTTAGCCAATAGATTGTATACTACTGGTGGACGCTGAGAAAGCGTTCGACAAAATACTGTGGGACTACCTCTTCATAACTCTTGGGAAATTCGGGATACAGGGCGACTTCATTGACAGCCACTTATGCCATTTACAATGAACCCCGAGCAGCAATTCTAGTTAATGGTGAACCATCAAAACCATTCCCGCTAATGAGGGGCACGAGACAGGGGTGTCCACTCTCTCCGCTCCTCTTTGACCTAGCGATTGAACCATTGGCAACAAAAATTAGGAAAAACATGGAAGGATTAACTATAGGCAAAGAAACCTTACATATATCCCTTTTCGCAGATGACATGATTCTATACACAAGAGAGCCCAGGCAGAATATCCCTATTTTAATGCGCATTATAGTTGAGTTCGGCCAAATCTCAGGATATTGTATAAATAAAGACAAATCAGAGTTGCAATGGCTGCGGAATGAGACGCCAGCAGAACCATTGCAAGACAACTTTAAGATTGTAACTAATTCATTTAAGTACCTAGGTATTATTCTGTCCAGAGACCCCAAGCAGTGGTATGGAATTAACCTCCGACCACTACTCAAAGATTTAAGAAATACACTCCTAAATTGGACACCACTACCACTGACACTGTCGGGAAGAGTGGGACTAATTAAAATGATCCTGTTTCCAAAACTGCTATATACATTACAAATGCTACCAGAACTCATCCACAAACAAGACCTCCAGACATTAAACAGAGACATACTACATTTTTTTATGGAAAGGGAAATGACACAGAATAGGATATCGAAAAATGACATGTACACCAGAGATGGGGGGATTTGGACTCCCAAATATTGAGTATTACAACTGGGCAGCCTTGGCTAAATATGTAATGGATTGTTTTTTGGACAGAAATGTTTTCACTAATAGTGGATTAGAGACGGAGCTTATTGCTCCATGGTCTTTAAAAATGCTCCCACACATGACTCGCACACAACTAGATGGAATACTGGGTCACAATACTATCTTCCTCCAACCTGTAAGAGCGTGGTGGAAGATTTGCAGAGCCTTTGGAATAACATGCAAAAAAACTGTATACCTACCCTTACGAGGTAACCCAAATTTTCAGGCGGGTTTCACCACATTGCCTTTTAGACAGTGGGAAACACAGGGATTGACTACTATCAGACAGGTCCTGACACCAGACCAGAAATCAGTCAGAACGTTTGCCGACCTACAATTAGAATTTAATCTACCTCACAAACATCACTTCGCATTCCTACAGACAACACACTACGTACAAAGCATTTTGGGGGTGGAAGACCTGCCGGACACTAACTGCGAAATCTACAAGCTACTGACCCTGACAAGGGGAGGACTGACCTCAATTTCACACACATACAAAGCACTCCAAACTGTGACTAACACGGCCACTAGGGATCAAATCCGACATAAATGGAACGCATGGACTGAGCAGCCAGTTACAGACCAAATCATTGAACAAAGTGTCTCAAAGGTGAGGAAGGCATCATTATCAAATGGCATCCAAGAGTCGCATACAAAGTTACTACACAACGCATACATAACACCAAAGATGTTTCACAAGTGGAGACCTGAGACCTCGGGACTCTGCCCAAAATGCTCACACCCAAACCCCAACATACTTCATATGATATGGCAATGTCCAAAACTCACGAAATTCTGGAACATGGCACACAAATGGGCAATGAGAGTTACTGGAAGGAGCATATACCTAACCATACACACAGTGATATTCCTCCACACACAGTCAGATACAAAGAAACATACAGCGTTTATTCATAATGTCATACTGTTTGCTAGAAAACTCATCTTCAAGAAGTGGATAGAGCCCGACCCACCAACACTAACACATCTCAAACTAGAATTACAACAGCAAATGATCCGTGAACAAGTAGACACACAGGGAGACATCACAAAACGGACTAAACATTTTCTAAGCAAATGGGAACCCTTAATTTGCAGCTTAGACTTAATGCATCAGACACAAATTCTGTACCCACTCAAAAACTCAGAATTTGTGCTGGAAGCTCAGTTACGTGGTAAATGGAACATCTTTTAACTTCCTAATTAACAAGGTAACAAACCAATGGAAAGACTGAGATGGGAGGAAGAAACAAGACCCTGGGGGGGGCGCCTTGGGTTAGGTCAGGAGAGAGTAGGAAGTAGGGCTGAATGGGGAGGAGGGGAAAGTTAATCTGTTGATATATGAAACCTAATATCGCACGAGAGACTCACTTATAATAGAGTTATAATGGCTTGATGTTTGCAAAGGACTACAAAGCACCAGAAACTCTTGGAGAACTTTTTGTTTAAACTACTATGCAAACTATATTGTTATCTGTTGAGTAGGTATATATGAGGTAACTTGAGTAGGTATATATGAGGTAATCTGAGGCAGCAGATTAGGGGTACATAGGGATAACGTAGGTTGCGGCGGTGTACGGAGCGGCAGATTAGGGGTTAATAATAATATGCAGGGGTCAGCGATAGCGGGGGTGGCAGATTAGGGGTTAATAAGTGTAAGGTTAGGGGTTTTTAGACTCGGGGTACATGTTAGAGTGTTAGGTGCAGACATAGGAAGTGTTTCCCCATAGCAAACAATGGGGCTGCGTTAGGAGCTGAACGCTGCTTTTTTGCAGGTGTTAGGTTTTTTTTCAGCTCAAACAGCCCCATTGTTTCCTATGGGGGAATGGTGCACAAGCACGTTTTTGAAGCTGGCCGCGTCCGTAAGCACCGCTGGTATCGAGAGTTGCAGTGGTGATAAATTATGCTCTATGCTCCCTTTTTGGAGCCTAACGCACTGAAAACGCAGCCATTCTGTGAACTCTAAATACCAGCGGTATTTAAAAGGTGCAGGGAAAAAAAAGCATGTGTTAGCTACGCGGGTCGTTACCGACAAAACTCTAAATCTAGCCGTTAGTTTGGTTATCTACAAAAAAATTAAGATTGATTGTACCTAGTAGAAAATGCAACAGATTTTATTTTGATCCTTTCCCTGTTAAAAAGGTGATAATATCAATACTATAACTTTGGAACTTCCTGATCAATATAAAATTCATCCTACCTTCCATGTATGACTGCTCAAACATTACAAAACCCTTCATAATTTAAATATGTCTCAGTCTCAAATCCCCTCCAATTATACCAGATATTGAGTATAAGGTTGAGGAAGTATTAGATTCAAGAAAGGTATCTGGACAACTTCAATACTTGATTCGCTAGAAAGGCTTTTCCAGTAATGAAGACACGTGGGAACCATCAGTTAACCTGTCAGCACCAAGGTTGGTCTCTATGTTTCATAGAAGAGATCCTGACAGACGTAGGCCCTGAACAACAGAGTGGTTTGTTAGGAGGAGAGCTCTGTAACATCTGGCCCTTTAAGAGGAGTTTACATCCTTTCCCCTTAAGCCTATTTAAGGGACGCCTTTTCCTAATATCATTGCTTGGTATTGAGTTATACACTCTGGTTCGTTAAGCCTCACTCTGAATTGGATTTACCATTCAAATCTTTATTATTATTATTCTGGATTCCATCCTACTCTTTCATTTAAGAGTTATCGTCTCTACTTTGCCCTGGAACTTTGTTTTAAGTTTCACTCTGTTACCTCAACCAGCAACCTGGATTTCGTGCATGCGTTTTCACCTCCAGCTGATTTCCACTTCGCTCCTGTGATATCACCTGTGAGCCTCTCAGCTATTCGGTGCAACGCATCCACGCTAACTGCTCTGTTTGGATTGCCTGTCGGTTTGGAGCTGCTCTTCTGAGATCATTACAATCTAGAGTCTGAACTTACAATATATATACAATATATATATATATATATATATATATATATATATATAAATAAATATATATATATATATATATATATATATACTCTTTCTTCTACTGCAGTATATTTTGAGGAGAACTTATATATATCCATGCTTACTAAGATTTATCTATATTATTGAGAGAAGAAGGGATGGCACTACAACAATATTAGTTTTGATACAGGGTTGCTCAATTAGATTATATATATATATATATATATATATATATATATATATATATATATATATATATATATATATATATATATATATGTGTGTGTATACCAGTCTGTAAGTGTTTCTTTTAATGAGCTGGGGTGCTTGTGCACAGGAACAACTTTTAGATTAAGTCTGGAGCCCAAGAGAAGGGATCAAGACTGAAAAGAGTGCAATTGAGAAGCACTCCCGTCCCTGATTCGAGTAGATAATAAACTCACATTCAGGACCAAAAAGTTTCTATTCAAATGAATTTGCTTAAAACATAACTTTTATTCAACAATGGTTGTAAAATCAATGTGTGTATGTGTGTGCTTTAAAAACACATAGGAGCTGGATTATAAATATTGGCTAATGGTCGGTTGGGTAACCTAGTTGTACAAATGTGAAGGGCACCTCTGGGGGATCCCACTCTTGTATAGGAAGTTGTTTGTATTTTACGTCTTGTACTTGGGGTAGATTGAGGTGTATCAAAAAAGGTTCATATACTGATAGTGTAGTGAGCACTTTTTAAGTTTACAGTAGGATTGGTTCGGTATCTGAATAGTAGTTCTGTATATGTAACAGCTCGTGTGATTATTGGCAGATTAACTTATTCCAGACCCCAGACTTAGGTCTGGTTTAGATTTTATATATTATGCTTCAGGCTATCCGATAATGTAACAAGCTATATATTGTTGTTTGCCTTCTATCTGTGCCCTGATATCACACTAAATAACTGTGCGCTTTACATCAAAAAGATAAAGATATTATTGCCATGAGTTACACTCGAGTCTATATTACATCTTATTGGGGCATATAATGCTGGTAGTTCCCTAAGTTATTCGTCAATTGGACTTCAGATAAAAGAGAGATAAGGTTGGTGCTGGTATATTTAATAACAAAGTTTGTTTGAATAAATACTGTACTTGCTTCCAATTGGCACACTACGTCTGGATTACACCTTATTTAAGATTACAAGATTTGTGAATCTTTAGATAGAGAATTTAATTAGACATGAGTTAGTATATACAATCTTTTTGTCATTCTTTAAATCTTATGCAAGGATTTCAGATTGTAGTGTCTAGCAACATAGATGTTTAGAATATACCGTTGGGCGAGCCGATCATAGTAATGCCTTATTTTGACATACACGGCTTATGAACCTCTAAGACGAATTAAATACAGTTAAAATTAAACTTGCAGAGATTGTAATGACTTGCTGTTTTTTAGGCTTAGTTTCACACCTTTAGGTGCTTGGTGTTAAAATGGCGAATTATGCGTCTTATAACTGGCTGTTTTAAATATATATTGGTTTTATTTACTGCCTTATACAGCCGATCTTAATAGTGCCTTATTTTGGCAAGCGTTATTAAAAGTTAAACCTGTATACCATTTCCACCTGACAGCCACCTCATGCGTGTGGCTGAGTTACTGGGATACCTTGGACCAGAAAGGTCAATATATTATTACCCAAATGTAATACACTTAATGAAATTATGAGTTACACACTAACTGCTTTAAAAGCTGGGTGCTAAGATAACGTGTTGTGCGTATTTTAGCAGATTTTGAACCAGTAGCTGTTTTACTTATGTGCTGTTTTATAAGATAGATCTTAAAAAAAGGCCTTATTTTGGCATTGATTATCATAAGTTAAACCGTTAGTTGAAAATTAAGCCTGTATATCATTTACACCTATCAGTCACCTCTAGCGTGTGGTTGAGTTACCGGAATACCTTAGACCACAGAGGTCGGTATATTATTACCCAAATAAAATGCACTTTATAGAGTTAACTGAATTGTAAGTTACACACACACTGCTTAGAATACTGGGTGTTGAGATAGCGTAGTATGCGTCTTATGGCAGATCTTAACCAGTAGCTATTTAGGTTGTGTGCTGGCTTATGCAGTAAGTCTTAGAGGATGCCTTATTTTGGCATTGGTTATTATAAGTTAAGCCTCTAAAGTTTTAACAACCAAGATTCAAATATTTGCTATCCCAAAACTGTCACCCCTGGCGTGTAACAGAGTTGCCAGGACATTACGGTCAGTATGCTGTTGCTAGGTTTAAACAACTTCGACTAAATACATTAAGTTTTAGATTACCAACAAATTAAATTAAATTAAATTATAGTGACCAGTTCCTATGCCATCTAAAAACGGCTAATTGGGGTGTTTGTTAGACTATAACCCCCCCTGACATGTTTCGCCGATACTATCTCGGCTTTCTCAAAGGCCTTTGTTACAGAATACCAAGCCTGGATAAAGGGGTTAAAAATAATGAATCCTACTGACTTAACAAACCACGTCAGGGAACTGACTCATAAAGTTAACCAGTTATCACAGGGTCTTAGAGACCTCCAGGTTGAAAACCTTACTCTCAGAAACATAATCAAAGAAGGATTAAGTACTCCAACAACGCTTTCTGAAAATAATCCAGAGCCTCCTATAAACCCACCTAATAAATTTTTTAGTGAAAGAAAATTATTTAGACAATTTTTCAACGCTTGTAAATTGTATATTAATATAAAACCTAAAACTTTTCCTACTGAGTGACTTAAAGTACTCACCATAATATCTTTTTTAAGAGGTGAACTCCGTGCCTGGGCATACACATTATTTGAGAGTGATGATCCTATGTTAAATTCTGTAGATACATTTTTTAAAACAATAGCAGATCTTTATGATGATCCTTATAAACAGCTTACAGCTGAGAATAAATTGCGAAATCTTAAACAACATAAAAGAATAGTTGAAGAATATATATCAGAGTTTAAGATATGGCTAAAGGATTCTGAATGGAATGAAGTATCAGTAAAAAATCAGTTCAGAATAGGATTATCAGAGAATATAAAAGATGAATTAGCTAGACTTGAAATTCCTGACTATAGACGAAGACGTTATGTGGAGCACTAAAATAGCTAAGAAAGCTATAGAAGCTTAAGGTAGGATATAAGGAAGTATATATAATGAAGTTAAATTCAAATTAAAATAGATAGTATTTTATTCTATACAGAGAATTAAAAACAAAGATAAAAGTGGCATTAAAAATTGTGTTCGCTGGTCTTGATAGACCAGTATGTAAAATACTGAATAGTGGGATCAGATATCCTAGGATTGGATGCTATGTATAAGATGATACATTAGGTTCATACAGATACAAAGATATAGTAATCTAGGTACTGATATACCAATATAACCATATACTGTAAGTGTTAAGAATGTGTCCCTCTAAGACAATAACAGGTGATCTAGTTTAGCGAAGAGATAATAATGCAAAAATGAACAAAACAATGCGTGATATACAAACACAATAAAATGCAATAGATAGATAAATCAGTGTCCTGAATCCTTGTCTTTCGTGATAAGCAAAAATAAAATGTGTGTCCCCAAAAAATGTCCAAAAAAGTGTATCAAAAAGTTATTCTAATATCTCCAAATAAGATCAAAAATATCCAAACAGGTTTATGTGGAAAAAAGGGTGTACACCAAAAATAAAACTGAAGTGAAAAAGGCCTCAGACGGAGGTGATGGGTTGTTACAAAATATTTAATCCAAGTTTATAAAAAGTGTCCAAATAAGTATCCAATTGTAACAAAATGTATAATCCAAGTATATAAAAAGTGTCCAAATAAGATAAAGTATATGTACTAATTATATCCAGTGAGTAGTATATCTTCAGTATAATCTTCAATCCTCACAATTAATGCTGCTGTACGAGTGTCCTATGTCCTATAAAAAATATATGCAACATAGCGTAATACTGCTAAAATTTAGTCAAATTTAAGATAGTGAACTTACCAGATTGCGAACCCTAGCCATTAGAAAAAAATAAAATACCTTATATCTTAAAGAAAAAAACAATCCCTGTGCATCTTATTGATGGAAAAATGTTAGAATCTGGACCTATAACTCATGAGACAATTCCATTATCAGTTACAATTAATAATAATCATCATTAGTTTATTTACTTTGATATTATTGATTTGCCTATGTTCCCTGTGGTATTAGGTTTACATTGGTTGAGAACAACCACTGATGACTGAAAACAAAATTAAATTTCAGTCATCATACTGTACCTCTACTTGTTTTTTAACACATAAATTGTTAAGTATATTTGAAAACCAAATCCCTAAAGATTATTTAGATTTTTCCCATGTCTTTCATAAAAATGAAGCAGAGGTTTTGCCACCACATAGGGAATATGATTGTCCCATAGAGTTAGTGCCAGGATCAAATATTCCATATGGGCACAACTTCCCAATGTCTAAGAAAGAACTTGAAATACTCAAAGAATATATTAATGATAATCTTAGGAAATGATTCATACGTCCTTCTACTTCCCCTGCAGGAGCAGGGATGTTTTTTGTGACTAATAAGGATTTATCATTGCAGCCAATTGTAGATTATCGTGAATTAATGAAAAGAACAATTAAAGATAGATATCCACTTCCACTCATCCCTGAAATGATAGAAAAAATACACGGATCCACAATTTCCACCAAATTGGATTTTAGAGGTGCTTATAGTCTCATACATGTTCGATCTGGAGATGAATGGCTCACTGAATTTCGTACAAAGTATGGTTTGTACGAATATACAGTGATGCCATTCAGGCTTTGCAATGCCCCTGCAACCTTTCAAAGGTTTATAAATGATGTTTTCAGGGACTTCCTCAACACATTTGTGGTCATTTATTTGGATGACATACTTATATTCTCAGATAAATTATGTGATCATATTAAACATGTAAGAACTGCATTATCACATATACAAGCACATAAATTATATGTAAAATTAGAGAAATGTATCTTCCATACTAAGGAAATCTAATTTTTAGGATATCACATCACTCCAGGCGGTATCCATATGGATAAATCTAAAGTTCAAGCTATCTTAGACTGGCCTGCACCTAAAAATAAAAAAGAAGTGCAAAGATTCCTTGGTTTTGCCAACTTCTACAGGAAGTATTGGCAAGATCACTGACTAATCTCACCAAATCAGATATACACTTTAAATGGAATGAATTAGCTGAAGAAGCCTTTTATAAGTCAAAAAAGGTTTTACATCAGCCCCTATACTTTCATTTCCAGACCCACAACTACAATACACTCTAGAAATAGATGCATCTGATTACGCAATTGTTGCTATACTTTCTCAAAGATCTCCACAAAATGGTCCTTTACATCCCGTAGCATACTATTCACAAGTTTTAAATCCCTCTGAGTTAAACTACCATGCAGGGGAAAAAGAGTTACTGGCAGTTAAAAGTGCATTTGATCAGTGGCATCATTTATTAGAAGGTGCAGTAGAACCAATTGTTGTATATAGAGATCACCGTAATCTTCAGTACTTGAAGATTAATCGTACACTCACATCTAGACAATTGCGTTGGAGTCTATTCTTTTCCAGATTACATTATATCATAACCTATAGACCTGCATCAAAGAATACTAAGGCTGATATTTTATCCCGTCTTCCAAAAAAGCCAATTAAAGCACCTACTGTCGCTCCACTTATACCCCATAAACATATTGTAGGGGTAATCACAACCTCTCTTCAGAAGTTTAATGATTAACACAATTCTGACTTGACTAAAACACATTATAACTTACAACAACACTCAGATGGTCTATATTATCACAGTACAAAGTTATATGTACCCCCTACTTTAAGACCAATGATTCTTCAAACAGTTCATGAATCTCAACTATCAGGACACCCTGGTGTCAACAGAACTGTAGAATTAATTAAACAATCATACTGGTGGCCAAATCAAATTAAAGATGTCATACAACATATTGAGTCGTGTGAGATATGCACTACATGCAAGACAGATAAAAGAAAACCATCTGGTTACCTTTTATCTATGCCAATTCCAGAAAGAACTTGGAAGGACATAACTATTGATTTTATTGTTACCATGTTCAGAGAAAAATAACAATATTATGGTTGTAGTAGACCTCTTTTCTAAAATGGCTCATTTTATTCCATATCACAAAATACCAACTAGTATGGAAACAAGTAAACTTCTTATACAACTTGTTATAAAACTTCATGGTATACCAGCCATGATAACTTCTGACAGAGGTAGCCAATTTGCCTCTAAAGTATGGAAACAACTATGTATTACTTTAAAATTTGATCATAAATCAACTTCCTTTCACCCACAAACCAATGGACAGACTGAAAGGACAAACCATTGGTTAGAGGAATACATAAGATTCTACAAATCTCAACATCAAGATAACTGGACTTCACTTTTACCATTGGCTGAATTTGCTCATAATAACTCATATCACTCATCTATTAAGATGATACCCTTCTTCGCAAATTATGGATATAATCCTAGTTTCCATTTATACCCAGACATTCAAAGCGATTGCCCGGTTATCAATGATTTAACTAATACTCTCACAGAGACTTTTGATTTATTAACTTATAATATTAAGGAAGCACAGTTACGTCAAAAGAAATATTATGACCTAAGACATTGTCCATTTCCAACTTATGCAGTTGGTGACTTAGTTTGGTTATCTATAAAAAATTTAAGATTGACTGTACCTAGTAGAAAATTCAACAGATTTTATATTGGTCCTTTCCCTGTTAAAAATTTGATAAATATCAAAGCTGTAACTTTGGAACTTCCTGATCAATATAAAATCCATCCTACCTTCCATGTATCACTGCTCAAACCTTACAAAACCCTTCATAATTTCAATACGTCTCAGTCTAAAACCCCTCCAATAATACCAGATATTGAGTATGAGGTTGAGGAAGTATTATATTCAAGAAAGGTATCTGGACGACTTCAATATATCAGCACCAAGGTTGGTCTCTATATTTCAAAGAAGACATCCTGACAGACCCAGTCCCTAAACCACAGAGTGGTTTGTTAGGAGGGGAGCTCTGTAACATCTGGCCCTTTAAGAGGAGTTTACATCCTTTCCTCTTAGGGCTATTTAAGGGCCGCCTTTTCCTAATATCATTGCTTGGTATTGAGTTATACACTCTGGTTCGTTAAGCCTCACTCTGAATTGGATTTACCTTTCGAATTTTTATTATTATTATTCTGGATTCCATCCTACTCTTTTATTTTAAGAGTTATCGTCTCTACTTTGTCCTGGAACTTTGTTTTAAGTTTCACTCTGTTACCTCAACCTGCAACCTGGATTTCGTGCAGCCATTTTCACCTCCAGCTGATTTCCACTTCGCTCCTGTGAGCCTCTCAGCTGTTCGGCGCAATGCATCCACGCTAACCACGCTGTTTGGATTGCCTGTCGGTTTGGAGCTGCTCGTCCTAGATCATTACCATCTAGAGTCCGGTGAGGTTGTATGCATACTTACTCGTTCCTGAACTTACTATATATATATATATATATATATATATATATATATATATATATATATATATATATATATATATATATACTCTTTCTTCCACTGCAGTATATTTTCAGGAGAACTTATATATATATTTGTGCTTACTAAGATTTATCTATATTATTACCAACTCCATATTGCACTATTGTTTTATAAGTTTTCCTATATATTAAAAACTACTCATATGAAATACTGGACATGAAATTCAAGATTAATTCACGTCTAATATTTATTATATATGAGACACTCCTTATACTCCTATATGTTTATAATAGCAATATCTTCCATTTATATGACATTTCTTTAAAAGACATTATATTAAGACATAACTTTGTTACATATACGTCACTGTTTAATTCCATATACTGTAACCATTTTCTATAAAAGCATTATACAGCTTATAATAAACAGAACAGTGATTAGACTTTAATTGCTGCTTGTCTGATTTCTGTTCCCTGAGATATCTCACCAGGTGACCCATTCAGTTCAGTGATACCCCAGCCTTAAAATAATTTCTAACAACAAAGAACTTTTTTTTCTTGCAAGGTGTTCAGTGTTACCACAGTGATCAACTGACTATACAGACAAAATACATATATTTTTTTAAGAGAGGGACTTCTCTACTATAAAAAAACTTTATTAGGGGGGTGGAGCCAACTATGGAGGAGGCCGGTCGCACTACAAAAGAGCTCCAGGAATTGCCCTGCAAAGTTACCCTATTATACCCCTAAACCTGTACAGTTCTCTCAGATTTTACTTCTAACATCTATCCCCACTCTGTGTACCAACGCCTGGCCGTCCAGGCAGTGCATGGGCTGGCAAAATACCGTTACCCCACAGCTACGCCGCTGACACTACGAGGCTGCTTCTGACTTGGGATGGTACTAAATCCGGGAACCTCGGGCCCGCTTGTTAGCCAGGAGCGCCCGTATGCTTGTAGACCGTGGCACAGGCATTATCTCCTAGGCGAGCCACAGTATCTAACTGTTTTAGAGGAGTCACTCCCTCCAGCTACCCACACTGCACTAAGCCATGACAGCTGAACACCCCTAAGTCATCTGGGGACAACGGCTTGGAACTGGGATCCGGCTGGATCACTCTTCACAGAGAGACCCATCTCAGAAACAGGGTAAGCCTGATCGGTGTTTGGGTGGACACAGTTCTTGCACTCGATAAATACTACTTGAGGCGCAGCACACATTCAGTACATGCTCTCCTCCATTACCACGTGGAGTTGCGTTTTGCATTTTCATTTCTCTCTTTCCTGGACCACTGGCCCCCAGTCTCACTATCATAGTACAGTCTAAAATACAATACTAACAGACTGACCACTACAGCTACAAATTCCAAGAGCTAAAGCAGCCATAGGGTACAAATGTATTGTGTTCTAGGGTGGACTTTGTGGAGATATATTCTTGGGCTTGATCTGCCCCAACTGTGGACACTTGCACATGTAGCAGTTCTCTTAAACAAAACCCTGTGTTGACAGATTCTCTCCCTCTTGTGTTTAGGAGAGATCGCTGTTTAACCCTTTAATTTACATCCACTGAACTGTACAGCTCCCTCTCTCATCTGCTGCTTACAACTTTCTTTATGTATGCTCCTGGTATTTTATTTTGGGAACAGTTTTAATTCTCACATCATGGAATAAGCCTTTGCTGTAGGACTGCAAGACCCCACCCTACAATCAGTGTTCTTTTTGCCATCATCCAACTGACCTTGCCACAGCCAGAAAATTGTCTCTCACATGAGAAGTGCCTACCCACGTCAGCTAAGATCTTGTGCTTGACTGCTCCTCTACCCCACGCTGATTCCTACGCTATTTAACATCAGCTCAAATATGTCACAATCACAAAGGAGGAAAAATAAACCACAATTTCTGCCTAAGAAGACAGTGATGGATCACTTTAGCCCTCCTCCTCCTGACCCCCACACGGTGTCTAAACCCCTTGACTCCCCTGGTTCTGAGTCAGCCAACTTTGCTTTATCTGCTTTGAAAACCTTACAACATGGCTCTCTGGAGACAGTGACGCCTATCTTCATACTTGACTCTTTAAAAACCATGCTGGATGACCATCATTCATCGCTTGCTGCTAAACTTTCTGCCTCCACAGCTGAATTAAAGAGAGAGATATCCTCCACCAATGAACGCATAGACACACTTGAGAGACGATATGAGGACCTGGCCACGAAACAATCCAACTGCCTTACATACACACAGCATCTCTCAGAATATCTGGACTCTGTAGAAGATAAAATAGCGGATATAGAGGACAGATCCCGGCGCAACAACCTCAGGATCTGGGGCGTGCCAGAGTCTGTTGCTTCAACTGATCTACAGTCTTTCCTCAAAAAGCTTTTCCAACAGCTTGCCCCAATAACCTCTGATTTGGAAAATTTGCTAGACAGGGCTCACTGCTCATTAAGACCTAAAGGTTCATCAGATGACCAACCCCGTGATGTTATTGTCCATCTTCATTACTTTACCTATAAAGAGAGAATACAGAGAGCACACTTTCAAAAACTTTCACTGCCGGAGAGATTTTCCTACACTACTTAGTATTCTGCTGGGGAGAATGTGATCTCCCTGTGCGTCTTCTCCTAAGAGGACTCCTGCTTCCTTTGGGCAGACCTGTTCAGAATGGTTGATAAGTATACTGTTTATAGAATTTTGAAATGGTATTGCCTGTTTTATCCTGTTGCTTACACAGTTACTGTTTATTCTGTTCATTATGTAACCACCTCAGTGCCCCAGACCCGGCTGGTCTACACAACGTGTACCCAGCACATATAAATCTGTAATATTCCCTATAGTTACTATAGTAAGTTTACTCTTCCTCCTCCCCTGGCATCAATATATTACTGAGCCGTGGAGAACGATGGCCCTACATTTCACACTCTGTCTCCTGACACTGTTAGAAGAAGTACCTCCTCCCCTCTCTGTCTTATTTAGGCCTCAGCAACCACTTGGTAATACTGATATAAAGTAATATAAACATAGATTTTTCACACATAGAGCAAACATACAGTATGTTCACATCTGAGGTGGGTTTGTTTTCAACCTGTGTATTCTTGATTTGCCATACATATGCTGTTTTTTTTTTGCTTTTTCGTACGTATTGAGAATTATGTAGCATATTGACGCATTATTGTCTGATAAATCTGTACAATTACACAGGTACTTCATTACTTGCTTACTATACACCCACACTAGTTTCTCAGTCCATATTGACCCACGCAGTAGATATTAAGTGCCTATAAGCCTGTAACACCTTCTGTAGTTAACGCCACAAACTTGGTTTTACACATTTCCTGACATCCATATGACTTCATAGGTTCTTCACTCACTAAGCAAGAGTATTTTTATATCCGAGGTGCGATTGACATAACGTTGTAAATGTTTGAATTGTTACACCTATTATGTGTTTTCATGGGTTCCATAAGACCTGTTCCTCCCCTAACCTATCATTTTATTAGTTCTTGAACTTATGCCCTCATAGCCTAGCCATTTACTTCCCTTGCACCTCCATCATTTCCACAATCCTTTTAACGGCTATCTCACGGTTTAGCCATGCCCTCACTCTTACTCTTCAATGTTATGTGGTCAAAATGAGCGCTTCTCCTTCCACACCTCAAATTTAGGCAACTATGAAACTGACATGACTTACTACCCCATATCCCTCCCTGATATGGGCAACATATCCTACACCACTGAATTCCAATTGAATAAAGGTTTGGCATCTGAGTTACCTACTTAGCGCTAGGTAAAAACATTTGAATGTTTGGACCCTGCAGCTCCCAAACTCTATATTCCTTAGAGGATTCCCTAATCTTTTACGGCCCTCCATACCTTTCTCTAGGCACAATCTGATTCTCCTTAACCTATGCACTGTGCCATTTTGCGAACTATTGTTGTCTGCTAATTTTAATGTTGAGGGTTGTTCTCCCTCATTTTTAGATAATGTTTATATCTGTTTTGTTTTCCTATGAAAGTATTGTAAGAATCATATAATGTGGCATACTGTTACACAACTTGGCTTGTAACATTTACTACACAGATGACATTACACCTAACAAACATCCCTTATGGCCCAAGTTACCCCTACACTCCTGCATACTTTGGGTGATTGGACCTCCCTCTATTCACAACCCGTCTTGCCCTTCTTTCTTTTGATGTTCAAGACACCTCTTACAAGTCCTTTATACAAATACAACAAGCCCTAGGAGTTACTCCCTGTACCTTCCCTAAAAAAGAACACTGAACAACACCCCTAACTTGGCCTTTGGCCATTCTTCACACCTTTCATGGGTGGGCGATCCTTTGTGGCCATTCACTCCTACTCTTTCCTAATACAACAGACCCTTGACTTATTTCCCTACCCCTCCCATTTGCGACTGCTGCTCCGTCATACTATTCATAGTTGGCATTTTGTGCCTTTCCCTAGACCAGTGATTTTTAACCTTTTTTTGCCGTGGCACACTTTTTTACATTAAAAAATCCTGTGGCACACCACCATCCCAAAATTAAAAAAAAAAATCACACATTGTAGCCTAATACAGCATATATATATATACACATACACACAAACACACACATACTGTATGTATTGTGCTGTTATGCCATGCCTCCTACAAACTACCCCTGCACTGGGAGTAAAAAACAAGCAAAGTTTAAAAAATATGTCACACTGTTGTCAGTCTTCCGTGGCACACCTGAGGATCTCTCACGGCACACTAGTGTGCCACGGCACACTGGTTGAAAAACACTGCCCTAGACTATTCACCCCCCCCCCATAACGTGCCCCTCTTTACGAGTGGACTACCCAAGCAGTTTGTCTTGTCAATACCGCAACCCTACTGTTCTTATACAATAACAGTCCTTTTTTTAGTTAGTTGCCGGACACTTCTTACACTTTCCCCCCCTTCCTACTCCCCTCTCCTCCTTTTTCCTTCCTACTCCATGCTCCTCTTTCCTTTTATCTCTGTCATACTCTTGGATACCATGGCTCTGTCACTCACGTCCCATAATGTCAGGGGCCTCAACACCCCCAACAAGTGCAGCAGACTCCTGCACTATCTCAACCATGTGAAGTCACAGATAGTATTCCTTCAGGAGACCCACTGGATAGATGGCACCCCAGTCCCCCTTAAATCTAAACAATATCCAGTAGTTGAGGTAGCATCCTTTACCAGCAAATCCAGAGGGGTAGCGGCAGACATTGGCAAAGTGTTTGCCAAATACTACCATCACCGTTATAATCTAAAAGACGCCCAAGACCACCCTACCCCTACCTCCACGACAATAAAGGCGTTCCTCGACCCGCTCTCACTCCAAACACTCTCAGATGATCAGAAGGATTTCATAGATTCACCTCTCACCTCACACGAGGTTACGTCAGCTATCAAATCCTTAAAATCCCATAAAGCACCAGGCCCTGATGGATATACAGCCATCTTTATATAAAAAATTAGCCCCCCTCTGTTGATGAGCCAGCAAGCAGGAAGGAAGCATTTAGCTGGAGCTCTGGGCTAAGAGAATTAAATTAAGTGTTTTCAAAGTTCTTTGGGTCCTAGTAGCAGTGTACATTTGATCCTGTGTGCTTCCAAATACTACTGAGAGGCAGCAGGACAAATTTCAGGCGTTTTTAAGCCATTTTCGAGTGATCCGATTTTCAGGACCAGGCCAAAATCAGGAAAGGCTGGGGATGCGGCCTACCCCGGACCGGAGACAGAACAGCAAAGGGCCAAATTCATCATATATATACTCCTAACCATCCGACCTACCAGTCCACACAGATCTGACCCTTGGCTGAGATGTAGCAAGCCAAAATTAAGCTTTTAAAGGTGAGCAGCTTACCGGAAGATTTTTCATCAGAGGAGGTGGGGGAGGCCTCAGGAGTCATTGCTAGGAAGTGAAGACTGAGAAGATCAGACAAAAAGAAGGTGAAAAGAGCCTCTGGAAATCACACATATGCTCTGGAAACTACATCAGGGACCAACAACATAAGGGTGAGTGGCGGGAAAATCGCCATTTCTTTTTTTTTTTTTCTCTCTGATACATCAGCACTATTAAGACTGAACTGTACATCCACTCAATATATCAATCTTTCACAAAATTTTACATTAAGAGTGAGTGTGCACTATAAACTGGCTAATTTTCTACAATATAAAGAGAAGATATTGGGGGAAGTTCCCAAAGCATATAACATCTAAAAGCTGCAGGCTGACTAACCATATGCCTAACTAGGCAATGAGCATGAGAAGTCACTAACAACAGGGCTCTTAACTTAAGTAGTTCTAAGTTTGCCACAGCAGGTAACATCTCACATCTCACTAACCTGACTCTGCACCTCATCAGGGCGAGAGTGGGACACTTTTAGCGAGAATATCTGTGGTAAAAGTTGTCACGTGGACACTAGAATGTAAGGCCCTGGGATACTAAAAAAATACCTACAGCACTTTGGAAAAAGATTTAAACTCTGCAATGTTTGGTTAAGCTTATAAAAATTCAGCCTGGGGTAGTCTTAAAGAGGCAATGAAGTCATAATCTGTTAAAATGCTACCCAGCAACTAACTTATGTTTTTGTAAAACGGATGGAGGAGGAAAGGGAGGCGAGGTGAGCAAAGGAAAATACAGGGGTCGTGTGTTCAATATATCTGTAACTCAGATTAACTCTATAACATATTTTCTGAAAGAGGTCACTATCTAAGATGAAGAGCAGGAACCAAACAGTAAAGGACTGCCTTTCTAAGTCACAGCTTAAACTTAAACTCATAGATAAAGCTGCATCTCCAACAAAGCTACCTACTGAAGTAGAATCAACAGAAGAGGATAGCCAAATAGGAAAAGATATTCCAAACAACGAACTGTTAACCCAGATCAAATCTTTCTTCCATGAAGAGTTGAAAACAGCAATACATGACCTCAGAAAGGACATAAGAGAAATAGGGGGAAGGACAACAGAATTGGAAAACAAAATTGATGATATCATGGAAGAGATTCCCCAAATCAAACACACCCTGTTAGACCATGCTATATATATCAAAAAGCTTGAAGAGCAGGTGGAAGACTTAGAAAATAGATCTAGAAGATCAAACCTGAGAATCAGAAACCTCCCAGAAGATTACAAAAATCTCCAAGCGGATGTTACGGAAATATTCCACCAACTAATTCCAGATACAGAAATCAACATGCTGCTATTCGATAGAATCCACAGAGCTCTCACCAGACCCTCCCAATCCAAAACCAGAGACATTATAGTTAAACTACATTATTATCATATCAAGGAGATGATTTTGCCGGCAGCAAGACAAGCTAAGTCGATCACCTATGAGGGACACAATATCCAAATATATACGGACCTATCTCCCATAACACTGAGAAAAAGACGTGAAATGAAACCAATTGTAGAAGCACTTAACAAAGAGAAGATAAGGTACCGCTGGAACTTTCCCTTCAAGTTGATCTTTACTCACCAGAATACCTTGTATTCTTGCTCGTCACTAGAGGAGGGACAAATGACACTGAACAAGCTGGATATAACAATGGAAGACCCCACAACGCAGACCAGACAGTGAGAAGACCAACCCAGAGAGAATGGTCTATGGTCACTAAAAAAGGTAACCCAAAAAATCAAGACCAACTACACCCTCCAATGAAGATCAGAACTCCAACAACGAGGAGAATCCTCCTGTCCTTTGAAGAAAACATCCTTATGGAGTTAGGGCAAGAAGATTATTAAGAGTACGAACTTTACCTCACACAGTTGGACTGGGTATAAGGTATAATTGAAGGAGACAGTAGTCCACGAATGGTAATTGAAAAATGTATTGTCTCTCTCTCCTTTCTTTTTTCCTTTTTTTCTTACTTTCTCTACTTATCTCTTTCCGTCATTCTCCTTTTGCTGGTATGTTTTCTCCCTCAAGGTACAATATCTGATTACATCCTTATGGAACTAGGGTGAGAAGACCCATAAGAGTTTGAACTTTACCTCACACAGTTGGACTGGATATAAGGTATAATGGAAAGATATATTAGTTCACGAGTTGTAATGGAAAAATTGTATTGTCCCTTTCTCCTACTTTCCTTTTTCTCTTACTTTTCATACCGATCTCTATCCTTCACTCTCTTTTTGCTGGTATGTTTTCTCCCACAAGGTATAATGTCAGATTATAGAAAATAAGAAAGTTATAACAAGACTATTCCAGAGTTGAATACTGACCAGAAGGTCAAAAATTTTGCAGGTGCAGTTTGCGGCACCCAGTTTGAATGTCATATTTAACTGTTTTATGTTTTATTGTTCAGTTCTAAAGGTTCAGGCACAACAGTCACGAAAAACAGGTTCATTAGGAAACTCCAAATATGAAGGTATCCTCCCAATGTGCAAAGGTCCCACATTTCCGGCCCGTATAGGCTACAGGTACCAAGGTTTCCTAGATGGTATTAAGCTTAAAAATAAAAAGTTACCATGCAGATTAAGATAATCTCACATAATGCCAGGGGCCTTAATTCCAATATAAAAAGAAAGAAATCCATTATAGAGTATAAAGCTCAAAAAGCTAACATAGTGATGATTCAGGAGACCCACTTCACCACCACCACGACACCCACATTTTGGGATAAACTTTTCCCTATTAAATATCATGCTATCAATAATAAGAAAAAATGTGGTGTTTCTATACTCCTACATGCCTCTCTTAACTTTAAGGAGGAAGAAATAATCACTGATAAGGAGGGGAGATACCTCATAGTAAGGGGATTGATACACAATACACCAATTCTGTTAGTGAACATTTATGCTCCTAATGATCACCAAGGGCCATTTTTCACCAAAATAAGTAAGCTGCTAATATCCTGGAAGAGACACAAAATAATCATGGGGGGCGACTTTAATATGACTTTAGACGATAAATTAGACAGGACATCAACGGACCCACAAAAGAATAGAAGACAGACCCCAGACCAGCAAATCTTAAGAGATTTATTAGTAGATCACAACTTACTAGACAGCTGGAGAGCAGTAAATAGAGGAGCCAAAGAATACACCTACTATTCATCAGTGCATGGCACACGCTCTAGAATCGACTTAATTTTAATAAGTCAAATCATACTCCCTCTGGTTACAGAGGCTACTATAAGCAGCTGCGTATGGTCAGACCATGACATGATGACATTAGAACTAGAAGGAGTGTTAAACCCAGGCAGAATAAGATCCTGGACCCTACACCCCAAAGTACTTCAAAATGAAGTCTTTAAACAACAAATTGAGAAGCACATCGATGAATTCATGAGAATAAATTAAGGTTCCACAGCTAATCCAAACATAATTTGGAGTGCTCTGAAGGCTTCCATTAGGGGTTTGATTATAGCTGAATCCTCTAAAGTTAAAAAACAATATAACTCCACATTAGAAAAACTGAGGAAGGAGATATCCGCGATTCGAGAACAAATAATGAGAAATTCCAAGGGAGGTCTAACTAAATTATTAAAAAAGAAAAGTGAGGGACTTAACCTATTGCTTGATAAAGAGGCAATCTCCTCCTTCAAAGCAGTCGATACAAGATACTACACATATGATAATAAACCTGACAAATTATTAGCAAATAAATTAAAAGATATGACCAGAGCCTCCACCATCCCACAAATACAATTAACAAATGGATCAGTAACCAATGATCCCCTGCAGATAGCTAATGAATTTGCCAACTATTACAACTCACTCTATAACCTGCCACAACCCAATACTGTAGTAGATAAACAAAAATAATTAGATAGGTTCCTGGAGAGTGGCTCACTAAAAAAAATCCCCCAAGAGGATCTAGATCTGCTTAATGCACCTATAACAATTCAGGAGATAAACCAAGCCATTAAAGGATTAAAGAGAAATAAAGCCCCGGGCCCGGACGGGTTCCCAGGCTCTTTTTATAAAGATCTTCAAAAATCGGTGGTACCACATTTAGTAACTATTTTCAATAATATTTTGCAAGGCAAAGAAATACCACAAGATATATTGACTGCGAGGGTGACAATTATCCCAAAGCCGGGGAAATGCAAACAATATTGTCAAAATTATAGGCCAATTTCACTAATAAATCAAGACCTCAAACTTTTCACCAAAATTTTGGCAAATCGATTGGCTACCCCTATCACAAATTTAATAAATACTGACCAAGTGGGATTCATAGCTCAAAGAGAAGCCCCAGATAATGTAAGAAAGATCATAGACTTGATAAATCTAGCAACTAATAAAGGAATGCCTTCTCTGCTCCTTACTCTGGATGCAGAGAAGGCATTTGACAGGATCAATTGGGATTACATGCTAGCAGTCCTAAATAAGGTAGGAATCAAGGGTCCATTTTATACGGGGTTAAAAAAGTTATACTCTACGCCGGATGCGTTTATCAGACTCTCGGGATATAAATCGAAGCAAATCAAGATCAGGAATGGGACCAGACAGGGCTGCCCACTATCACCGTTGTTTGCATTATGTATTGAACCACTAGCACAGAAAATTAGAGACAACCCCAATATAACAGGAATCAAAGTAGGTGAAAATGAATACAAAATATCACTGTTTGCGGATGATGTCATCCTCGCAGTCACTAAGCCCCTACTTTCCCTCCCAGTAATATACTCAGAGATAGGTAAGTTTGGTTCATTATCAGGATACAAGGTGAATGAAGGTAAATGCGAGGCCTTGGATATTCATCTGCCTAATCACACGAAAAAATTACTGGAGATTAATTTTACCTTCTCTTGGGCAAAGACATCCATCAAATATCTGGGTATTTTCCTTTCACGAAATGTGCATAACCTATACAAAGAAAATTACACAGGTATAATTAAACAGGTTAGAGCTTTGTTGACCAACTGGGCCAAATACAAACTCTCATTGTATGGAAGGATTATGTCCATCAAAATGACGATACTGCCCAAGATCCTCTATCTATTTCGCTCTCTCCCAATAAATGTACCGATTTCAGAACTACAAATAATGCAAAAGGAAATTCTTAAATTTATATGGCAAGGGAAAAGGGCAAGAATTAATAAGGACACGTTGACCAGACATAAATCGGGGGGGACGGGACTTCCAGACTTAATATCTTATTATTATGCAGCTAGAATGGCCCAAACCATCCAATGGCATAGAACGACAAAGAGTCCACAATGGGTTCAGTTAGAATCTGATATCATGGAAATAGGCAGATTAGATAGATTACTATGGGCAGACAAACAAGACAGACCTCAAATTTTACGACAGTATGTAGCAATACATCACACCATTATTCTATGGGACAAACTGAACAGAACCTTTTCAATTATCAATAACCGCTCTCAAGCAACACCCTTGATACCCATCAAGTCAATAACAAATTCACAAATGCAGGGAAAATGGGAAAATAAAGGCCTATATCGCATAGCAGATACACTTGTCAATGGTAGGATACTGTCTTTTAAACAATATGAAGAACTGGGGGAACCTGATAGAAATCTCTGGTTTCATTACCTACAACTCAAATCCAGGGTACAAGAGATCTTAGGAAACACAAAGAAAGAACACAACACTATATACGAGTCACTGTGCTTAACTAAAGAATATAAAAGGGGTACAGTTACTTTACTATATCCACTTTTCAACATCAAAGAGAAGGATAAAAAAAACAATAGCATGATAAAATGGGAACAGAACCTAGGTAGATCTTGGTCAGTTGAAACCTGGGCAGAAAATATCCAGAGAGATCTTAAATTCTCCCCTAATGCTACATTAAAAGAAAATTACCTCAAGGTAATACATAGGTGGTACATTTACCCCAATAGGTGGGCTAAAGCCGAGGGTCGTGAACATCATAAATGCTATAGAGGATGCGACGAAGAGGGGACATATCTACATATGTGGTGGCATTGTAGTAAGGTCAGGAGAATATGGGATCGCACCTCACACTATTTAAGCTTAATACTTGAAGTAGATATAGCCCTTTCTCCAGAGCAGGCCCTTCTACACTTTCCATTAGAAGGACATCTAAAGAGGCACTCCAAGTTAGTTAACATGATATGTACTTTTACACGTATGTGCATAGCAAAGTTCTGGAAGATAGATGTTCCCACCTTTGAATATATTGAAAAGAGAATAGAATACCACTATAATATGTCAAATGCCACTGCAGAACTCCTAAATACTAGGGACCGCTTCATCGAAATGTGGGAACCATATATTATGTATGTGGAAGGGACTAGAGGGGTAAGAAGGATTGACACGTAGAAAATCAACGTTGAAGGTGATAATTTATAAGAGTGTTTCTTTCTGTTGTGGATAAGATATTATGTTTATTACGATGATAAAGTTATTCGGAGTAAAATACCGACAAATATGTAATGAATGTGACTCTTGAACAGACTGAACCTGTAATGTTACTTGTTTGAAGTTTATTTGTAAAATGATATTTTGATTTGAAAATTAATAAAAAATATTTAAACAAAAATTAGCCCCCTCATTGCTCCCCTACTTACTAGAGTTTTCTCTCTAGCAGGCAAAACTGGTACCCTTCCTCCTGAGTTTCTCTCTGAAATGATAATAACCATCCCAAAGCCAGGCAAAGAACCTAATATTTGTGAACATTTTTTAACCCATATCCCTCTTAAACCTGGACACGAAGCTCTTCGCTAAAGTTTTAGCCACTCGGCTCAATCGTATTCTTCCTTCCCTGATAGATTGGGATCAAGTGGGATTCACCCTAGGCAGAGAGGGCCCGATAACACTAGGCGTCTCTTGAACATATTCCTTGAGGTTAGACGTGAGACTATACCATGTACAACTTTAGCCCTTGACGCTGAAAAAGCCTTTGACCGTGTGAATTGGCTGTACCTTTTTGAAGTTTTAAACAAATTTGACTTTCCGCCTCACTTTTTCACATGTGTCAAAGCGCTATATACACCTCTCACTCAACATCAGCAGAGGTCGGAGATTTTCATCCCCCTCCTTCCCAATCACTAATGGAACAAGGCAGGGATGCCCCATGTCCCCTCTAATTTTTGCTCTAAAAATGGAGCCCCTGGCTGCAGCAATTCAATTCAGCAATGACATTAAGGGAGTAGTAATAGCGGGTGTACCCCCAAAAAACGCTTTGTTTGCTGATGACCTCACTGTATTTTTGAGTGATCCTATCCATTCCCTCCCGGCCCTCTTTGACCTCCTACATGTCTTTGGGACTGTTAGTTATTACAAATTAAACGTGAATAAGACGGATGCGTATGTAATTAATGTACCTGACATGGAATTCGCCGAACTCAAAAGGCGATACACTTTCAACTGATCACGACAAAGACTCAAACACTTAGGAGTTTTTCTCTCCTGCAATATCTCGACTGCTGTTGAATCAAATTTTTACCCGCTCCTGCACTCCTTTAAAAAATCTGTTGAACACTGGAATGTTCCAAGCATCTCTTGGTTAGGTAGGGTAGCAGCCTTTAAAATTACTCTCCTTCCCAAGCTTACCTACCTTTTTCGAACCCTATCAATCCCCATCCCCAAATCTCTCATTGGGAAATTTCAACTCCTATGCAATAAGTTTATCTGGAAGTACAAGCACCCAAGAGTGACCACTAGAATCCTACAGCAACCATTGCTAAGTGGGGGCGCTGGTGCCCCTAACCTGGCATATTACCACAAAGCCTCTAGGTTGGCCCATATTCTTCCATGAAATTCTGAAACCTCTGATTGCAAATGGTGGAAACTGGAGCAAGCCACTTTGCAAGATTCGTTAGCACTTTCAGACTTATTGTGGATCCCTAAACACATAAGAGCCTCTTTTAAAAACCAAAATTATATAGTTCTTTCAGCCTTAAAATTCTGGGATAAAATCCGCTCTCTGCCTCAAATTGCCCCCCACCCTTCTCCGGCCCACACACTCTCGAGCCTACTTCGAGCTCTTAGGGATTCGCACCCCTCCATTTGGTGCTCTCATGGAATCGTCAGTATTCAGGACCTCTTCCCTAATGGATGATTAACCACCCTTGCAAACTTCTGCTCCACATTTCAACCTTCCCAACTTCTACAGTTTGAATTTTGGAGACTGAGAAGCCTCCTTCAATCGTGGGGAATTACTGCTCTTCCTCAACAGGCTCCCACAGTATGGGAACAACGCTGGCGCACAACCAAAAGAATCCCTAGAGCTTTGTCAATCTCTTATCAGGACGTTCTCAACCCTCCCACTTATTTTAAGTTGGCCTATATTGTTTCATGGGAAAGAGACCTGCGATTCCGCGCCACCCCAGAGGACTGGTCTAAAGCTGTACTGGTCACAAAACGGGATCTCCACTGCATCACATTACTGGAGCTATATCTTAAAATATGCATGCAATGGCACTTGACTCCTCTGAGGCTTTTTAAAATATCCCCTCTAATCTCCCCACTATGCTGGAGAGGATGTGGACACGTGGGTTCATCGGCACATGTGTGGTGGGAGTGCCCTGCTCTGCAGCCCCTCTGAAATATGCTCTCCCATAGATGCGCTGACTTGGACCCTTCCCTATGGACAAAACCACAGACTGTACTATTTCACTTCTATATTGGGTCTCCTCTCTCTCCCATGGGTCTCCTTAGTGTTTGTTTATTGACAGCTGTCAAACTAGCTATCACCCGTCTTTAGAAACAGACCACACTCCCTAACTGGAATGATATTGTTAAAATTATGGACTACCTAGAAGTGATGGAAAGTCCCATTTTTACTGTGAACAATAAGATTAATTTATACTGTCAAGCATGGGAGTTGTGGAAAAAAATCAGATAGCCCAGTAACTACAGGAGTGAAAGAGTCACCTTAGGCTAATGTCTCCCCAACCTCTTCCCTTCCTTTTTTTCTCCTGTTCTCCCCGGCCCGCCCTACCCCATCCCCTTTTTTTTAACTTCCCATTCTCTCTCTCTTTCATCTTTGCTTTTGTCTTATTTTTTGAACCGGCACGTTCCCTTTAATTCTGATATCCTATTATATTCACAAGCCCTTTTTTACAGCTATGTAGCTATTCATACACACACTAGCGTTAATTACTACTTCCTTGTTTACAGCATGCGCTATACTTACCAATACCTACTGCGGTAGGATCATGCTTATATCACAATGTCTTTTGCTTATTGTTGACCATTGATCTCTATAGCTTAAATGTAGCGTAAAAAACTAAATAATTTTTTTAGATATAGATTTGTGATTCATGTTGTTGTATTATTGATATGGCTCAATAAAGTTTATGTGAAAATAAAAAAAATAAAAAACTTTATTAAGGGTCCCTAGACATACCCAATTTTTTTTTTATTGTGTATATAATGTAATACCCCTAGCAAATCCCCATGTGTTTTTTTTTTACTTCATTTTTAAAAGATCTGTTGTGTCTTACTGCTCCAAGACCACCACCAAAGAGCAGAAGATTCTCTTACAAATGAGGGGTCTTGGAGGTTTGAAACTGTTAAAGGAACTGAGATCGAGGGGTTTTAAAATCATCCGCCCATCCAATTCCTTTGTAGCTACCGATATGTATTCTTGTTCAGTCCCTGGATGAGTTAGTTACAGCATTTATCTAAAGGTTTATAGGCCACATACAAAACACAGAAATGGTCTCACAAAAATGGACTACACTCTCAAACTGGAGTGGTTACATATCCTATGCCCTGGGAAAACCCACAACCCTGGGTGTTCACCAACAAACATAGACACCTGTATTTGCTACCATTGACTTAGACAGGAAACCCCAGACAAATTTGGGTGCAGACCATAGGATTAATTACATACAAATTTACACACAACACACAGCCTGACACTTCCTGTTTTTAGAACATGACAAAGGCCTGTGTCACCCTTGTTGCATATCAGCTTGTTTGGTTGAAAGTTAGCATGTATGACTGTAGGTTAAGGCCCAAGGAAGAGACAGTAATGAGATCTTGGGCCAAATGCTATAACTAACTATGGAGTCATTCACAATCTTGTAGAAAAGTATATCAAACGATTCATCTACAAAACTCCCTATATACTTTAATGTGGATTTTCTGTAGAAAATCATTAGATAAACTTTTTGTTTAAAAATTATTGACCCCTGCATTGTTTGTATATGCGTGTGTCCATGTGTATGTATGTATATGCATAGATAGATAGATAGATAGATAGATAGTGTGTCTGTCTTATACATTTTTACATTTTTTCAGATGCAAAAGTAAACAGGTCACTACATAACAAAGTTAAATCAAATTTGTATTTTTTGTAAAGCATATTGAAATATTACCAATACTCCATTTAGTGAGTAAAAATTAAGAAATCCGTGTTTTTGTCCAGAAAAAAAAATCAGAAAAAATGTGCCGCTAAGCCTAACATCCTACGTTTTCTTACCAAACTGCATATTTATTAATTGAATTTAAAGCCTACAAACCTTATTTCTTTCATGCAATTAGCAAGAGTCCATGAGCTAGTGACGTATGGGATATACATTCCTACCAGGAGGGGCAAAGTTTCCCAAACCTTAAAATGCCTATAAATACACCCCTCACCCCACCCACAATTCAGTTTTACAAACTTTGCCTCCCATGGAGGTGGTGAAGTAAGTTTGTGCTAGATTCTACGTTGATATGCGCTTTGCAGCAGGCTGAAGCCCAGTTTTCAGAGGGATGTGAAGAGAGTATTGCCTATTTGAATACAATGGTCTTCCTCTAGGGGATCTATTTCATAGGTTCTCTGTTATCGGTCGTAGAGATTTCTTCTTCTACCTCCCTTTTCAGATCGACGATATACTCTTATATACCATTACCTCTACTGATTCTCGTTTCAGTACTGGTTTGGCTATCTACTATATGTAGATGAGTGTCTTAGGGTAAGTAAGTCTTATTTTATTTATGACACTCTAAGCTATGGTTGGGCACTTTATATGTAAAGTTCTAAATATATGTCTTTAAACTTATATTTGCCATGATTCAGGATAATCAGTATTCCTTCATTCAGACTGTCAGTTTCATTATTTGGGATAATGCATATGAATAAATATTTTTTTCTTACCTTGAAAATTTTCAATTGACTATTTTTCCCTGTGGGCTGTTAGGCTCGTGGGGGCAGAAAATGTTTCATTTTATTGCGTCATTCTTGGCGCAAACTTTTTTGGCGCAAAATTTTGTCATTTCCGGCGTCGTAGTTGACGCCGGAAGTTGTTTGTAGTTACGTCATTTTTTTTTTACGTATGTGTATTCAGACGTTTTTTGCGCCAAAAAATGTGGGCGTCCGTTTCGACGTCAGAGGATGTGGCGTCATACTTGGCGCCAAAAAATATTGGCGTTGTACTTGGCGTCAATAATGTGGGTGTCATACTTGGCGCCAAAAATGTGGGCGTCATACTTGTTCCACTTTTTTCTCAAATTATTTAAGTCTCACTTTTTTGTTGCTTCTGGTTGCTAGAGGCTTGTTTATTTTGCATTTTTTCCCAGTCTTGAAACTGTCATTTAAGGAATTTGATCATTTTGCTTTATATGTTGTTTTTTTCTATTACATATTGCAAGATATTCAAAACACTGTTCTTGTATCAAGATATGCTGAGGGATTCCTGTTGATATCAGTCCTACCAAAGCTAAGTTCATTTATTTTAATGTTATGAATGTTTATCTTTATCTATGGTTTGTAATAAGTTATCATGATAAATTTTTACATTCAGAATCCATTAGTATGTATGCTTTATATATTGCTATTCTTTTTATATCTTTTGTATAAGATATACTTCGAAATTTATAAGAATATTTTTCTGATTCTATTTTAAAGGCTTTTGTCTGACATTCCGCCTTCTAATAAAATTTTTTAGATCTTTTTCAAACTTCTTTTAGTTGATGAAGTTTCAAATGACCAACAACATAATGAATTATCCTTCTCTGATGGTGCTTTTTTTCTCACTCAGAATTTTTCTTCATCAGATATTGACACTAACAAATCTACTTTTTTATTCTTTATTAAAGTACATTTGTTCCTTGTTCAAAAGGTGTTGATTATTTTGGATATTGTTTTATCTACTTCTTTTGATTTTAAAGACTAGCTAACATTTACATTCTGCTTATTTATCTTCTGTGGTTTCTTCAGAGGTTTTTTTCCCAGTTCCTGATACTAGGGAATGGAATAGGCTGAGAATTTTCTTTTAGTCCTTCTTTAAGGTTTTTAAATTGTATTCTTTGCTGGCAGTTAGTTTTCAGTTTTGAGGAAAGATTCCCCAAGTTAATGGGGCTATCTCTACTCCTGCTAAATATACTATTATTCTTATAGCAAATAGTATTTATTTTTTTCCTTCAGATGATTGTATCTTATTTAAGGGAAATTATTTTCAGGTACTTTTTATAGACCTGTAATTTATTTGGCTGATGTTGCAATTTCTGCATCTTTCTGGTTGGATACTTTAAGATCAAGTATCAGATTATGATTTGTTTAGCATTGTTAAAGGACAAAATCTTCTACTTTTTTGAAGTTCAGACTAAGTGCTATTGCATTGTCTTGTTATCTTGCATTTGTTGATTATGTAAGTCCAGTGTGTTGTCTGATCCTTTAACTTGTTTTAACATGCTAATAATTTCATTTGTGTTGTCATTTTATTAAAATATTTCGCAAATGAGGTTTAATCTATGTCTTTAGCTATTTTAGCTAGAAGAACTTTGTGATTTCAATCTTGGAATGCTAATTTGATTTCTAAAATCCATATTTCTTTTTTTCCAAGATATTCAATTATTTGGTTCATAATTGGATTCAATTATTTAACTGTTACTCTGGGCTTCAAGATTGAGTTCTAAGACTAAAACTTTAAGCTTATATTAATTTTCTGTTCTTACTAAGGAACGGAATCCTGTATTCTTCCCCAAGTAACATGTTTATAATTGGAAGTTTTTTTCTTCATTCAATTAAGCCTTTTTTTAAAAGTTCAAAGTCAGCTCCCTAAATTTGCATGTAGGTGCGATTCTTATTCCAGCTTGGCTGGTAAGGGGCAGGTTAGACTTTTTTGAAATTTGTTTGGTTCTATTCGGTCCAAACTTCTTAATCTTTGGGTACAGAATAAGTTTCAGAGTAAAACTGTCTGTGAGAAGTCTTTTTTCTCTATCATATTCCAGCTATTCCAGTAAGACTAACACTTTCCTGAAGTGTGTCTCAGATCTGGAGTTTTCTGGGGTATTTTTTCCAGTTTCATTTTAGGAACTGGGTTTTGGGTTTTTATTCAAGATTATTCATTGTTCCAAAGATAGAAAATCTTTTTGAACTGTCATAAGTCTACCATCTTTTAGAATGGTGTTTTATATGGTCTATTCTGCCTTTTTGGTCAGTGATGGCATTATTTTTTACAATAGATACAATAGATGCATATCTTCATTTTCTGTTTTCATTCAGATTATTTTTATTTTCTGAGATTCTCTTTTTTTGACAAGCATTACCAATTTGTTGCTTTTCCTTCTGGTCTAGCGACAGCTCTAAGAATCTTTTCAAGGTTCTCAGTGTTCCTTTTTTGGACGGTATCGTGGTACTGGCTCAGTCTTTTTCGTTCTGTGGAATCTCATACGATTCAACTTTGTTGTTTCTTCAAGACATGGTTAGAGGATCTTTTTATCAAAAGCTCCTTGATTTCTCACACAAGGGTCACCTTTTTTTAGGTTTCCAGATAGATTGTGTAAATGTTTTTGTCTCTAACAGACAAGTGACAAGTTTTAGGTTTCATGGCTGCAGCCTTGGATTCGATTCCCTTTGCTCATTTCATAGGAAACCTTTCCAGTTTTTTTATGTTGAATAATGGTGCATGGATTCTAGGATATTACTTTTTATATCTTTGAATCCTAATGTTTAACTATCTTTGATTCGGTGGTTAAGATCACCATAATTTAGTTCTACAGGTCTATTCGGTTCTTTCAACCTGGACCATGATCTCTACAGATGCGAGTCTTTTAGGTTGGGAGGCTGTCTGAGGATCTCTGTCAGCACAAGGGGTTTGGAAATCTCAGGAGGCGAGATTACCATTTGATATTTTGGAACTCCGTGCATTCTCAGAGTTCTTCAGTTGGTTTCTTTTTGAAGAAGAGACGTGTTTTTCAGACAGACAATGTCACAACTGTGGCGTATGTCAATCATCAGAGTGGGACTATCAGTCTTTAGGCTGTGACAGAAGTATCTCGGATATTTGCTTGGACTAAATCCAGCTCCTATCTAATTCTGTGGTCTTTTTTCCAGGTATAGACAATTGGGAAGCGGATTATCTCTGTTAATCAAGCTTTAAATCCGGGAGAATGGTCTCTTTACCCAGATATGTTTTTCAATTTTTCAGAATTGAGGGCTTCCAGAAACAGATCTGATGGCATCTCATCTAAACAAGGAACTTCCCAGGGGCCTATTCAGGTTCTGGGATCCTCAGGCGGAAGTAGTTTATGCATTAACACTTCCTTGGAATTATCAATCTGCCTATATTTTTTCTTCTCTGGTTCTTCTTTTTAGAGTGATTTTCTAAAGCATCAGAGACCAATCTTTGGTGTGGCTGGTGGCTTTAGCATGGCCACACAGGTTTTGGTATATGGTTCTTGTTCGGATGTCCAGTTGCCAATCTTGGTTACTTCCATTAAGGCCAGACCTTATATCTTAACATTCGTTTTTTTCATCAGGAATACAAACTATTAATTTGATGGTATGAAAATTTAACGCTTGGTACTTAGTCATAGAAAATTCTCCGACTCAGTGATTAATACTATGTTGCAGGCTCGTAAATCTGTGTCTAGTAGGATTTATCGAGTTTGGAAGATTTACATCTCATGATGCTCTTCTTATGAATTCTATTGGCATTCTTTTAGAATTCCTAGGATTTTATAGTTTCTTCATAAGGTTTTGTCTGCATGTTCCTTGAAAGGACAAATCTCTGCTTTTTCTGTGCTGTTTCACAGTCACAGTAAGAATTGCTAAATCTTTCTGATATTCATTGTTTTGTTCAGGCTTTGGTTCGTATCAAGCCTGTCATTTAAGCCAATTTCTCCTCCTTGGAGTCTTATTTTGGTTCTGAAGGCTTTAGAGACTCTTCTATTTGAGTATATGCTTTCTTTGGACATTAATTACTTTCATGGAAAGTATTGTTCTTTTTAGACATCTCTTCAGCTAGAACAGTTTTTTTAATTATCTGTTCTTTCTTGTGAATCTCCTTTTTCTGATTTTTCATCAGGATAAGGTGGTTTTTGCTGTCCTCATTTCAATTTTTACCTAAGTTGTGAATTCTAACAACATTAGTAGAGGAATTATTGTCCCTTCCTTGTGTCCTATTCCTAAGAATTCTTTAGTAAGATTCTTACATTCTTTCGATGTGGTAAGAGTTTTGAAATATTATGTTGAAGCTACTCAGATTTCAGACTGACTTCTAGTCTATTTGTTATCTTTTCTGGTTTTAGGAAAGGTCAGAAGGCTTCTGCCTTTTCTTTGGCATCTTGGTTAAAGCTTTTGATTCATCATGCTTATTTGGAGTTGGGTTAATCCCCGCCTCTGAGGATTACGACTCATTCTACTAGGTCAGTTTCTACTTCCTGGACTTTTAAGAATGAAGCTTCTGTTGATCAGATTTGCAAAGCAATGACTTGGTCTTCTTTGCATACTTTTACTAAATTCTACCATTTTGATGTTTTCTCTTCTTCAGAAGCAGTTTTTGGTAGAATAGTACTTCAGGCAGCTGTTTCAGTTTGATTCTTCTGCTTAAATTTCAGTTTTTTTCATTATAAAAATTGAAACTTTTGATTTGGGTAGTGGATTAATTTTTTCAGCGGAATTGGCTGTCTTTATTTTATCCCTCCCTCTCTAGTGACTCTTGCGTGGAAGTTCCACATCTTGGGTATCTGCTATCCCATACGTCACTAGCTCTTGGACTCTTGCTAATTACATGAAAGAAAACATAATTTATGTAAGAACTTACCTGATAAATTCATTTCTTTCATATTAGCAAGAGTCCATGAGGCCCACCCTTTTTGTGGTGGTTATGATTTTTTTGTATAAAGCACAATTATTCCAATTCCTTATTTTTGATGCTTTCGCTCCCTTCTTATCACCCCACTTCTTTGCTATTCATTAAACTGAATTGTGGGTGTGGTGAGGGGTGTATTTATAGGCATTTTAAGGTTTGGGAAACTTTGCCCCTCCTGGTAGGAATGTATATCCCATACGTCACTAGCTCATGGACTCTTGCTAATATGAAAGAAATGAATTTATCAGGTAAGTTCTTACATAAATTATGTTTTTTTTATAACCAATTGCATATGTATATATATAAATTACATTTACAGTGTTTACATCATATTATAAAACATTTGTTTTTTCTCCCATAAATGTAATATCAGATTGTAGTAAATCACCTGTATGAGGTATGTTTATACTGTCTTAATCTTTAGTTCAACAAGTTCTTAGTCACCATTCCTTTACTATTCCATGAATATGACACAGCAAAAACCGTGCAAAAATGTAAACTCATAACATAAAATTAGGTGATGCAATATTTTTACAAATGCAAGTTATCATAATATATAACAAACTATTTCTGAACTTGCCTGTAACAGATAACTGAATAGGTGTTTTAGAAGAAACACAACATTTTTTCAAAGTCATATATATGCAGTCACCAATTAGCAGCTAGCTCCCAGTTGTGCATCTCGCATACACATACATACACATATACTGTGTATATACATAAACACTCATACACACAGTAGCAATTAGCGCTTATAAAATTAACCAGAGATCAGATCTCTGGTTAATTTTACATATATATACAGGTGTCCCTCGGTTTACAACGGTTCAATTTGCACCGTTTCAGAATAACAACCTTTTTTTCAGTCATGTGACTGCTATTGAAAAGCATTGAGAAGCAGTGCATTGATTAAAATAGCCAGTAGGTGGAGCTGTCCCCTTGTGTTGCAGCAAAGATATGCAAGTCAAGCAAGCTAAAATGAATCAGTATGACTAGACCTGAGCTATCGAGCAGCTTTCATAGGAACAAGATCTTCCTGTATATAAATCAGTCCAGATTGGAATGCATGGAAATAATTGTTTGCAAAAGAATGCAAGTAAAGTGTGTGTTGTGTGATTATTTTATTAGGTTTATAATGCTGTTTAGCATTTAAAGTCTTCATTTCAAAGCTTTAAAAATAATGTATTAGGTGTTACTTATGACAATTTTTAGAGGTGCCTGGAACCTAACTCCCTCACTTCCCATTAACTTACATTATAAACTGGGTTTCAATTTACAACGGTTTCAATTTACAACCATTCCTTCTGGAACCTAACCCCGGCGTAAACTGAGGGCTACCTGTATATATATATATATATATATATATATATATATATATATATATATATATAAAGTACATATCCAAAAAGGCTTGCACTCTGTGGTCTTTAAATATCAAACAATGTTTAATGTGACGTTTCGGGGATAACTCTTCCCTTCCCCTGAGGAAGTATATTCAAAGTAGCATCATGAGCAACATAATGTCCCTTATTAAGCCTCCCATATTGTAAGAGAGACTCAAAATATTATGGGCTTGATTACAAGTGGTGCGTTAACTTATTGTGTCCCCTCAAACGGGCACATTACAAGTGGCTGGTTATTGCTACCGCGAGCTTGCAGTAGCAATTAGCGCTTATAAAATTAACCAGAGATCAGATCTCTGGTTAATTTTATAAAAGTGCCCCAAATACCCCCAAAATACAGTATAGTATATGTTATTAAAAATAAAAATTGTAGCATTTTTTATATTTTTATAAAATTACTGTACTATGCAGTATTTTGTGGTCTAAAGTTGGTGGAAGTGGGGTGTTAGAAAAAAAAACGTCACTGAAAAGTGCCTTTACATTGCGGTCTATGAGAACTGTGTTTTCTCTATAAATATGTATGTATATGCGTATACATATATATTTATGTGTTAATATGTGTATATACATATTAACACATAAAAATATATGTATATAATCATATACATATATATTTATAATTGCTGCCATCGCTGCACAACTTACCCACTTCACTGCACTAGTTCTTTTGCCATATCTCACGGCATGAGAATGAGGCTCCCATTGGAGCCTATGGAAGCACGTTCTCATTAGCGCAATGCTTCCCAGCAATGCGAACACGAGCTTGCATTCGCATTGCTGTCAACTTGTAATACCAGCACACATTAGTTTTGCGCAACATAAAAGTTTCACGAAACACTTCCAAAATACATTACGAAGTACAGTTATACTAATATTAACACTGTCTAATACAAATTATTTTAAAATAAATATTGCACACAAAAGTTATAAGGGCTCAAAGATACCAGATCTCGGGTGTTTTACATTGACATACATACACATACAGTACATAAAGAAACTGATTTATATATGTTTAAAGGGACACTGAACACAAATTTTTTCTTTCATGATTCAGATAGAGCATGCAATTTTAAGCAACTTTCTATTTTACTCCTATTATCAATTTTTCTTCGTTCTCTTGCAATGTTTATTTAAAAACAAAGGCATCTAAGCTTTTTTATTAGTTCAGTACTCTGGAAGCACTTTTTTATTGGTGGATGAATTTATCCACCAATCATCAAGAACAACCCAGGTTGTTCACCAAAAATGGGCCGGCATCTAAACTTGCATTCTTCCATTTCAAATAAAGATATCAAGAGAATGAAGACAATTTGATAATAGGAGTAAATTAGAAAGTTGCTTAAAATGTCATGCTCTATCTGAATCACAAAAGAAAATATTTGGGTTCAGTGTCCCTTTAACTAGGGAGATAATGAAAAGATTTTACATTACAATCTTATGCACATTAAACAATATCTCAGATGTATTTTCAAAGAGATATTCACATATAGATCTCAAGATATCTAGACATATATATATATATATATATATATATATACAGTATATTCATATACATATCTCACAATAAATAAATATATCAGTCCAAAAATCTTGACATACTGTATATAGAGAAATATTTATTTATAAATAAATACAACATATTCCGTTGCGAAAATATTTTCGCGATATGAAATATTTGCATTTTCATGTACACTTTTCAAGGAGAATACGTCATGGGCTTGCACAACATATTAGGGTTTTTCGGGGGGGGGGGGGGGTTCAATTTATCTTCTTCATTGACTTCTATTACGCAGCTTAACCCACGTGCAAAATAAGTTATTTAGCAACTTGTAATAGCTGTGCAACCCCAAATGTGAAAAACCCATAACACCCATGGTGTTTTCGCAACTGATTTGCTGCGTGACTTCTAAACTTGCCTGATATGTGGTACATTTGTCTTTATTATTATTGCTAGGCATATTATCATAACTAAAATATGTCAGGTGGGTACTCAAAATTACTATTATCTGACGAAAGTCTAAAAATGGCATACAGAAATAAATATGGCTGTAGAACACTCATGAGTTTCCAAAAGGCATCACATTTATAATTTACTTGAAATAATAGATTTAAGCAAAGACAAAATAATTTCTGTAAGATTCTTTTCCATCACATGTATAATATTAAAATCTAAAATTATGAATAGAATTTTTGAAATCCTATAAATAATGAGTTACTCATGTCAGTTGCCACATCACGTCGCTAATATTATTGTATTATTTATTATTATTATTTTAATTGTTATTATTATTAATAATAATAATAATATCATCATCATTTTATTTTGAAAGTTTAACAAATCTCTAGTTCAACTCAAAACAAAACTGATGAAATCTGAGCTGACCTTCCATAAAGTGTTTTGTCAACATCCCTTAACATTTTTAAGCAGATCTTACTGTAATCTATGTTTTTTATGTTTAGTTTAGTATTTTGTTAAATGTCCTTTTAAGGAGGCTGTGAATGATCTACAAGTATATTTTAAAATACTTTTATTGAAAGTTGAAGGTTATACTAGAGACAGAATGGAATTTTATCTTGTGTCATCTGACAGATGTTTCTGTTGTCTAAACTTTGTTTCCCCAATTACAATCTATGTAAATGATTGGTTATTTTTGTTTTACAAAGGAAAGAATCTGATTGGATGTTTTTTTTTTTTTTGCTCTTCAATTTAGAAACATATAAAAATGATGGATTGAGAGGTTTACAGAAACAGACTTCTAATAACTGAAGAGCAGATCACTCATCATGAAACAGGTTTGTTTTCTACTTTTTGATGTATACATACAACATCTAACATGATATTTAGCAATCAAATGCCTACAGAGTAATTTTAACAAAGTTGTAGGACCAACACACCTTTAAACATAAATGTCCTGCAGGTTTCAAGGTGGGTACAACACAATCATAATCAGAGCAAAAACCCCTTGCTCCAAATAATCAAGTGTCCAAAGAAATGTTGCACTCTCAGGTGTGGAAAAGTGAGATAACCTTTATTAGGTAGACAGCAACATTTCGGGGGAACCTGCTCCTTCGTCGAGCTTGACAAAGGGGCAGGTACCCCAAAACGTTGCTGTCTACCTAATAAAGGTTATTTCACTTTTCCACACCTGAGAGTGCAACATTTCTTTGGACACTTTACAGAGTAATTTTAGTTATTAAAAAGTAATAGCTTTGTCACATTAAACAAATATCACCATTTTATCTTTATCTTACTAGGTGTTAAGAAAACAAAAACTCATAACAAGATCCCTTAAAAAGTTACTTGCATTAAAGATGGAGAAAGTTATAGAACTGAGTCATTAACAAATATTTGTTTTGCCAAATAAAGATAAGACTAAGTTTAAGTGCACTATGTAAAATATTTATTTAAGGTACGTATATGCAGGTTTTACTAAACAATTTTAAATGCTGATTTTCTGTACCTTCCCTTATTCTGATCCACATGAAAAAACTGTGGGTGTTATTTTTGAAATAATGATAATTATAATGCTAAGTGTGTATAACTTTGTTAAATTAACCATGTGTTAGGCAGTAAATATAAAACCGTGACAAACCATCTATGTTGCATCTAGGGTTGCCACCTCAGCCACGCTTTCCTGGACACTTATGAGTTACACATGCTGCAGGGTGTGCAGAGGGAAACATGCATTGTGCTGCTGGACAGCACAAAAATTGCGACCTTGGACAGCACAATACATGTTCCTCCCTGCACACCCTGCAGCATGTGTATCTCATAAGTGTCCAAGAAAACATAGCTAAGGGGGAAACCCTAGTTGTAGCTATACATTCAATATTACAATTCTGACATTAATGCTATGCATGTTGCTTCAACATAGTTTTGATATAGTAAGATTTATTTTTATTTGCACAGTTTTGTACATTAGTATGCTGTAAGCTCTAAAATTAAACTGCTTCTGTGACAATTAACTGAACAAAAAATGTATTTAGCTTAAAGGGACATTCCAGCCATAATTTGAATCCACATGGATGAGTTTCAGTTTTAAATAGAAGCATTTTTGCAATATACATGTATTAGCAAAAATGCTTCTAGTAAAAGCTATGGCTGTTTCAAAACTGTATTTAAGTATGCACCGTGCACCAGTGTTTTAACACATCACTTGGTCAGAGAGCCTAAGGTGCGTCTATCATCTGGTAAGGACTCAATGTGTTTGACAGAAAGATCACCCAGCGCCTGTTGGTATTGACCCTTGGCTAAGATAAATTGACCCCTAGTGGTCAATAGACAAACAATCAGACTTAAAAAATATATCAAAGCGCCAACAATAGAGGCAGGGTCTTGTCTTAAATAGATTACTTTGACAATATTTATTACAATAATGTTTAAAATCTGATCATTCCATTTCTGGAAGATTAAGATACATGAGTTAAATAGCAATGTGAGTAAGCAACTATTTACAATTACCTCTTATTAAAAATGACTGTTTATCAACATGGAATTTTCGAGTAAATACAATGAATAAAATATATATAAACACCGTGAGTAGATTCTCCAATTTCAGTCACAAAATAAAATAAAAATAAAAATCACATAAAAGTCAATAAAATCCTTATATTCCCTCATGGATCCATGTTTACAATCTAAAATTTAACAATGTTAACAGTCTCTATAAGGTAAGATTGACCCAAATCTTTTGATAACGATTTAGAGGATTTTAAAGCTCACCTACTAGTTAGGTGTGAAGGGATTTTAATTTCCCCTTTAACTTATTGTCTTCCGTGCCTATTGCAAACTGTCTCTATTTTAAGGCTGCAATATACTAAAACAAAGCTTATCTGGTAGAGCTTTTGGCACAATTAATCATTTTTTTGCATACACTCCTAATATCTGAGCGGGTTACCGCTATTGCTCAGCGGGTTACCGCTATTTTAATCGCCGTGAAAAAGTGAATGATAGAACCAGTCACTATTTCAAGGCTATAGTTCACCACAACATAAGCTTACTGGTAGAGCTTGTTGCACAATTTTTCTGGTATTGACGAAACACTTCTATTTTTTCAGCGAGTAGCTACTTTTTCAATCGCCATGAAACAAGGTGATTACTAAGTGACTAATACAATCAAATAAACATGTGCAAACAACTTAAACATGTGCAAAATGTTCCACTGTGAGGAAAAATTATATATTGTGATGTAAGTGAAGTTTAAAATCTCACTCAATTTCAACTATGTATTTAACTTTCAAATTTTAACATAATACAAATCTGATCCAACTTTGGTTCAAAGCGCTATTTCTTAATGTGACGTGATATTAAACTTAAATACTGTGAATAGATCCTTAAAAAATAATCTCAAAGAATAATAGTGACTCTTCAATATTATATGTGGCTTGCCATATTGCCGTAGAAATGTCAGTTTATAAGATAATATTAGACGACTGATTGTCAAATGTTCTGAACCTTAGTTTTTAGTGGTTTGGGTTAGTCCCCAGATGGTATTGTATTCCCAGGACCAGTGGAGTTGCCAATACTCCTTTTCAGTTCATATGTGCATATGCCTGCAGTTGTGTGCGGCTCAATCCCTCAGCTTCCCAAGTGTTTGTAACTCTGCACAGCTCGATCCCTCTGTTAAAACAAGTAAAAGCAATAGTGCAGATTGCAAATATAATTCCTAGTGTAAGAAATACACTTACCAGCCAACGCGTTTCGGTCGTTAATCGACCTTTCTCAAGACTCAAGTCTTGAGAAAGGTCGATTAACGACCGAAACTTGTTGTAAATAGTTGCTTACTCACATTGCTATTTAACTCATGTATTTTAATCTTCCAGAAATGGAATGATCAGATTTTAAACATTGTTGTAATAAATATTGTCAAAGTAATCTATTTAAGACAAGACCCTGCCTCTATTGTTGGCGCTTTGATATATTTTTTAAGTCTGAATGACTCAATGTGTTAATTATTTGCAGTATACAAGCCCCACTAGTGCTCTGAGCAGCTGCACTATTTAAAATGCTGGTGCACTGAAAATATCTAGCTATACTTCATATGCACATGCAGAGAAAAATGTTAACACTAAAACAGTGATAACTTTTACTAGAAGCATTTTTTTGCCAATACATATTTATTGCAAATACTGTATGTTTCTATTCAAATATGTAATTAATCTATGTGCATTTAAATTTTGACTAGAAAGTCCCTTTAAATAGATAGAACATGCAATTTTAAACAACTTTCCATTTTACTTCTATCATTAATTTTGCTTAATTCTCATTGTATCCTTTGTGAAAGTGTATCCTGGGTGAGCTCAAGCGCATGCACATGTCCTTAGCCATCTGGCAACAATGTGTACAAGAATGTTTAACACAATGTTATACATAGTTGCAAACTCTGCTCCCATAATGTGTCTGTAGCATTCTATGGCAATTGTGTTATAACATTGCTATAAACATTGTTTGCAAACACTGAAACCAGATGGCTAAAAACATGTGCACACTGCTAAGCTCACCTAGTTTTACTCTTTAACAAAAGATACCAGGAGAATTAAGCAAAATTGACAACAGAACTAAATTAGAAAGTTGTTTAAAATGTCCAATCCATTTAAGTTTAATATTGACTTTACTGTCCCTTTAATATTTTAATATTAATGTATCTGGATTAACATGCACCATTGATTGACTTTGCGTTCTACATGTAAGCTACAATCTTGCACATATTTGAAATATTTGCTAACTAAAGTCAATGTGGTTGATGTTTAGTGTTACATGATTTTTGTTATTGAATTCGTTTAGCATTACATATTAATGCTTTATGCAAGGTTATCTTCACATGTTACAATCATGTGGTACTGATTAGCTTTTAATGAGGTAAGATACATTTCTTTGTGGAATAAGGAAACTTAGCTGTAGATGGTTGTTTCCCTATCTCTTATAATTGGTTTGAATAGGCTCCGAAATACATGGGCCTCGATCCGATAAAAATCGTCGCCCGCAAAAGCTGGCGCCGCCAATATTTGCGCTGGTTTGGTATCACATATACGGCGTAACCTAGAAGTTACGCGCGTATATATTTCTGCCGTCGCCCGTAGTTTTTTGGGCCATAAGCAGGCATACCAAACCAGCGCAGTTTGGTATCCAATATACAGCGTAAGGACTTACCTGGCGAAAATGGAGAAATCTTACTCCATTTTCACCTTGCCACAAAAAGCAGCCGTAAGAAGCCTTACGCTGACTATTGGAGCCCCTAAACTAGCTACAAAATAAACCTAACACCTAACGCATGCGCAATGTCTATCTACCTGTCAACCGCGATCTGCTAAATAAAACCTAACACCTTACGCATGCGCAATGTCTATCTACCTGTCAACCGCGATCCCCTGCCGCAATACCTAATAAAGTATATAACCCCTAAACCGCCGCCATCTACATAAACTAACCCCTTACTGTGAGCCCCTAAAACCGCCACCATCCAACTGATCTATCCCCTAATGTGAGCCCCTAAAACCGCCACCATCTAACTGATCTTTCCCCTAATGTGAGCCCCTAAAACCGCCATCATCTACCTGATCTATCCCCTAATGTGAGCCCCTAAAACCGCCACCATCTACCTGATCTATCCCCTAATCTGACCCCTTACACCGCCGCCAGCTATATTAATATTATTAACCCCTAATCTAATATCCATAAAGTAATAAGCTCTATTACCAGCCCTTAAAAGGGCCTTTTGCGGGGCTTTGCCCCAAAGTTAACAGCTCTTTTGCCCTATAACCTGCCCTCCCTACACCGCCGCCATCTATATTAATGGTATTAACCCCTAATGTAAGCCCCTTACACCGCCGCCATCTATATTAAAATTATTAACCCCTAATTTAATCTACCTACCCCGCCACCAGCTATATTATCTATATTAACCCTAAGTATATTATAGTTAATATAGTTATTACATTATACATATTAACTATATTAACCCTAATTATATTAGGGTTAATATAGTTAATATAGTTACTATAGTATTTATATTAACTATATTAACTCTATCTAACCCTAACACCCCTAACTAAATTCTTATTAAATAAATCTAATATTAATATTATTAATAATAATTACATTGTAGCTATGTTAGGGTTTATATTTATTTTACAGGTAAATTGTTAATTATTTTAACTAGGTGCAATAGCTATTAAATAGTTATTAACTATTTAATAGCTATCTAGTTAAAATAATTACCCAATTACCTGTAAAATAAATCCTAACCTAAGTTACAAATACACCTACACTATCAATAAATTAAATAAACTATAAATATCTATCTAAAAATACAATTAAATAAACTAAACTAAATTACAAAACCCCCCACTAAATTACAAAAAATAAAAAAAAGATTACAAGATTTTTAAGCTAATTACACCTATTCTAAGCCCCCTAATAAAATAATAAAGCCCCCCAAAATAAAAAAAATTCCCTACCCTATTCTAAATTAAAAAAAGTTCAAAGCTCTTTTACCTTACCAGCCCTTAAAAGGGCCTTTTGTGGGGGCATGCCCCAAAGAAAACTGCTCTTTTGCCTGAAAAAAAAAACACAATACCACCCCCCAACATTACAACCCACCACCCACATACCCCTATTCTAAACCCACCCAAACCCCCCTTAAATAAACCTAACACTACCCCCCTGAAGATCTCCCTACCTTGTCTTCACCACACCGGGCCGAACTCCTCATCCGATCCAGGCAATGTCTTTATCCAAGCGGCAGCAAAGTCTTCTTCCATCCGGCAGCATCTTCCATCAAACGGCATCTTCAATCTTCATACTTCGCTCCTCCGACGCGGAGCATCCATCCCGGCCGACGACTGAACGACGAATGAGGTACCTTTAAATGACGTCATCCAAGATGGCGTCCATCGAATTGCGATTGGCTGATAGGATTCTATCAGCCAATCGGAATGGGGCGCGATCCGATATACGGCGTAGTTTGCGGCGCAAGCGAAGGAACTCGCGTCGCCCGCAGTTTCAGCTCACATCTCGAGCTATCCAATATACGGCGCCATCAGATGCTAACGTGCCGTAAGTCGGATAAACCAGTGATGTCCAGAAATCTGCGCAAGTACAAATTTCTGGGGTCGCCAGTGACTTAAGGCACGTTAGAAACTGCCGGCGCCTACAAAATCTGACTAAAGTATGAAATCACCCGCACTGTCTAACACGCCTCCCTAACATAGCCCGACACGTCTAACACGCCTCCCTAACATAGCCCGACACGTCTAACCCTCTATCTGCTATCCCCCCTCACTATCCTAACAATAAAAAAAGTTATTAATCCCTAAAACGCTGCTCCCAAACCCCGCCGCAATCTAATACAGTTATTAACCCCTAAACCGCTGCTCCCGGACCCCCTGCCAGCTATATTAAATCTATAACCCCCTAAAGTGAGCCCATACCCCGCCGACATCTACCTTACCTACCCCCTAAAGTGAGCCTCTACCCCGCCGCCATCTATTTTAAAATTATTAACCCCTAATTTAATCCCCCTACCCCGCCACCATCTATATTAAATTATTTAACCCCTAAAATACTAAACTATCCCTACCACTAAACCTAAGTCTAACCCTACAAATAGCCCTGAAAAGGGCTTTTTGCGTGGCATTGCCCCAAAGTAACAGCTCTTTTGCCAGCCCTTAAAAGGGCTTTTTGCGGGGCATGCCCCAAAGAATTCAGCTCTTTTACTAGCCCCGCTTTTGGCGGGGCTTTGTCACAAAGTAAACTGCTCTTTTGCCTACAATCTACATCCCCCTACACCGCGGCCACCTATAATAAATGTATTAACCCCTAATCTAATCCCCCTACACCGCCGCCAGCTATATTAACTATATTAACCCTAATTATATTAGGGTTAATATAGTTAATATAGTTATTATATTATATATATTTTAAGTATAATAACCCTATCTAACTCTAACATCCCTAACTAAACTCTTATTAAGATAAATCTAATATTAATATTATTAATTAAAATATTCCTATTTAAATCTAAAAACTTACCTATAAAATAAACCCTAAGATAGCTACAATATAATTAATAATTACATTGTAGCTATCTTAGGGTTTATATTTATTTTACAGGTAAATTGTTAATTATTTTAACTAGGTATAATAGCTATTAAATAGTTATTAACTATTTAATAGCTACCTAGTTAAAATAGTTACCCAATTACCTGTAAAATAAATCCTAACCTAAGTTACAAATACAACTAGACTAGCAATAAATTAAATAAACTACAAATATCTATCTAAAAATACAATTAAATAAACTAAACTAAATTACAAAAACAAACAAACACTAAATTACAAAAAATAAAAAAAAAGATTACAAGATTTTTAAGCTAATTACACCTATTCTAAGCCCCCTAATAAAATAATAAAGCCCCCCAAAATAAAAAAATTTCCCTACCCTATTCTAAATTAAAAAAAAGTTCAAAGCTCTTTTACCTTACCAGCCCTTAAAAGGGCCTTTTGCGGGGCATGCCCCAAAGAAAACTGCTCTTTTGCCTGAAAAACCCCCCACAATACCACCCCCCAACATTACAACCCACCACCCACATACCCCTAATCTAACCCAAACCCCACTTAAATAAACCTAACACTACCCCCCTGAAGATCTCCCTACCTTATCTTCACCACGCCGAACCAATCAGCCAATCAGATTGAACTTGAATCTGATTGGCTGATTCAATCAGCCAATCAGATTTTTCTACCTTAATTCCGATTGGCTGATAGAATCCTATCAGCCAATCGGAATTCGATGGACGCCATCTTGGATGACGTCATTTAAAGGTACCTCATTCGTCATTCAGTCGTCGGCCGGGATGGATGCTCCGCGTCGGAGGAGCGACGAATGAAGATTGAAGATGCCGTTTGATGGAAGATGCTGCCGGATGGAAGAAGACTTTGCTGCCGCTTGGATAAAGACATCGCCCGGATCGGATGAGGAGTTCAGCCCGGTGTGGTGAAGACAAGGTAGGGAGATCTTCAGGCGGGTAGTGTTAGGTTTATTTAAGGGGGGGTTTGGGTTAGATTAGGGGTATGTGGGTGGTGGGTTGTTATGTTGGGGGGTGGTATTGTGTTTTTTTTTTCAGGCAAAAGAGCAGTTTTCTTTGGGGCATGCCCCCACAAAAGGCCCTTTTAAGGGCTGGTAAGGTAAAAGAGCTTTGAACTTTTTTTAATTTAGAATAGGGTAGGGAATTTTTTTTATTTTGGGGGCTTTATTATTTTATTAGGGGGCTTAGTATAGGTGTAATTAGCTTAAAAATCTTGTAATCTTTTTTTTTATTTTTTGTAATTTAGTGGGGGGTTTTGTAATTTAGTTTAGTTTATTTAATTGTATTTTTAGATAGCTATTTATAGTTTATTTAATTTATTGATAGTGTAGGTGTATTTGTAACTTAGGTTAGGATTTATTTTACAGGTAATTGGGTAATTATTTTAAATAGATAGCTATTAAATAGTTAATAACTATTTAATAGCTATTGCACCTAGTTAAAATAATTAACAATTTACCTGTAAAATAAATATAAACCCTAACATAGCTACAATGTAATTATTAATTATATTGTAGCTATCTTAGGGTTTATTTTATAGGTAAGTATTTAGATTTAAATAGGAATATTTTAGTTTATAATATAAATTAGATTTATTTAATAAGAATTTAGTTAGGGGTGTTAGGGTTAGATAGAGTTAATATAGTTAATATAAATACTATAGTAACTATATTAACTATATTAACCCTAATATAATTAGGGTTAATATAGTTAATATATATAATGTAATAACTATATTAACTATAATATACTTAGGGTTAATATAGGTAATATAGCTGGCGGCGGGGTAGGTAGATTAAATTAGGGGTTAATAATTTTAATATAGATGGCGGCGGTGTAAGGGGCTTACATTAGGGGTTAATACCATTAATATAGGTGGCGGGGGTGTAGGGAGGGCAGGTTATAGGGCAAAAGAGCTGTTAACTTTGGGGCAAAGCCCCGCAAAAGGCCCTTTTAAGGGCTGGTAATAGAGCTTATTACTTTATGGATATTAGATTAGGGGTTAATAATATTAATATAGCTGGCGGCGGTGTAAGGGGTCAGATTAGGGGATAGATCAGGTAGATGGCGGCGGTTTTAGGGGTTCATATTAGGGGATAGATCAGTTAGATGGTGGCGGTTTTAGGGGCTCACATTAGGGGATAGATCAGTTAGATGGTGGCGGTTTTAGGGGCTCACATTAGGGGATAGATCAGTTAGATGGTGGCGGTTTTAGGGGCTCACATTAGGGGATAGATCAGTTAGATGGTGGCTGTTTTAGGGGCTCACAGTAGGGGGATCAGTTAGATGGTGGCGGTTTTAGGGGCTCACAGTAGGGGGTTAGTTTATGTAGATGGCGGCGGTTTATGGGTTAAATACTTTATTAGGGATTGTGGAGGGGGATTGCGGTTGACAGGTAGATAGAGATTGCGCATGCGTTAGGTGTTAGGTTTTATTTAGCAGATCGCGGTTGACAGGTAGATAGACATTGCGCATGCGTTAGGTGTTAGGTTTATTTAGCAGCTAGTTTAGGGAGTTACGGGGCTCCAATAGTCAGCGCAAGGCTTCTTACGGCTGCTTTATGTGGTGAGGTGAAAATGGAGTAAGATTTCTCCATTTTCGCCACGTAAGTCCTTACGCTGTATATTGGATACCAAACTGCGCTGGTTTGGTATACCTGCCTATGGCCCAAAAAACTACGGGCGACGGCAGAAATATACGTGTGTAACTTCTAGGTTACGCCGTATATGTGATACCAAACCAGCGCAAGTATTGGCGTCGCCAGCTTTTGTGGGCTACGATTTTTATCGGATCGAGCCCATGATGAGTCATCCAAAACTATTTACATTTAGCCATAAATATCTATGTTTCTATGAGTATATGTAGATGTAAGAATATAACTATAAATACATTTATATAAATGTTAATATTTGAAAATAATAAAAACAATAAAAAAATGCCTTGTACAAGATATTGAAAACAATAATGTGCAAAACGTCTTTGATACCATGGGGTCTATTTATGATAGTGCGGATGGACATGATGCGATGTAGCGTATCATGTCCGCCGCACATCAATAAATGCCGACAGCATACGCTGTCGGCATTTATCATTGCACCAGCAGTTCTTGTGAACTGCTGGTGCAATTCTTCCCCCTGCAGATTTGCGGCCAATCGGCAGCTAGCAGGGGTTGTCAAGGGTTGATTTCTGTCCGCCGCCTCAGAGCAGGCGGACAGGTTATGAAGCAGCGGCCTTTAGACCATACGGAGCTTGATAAATAGGCCCCCAGATGCAGATTTTTATTTAAAAAAAAAAACATATTTAAACTAGTTTTCTATTTGTCTCTCTTTGTAAAAACAAGGCTGTGGGGAAACCCTATTAGATAATTCATGTTCCACACAGACACACATCCTTGTAGGACAGTCTCTTTTATTGCCTGTTATATATTTTCCTCAGTGGGGAAGATAGAGAAGGTGAGACTTAAAGGGACAGTCTATCATAGACTTTTAAAAGATAGATAATCCCTTTATTGCCTATTCCCCAGTTTTACATAACCAACACATTAGCACAGATTACAAAATAGAAACTCAGTGGAATTTAGAAAACCAACAATTTTCAGTTAAATTACAGGAAAGGGGGCAACATAAATAATACTTTTTTTTTAACTACACATAATAAAACATTTTATATTACAATCCTATATTGTTTAATCATCCTTTAACTGTCCCTATCTGCCCTCAGCAGAGGAAATAAGATATCACAGGAATCTCACAATGTTCTCCTGAAAGAATACAGTCAACACATACATTTTAAAAAAAACATTTTTTTTATTGCAAGCAACATTTTAAAGTATGCCTTAAAATACAGTAGGGGCTACATACAAAGATATGAAAGTATAACCTCCGCTATAATGAATTAAAATCAATGACTCATACAAAGCTTTTTAGATGTGTGGATAGTAATCAACTATTCATTTTGTTTCTACTAATTATAGTACACACGTGCAATAAATGTGTGGACTGTACCCTGTATTTTTCCATAATAATATTTACTCAGCATAGTGGTTGCACAATAATGGCACACATAGTACATGGAATATAAGGTTCTGCATGTGCTTCACTTTGAAGCAGGGGCGGAACTATCGGTGATGCGAAGGTCGCGATCGCGACCGGGCCCACGAGGTCCCTCCCACAGGGGGGCCCAACTACAGACTGTTTTTTTGTTGTTGTTTTTTTAATTTAATTTTAAATGTATTTATTTTTGTTCGCTGCCACCCAGACTCACTTGCCATTTTGGCACGCCGCGCACTGTTGCGCAGATACTTAGGCTAGAGCAGAGGGCCCACTGCCCAGGGCGGAAGTAAAGCCTAGACTAGAGTTGTCCACCTCCTCCTCCTGACTGACTGCGCGTGTATCGGCTTGTGACTGCACGTGCAGTCTAGTCAGGAGTCTGTCTGGGACATCTGGCAGTCTGTCGCATCAGAGAGGAGCAGCACGGTCAAACTCATCAGCACAACGGTCGGTAAGCCAGCGTGTAAGCCTGGGCGGGGGGTCGGGGAGCACACACTAAGCAGTGAGTGTACACGGTTGAAGACACTCAGAGGGATGGGATCCGAAACAGGCGTGACCTGCAGCTAGCAGCACAGCTCAGCCGGCAAAGCAGGGGATCAGGAAAGGTAAAGTGTACTAATAAACAGCACACTAGGTCTAGGAGTTTATTATCACACTAGGGGCTCCATGTACTAAGCCGTCAATTCATCCGTCATTGTAGACGCGGATAAACTCGCCGTTACTCGCCGCGGGCGAAATGGTGTCCGCTGTCGCTATGTACTAATATTCCCCCAATAAATAGACAAGTCTAGCCCGCCGCGAGCAGTTGCGGATTGTTGATAAATTTGACGCCTCGCTCGCCGCGACTAAGCTGATGGTACTTAACTTTCAGTTGAATTGTCTGGCCAATTATTAACACGTGACATGCAAGGTGTCACGAACATCATAGTAGTCGCGGGAATAGAATTTTGCTCCTATAAAAGTTCAACTTATCTAAACAACTTTATTATTGTTCAAAATTTTTTGAAGAGTGATAACAGAGCGTTATTTTTGTAATATTTATTTACAATTTGGATATGGCTTCATCTGGATCTGATAATATATAAATATTAATATAAAAATAATTATAAAGATTGACAACTAACAATACAAATTTAAATAGATTACTCTTTAATTACAGTCGACAAATTGGGCGCAATTTATGTACATGGAAATGAGAGACAAATTAGACGCCAGTTATGCTGTAAGTACAATGCTGATATTACTGCCTTTTATATATGTCTAGACTGGCGTCTAGATTGACTTTCCTATTGTTTTGTACCTTGCCCGCCACCTAAAAGGTGGCGAGGCAAAAATAGCGAGGTGGGAGCGGAAATTGTAGCGAGCGGACAAATAGATTTTTTAGTACATTCGTTTTTTGGCGAGTTGGTGGTCAAATGTGTCTAATTACAGTGAAAAATGGAGCGGTAGCGAGGTTTGGCGGATAAGTACGCTCGCAATTTTAAAGATGCGAGTTTTAACATAATTGACGGCTTTGTACATATCAGTTTGCGAGTTTTGACGCGAGATTTGTTGCGGGTAGCTCGCTGACTGCTTAGTACATGGAGCCCTAGGTCTAGGAGTTTATTATCACACAGAGCAGACACTGATGTGCACAAATCAGAGTTGCAAGCACGTCGTTTAATTACAAGCAGGCAGACAAGCTATTGGTGTGAGATGTTCATAAATGATCAATCCTGTTAAAAAAAGGAAAATAGGTCATGCATAGTAGGAGAAAATCTAGGAACATTTTTTAATAGGCGACTTGTTGGGTTTACCTTATCAAAATATAAGATGTATAAATATGTATCTAGATAGATCATAGATGGATGATCATTAACTATGGATGTGGAAGTAAAAACAGATGTAAAGTAGCTTTAAAAGTATAGATTCGTAATGCATTAGAATTGGGTCTTATTTAAACAGTGTTAAAATATTGTTAATTGTAATGTTCAAAATGTATGTGATGATTTTATGGTTTAGCGAACTTAGCACACTAAGAACATTGATGGATAGAAAGATGGGGAGTTGTGGCGTCACTTTGTTACGTATTCTGAGCCTAACACCTGATTTCCCCACTACATGTGTCTGCTATTGTCCAGTGTGGCTGCTTCTTCCTAATACAGTGCTGTGTTTAGGGAACTGAAGGGAGAGGGAAGGAATAGGGTAGGATACAACAATGAGCCTGTCCTATGCATTTTCATAAAAACCAGGCAGAAATCACTTGTGTCTTTGCAGATCATAAAAATAAGGGAAGCAGCTTCAGAGGCCAAGTTCTCACTGTGACCATGATTCAATGGGCTTAAGTGCAGCTGTGCAGTTTAACTGTTGCCAAGGCTTATCTATGGCACCTTGTATTTGTCAAGCCATGAAGTAGTTATCTGTGAAGTTTGGCTGTATTTAGATTGTGTTTGTTATGTGGAAGTATAGATGTTGTATCAAGTGTTTTCTAGTTTTCACTGCAATGGCCACAATCGTTCTAACAGTATCTGGAATAGTAATTTATATGATAGTGTGTTAGCTTATACTACTCACATCAAAGTAATACATTGTGTAAGACTCAATGTATTACTTTGAAGATAGATATATAGAATAGATATATATATATATATAGATAGATAGATAGATAGATAGATAGATAGATAGATATGTATGTGTGTGTATACAGAACAATCATCAGTTATATATGCGTGTATATACAGCACATTCAGCTATATATGTGTGTGTATACAGCAAACACAAAAATGTTTTCTTGCACCTGGGCCCTGTGGTTTCTAGTTACGCCTCTGCTTTGAAGAATAAGTTATCTTCTATGAGAGCTTAGGAGCTGTCATGGAATAGGCTAAAATGTGCTTATTTTGCATTATGAACAAATGTAGTAAAGAAAATGTCTTTGTTTCTCATTATAAAGGGACATTAAAATAAAAATGTTTTTTTGAGCATTAATAATTAAAAGAAGCGTTTGTTCTCCCTTTATCCTTTATTTTATAGGATTAGGGGCACTTGCTAAGATACTTTAAAGTAATGGATACAATGTATGTTTTCCATTATGGCAGGTTGAATCTATGCTTTGCACAAGCTCTAAGCCTTAAAAGTTAAGCTCTTACTAATATACATAATGTTCTCTTTCATTCACAACTTAAGCTTTAATACTTCTGGTATGTAATAGGTTAATTTTTGACACAATCACCTGTCTGCACACTCACACGTAGGTTTGTATTTGTTATTAACCAATAGGAATTATATTCTGCTTTTAAATGAAGCAGCACTTGTGCATTCCATCAGCTATGATTACGGTATCACACCGAAACATGTCAGCTGGAAGCAACAAGTGCTGAGTGTTGTATGCTTTTTGACCCCCATGGTTTTTATCCACAAGTGGACTTCAAAAAAAGTTTTGACTTTATTTTACTGCATTGACCCTGAATTTCTTTCTACTGATTACTTCATTACGCCAGTATCTGGGGTCCTTAGGCTCGAAAGCCTCTCACTTAGCAGGCTGAGTTTGGATTCGCCTGCTCTTACAGCCCTGATTACGTCTGCTTGCTACCTACTGAAGATGAGACAAGGGATACACCGATTGGACACCGCACACCACGTGACCGGCTGTGCATACGTCATCGGACGCGCACTGTGTGAATTGAGAAACACACTGAATCGGCACATTACAGAGGACTCTGCAAGAAGCGGTGAGCAAAGGGGATCTATTTGCAGCACACGGAGCCGGAAGGATTGTGACAACGCAGCACCGCATTTGATGCAGTGAGTATAGCCAGCGATTTTACTGTGGCAATGTTAATCTCACATGGCATGTTCCATTTGTGCTGTTGGTTTGTCTGAAGAGTCCGGGGCAAGAGTGTGCAAGCATTTGAACTCTGTGCAAAGTTTTCTTTTTCAACGGACTGTCTAATCCCTTGTTTCTGGGCATATGTTGCAATCTTGCAAGTGAGAGTTGAGAATCATTCCCACAATGGGAGCTTTCTAATATAGTGCACTCTACTAACTTTCCTTTACTTATCGAATATCTTCTATGCTTCCTGGCAGCATATCAGTTTAGTGCATTTATTGAGCCTTTTCTACCATGGAGGTTTCTGTCGTTAATTATTACTCATTACTACCTGTGGATGAAAGAGGGTATGGAGATCAGGAACTGGACTCAATTTTCTCTACAGATATCACTACCTTTTCATTAAGTGAACTTTTTGATAAAATGGAGATTCTGCTAGTTAAAGAACACAGGTTACAATTCGATGTGTGGACATTTGAGAAATATATCAAATTAAATATTGTACCAAGGGGACTGAGGATTGCTAAATTTCCCACCTTTGAAGTCACTGATAGTGAATTTATTAACACATGGAATGCTGTTTTGACAGAATGCTCCTTTAGGCTAATGAATCTGTTGATTATGTATAAAATGAAACTGCTTACTAACATTAGAACAGAAATTGACACATTACAGCAAGTTTTGAATGACAAGAAACAGGATTTAGATTATTTAAAGTTTGATGGCATTCTCAGGGCTACACTTATTGAGTCTAAAAATCTCATTCTTAATATGTAGCACTCTAAGTATCTTCGAGACCAGTCAGACTATGATAATCAATCAGTTTACATCTGGAGTCACTCCAGTACTAATCCAAGGAGGTCTAGCAATAGAAGAGGCAGATCTAGGAGTAGAAACAGGAATAGAGGCAGAGGGGGTAATCATCAACAGAAAAACACTGACCCTTCACAGGTGGGACAATTCCAATACACGGATAGTGAGCCAGATTCAGGGGAAGAAGCAGGCACTTCAGGAAGTGAGATTGTAGTGGCTGCACCAAAAGGTATACTTAAGACCCCAGGCAAGCAGGTTAACATACAAACACCTGGACCCACACATAAAAATAATCAGGGTATACCCAATAAACCTACTAAACCTACACTCCAGAACACTAAGGATGGTAAAAATTCAAACACTAAATATGTGACTAGTGAACATCAGTCTTCCCAACAAGCGATTTCGAATACAGGTGAAGATAGGAGAGTTTTTGAACAGGTTTTTTACCAGTCCAGGGACAAAACTGGAATAGGTCAGGCCAAGCAGAACAAGCAGGACAGGTATACCCTAAGGGGAAACAGGAAAACCAAATACCAATAATGAATGCTGATACTAATAAATATAATGCTATCAACCTATCCAGTATATCACTCTCTGATGTACAACTTAGAGTATTAAGTTATGGAATGTCCTTTGCACCAACATGTACTTTTGATCTTTTCAGAACAATGTTGGATGTGAACAAGCTTATCAGGAATTTAACCCTGAAAAAACATTTTCAGGGAGATATGACAATGGCACAGGACCATCCTGATGTTCACACACAACAAGGTTCAGAAAATTTAAAATTTGTTGATTTTTCTGAAGCATGTGATGTCATTTCATTACAACAATTGGGAAGGAAAGGGGAAGTCCTAGATCCTTCTAACATGATATCTAACTTCAGTGGTTTTTAAAAAACCATCAGAATTTTACCCGATACAATCCAGAGGCACCACACTTGAAACTTTTTTCAAAAGAGTAGAGAATGATCTTACTCTACTCGCCTCTAAAACAGAGACTAATGGGGAATTTAAGACCAAATCTAACCTCACAATTACTGAAAGGAAGGCTATCACTGAATTACAGAAGAATAATAACATAGTGATACGCACAGCCGATAAGGGAGGTGCAGTAGTTGTTTTAGATAGGGAGGCCTATATTCACGAAGCACACAGACAGCTGCATGACACAGACAATTACCTTGAACTAGATAGAGATCCTACACAATGTTTCCAAAGGGATTTGAGGAGACTCTTGGATGATGGTTTGGAGGATGGGCACTTTGATTTTGCCACTTTTGAGTATTTGTATGTCGAATGCCCAGTGGTGCCCATCTTCCACCATCTTCCTAAAGTCCACAAAACACTGATAGAGGTAAAGGGTCGACCAATTATAAGTGGAATTGGGTCCATTTTTGAACACCTATCCCAATGGTTAGACGCTCTATTTTTTCCATTTGTAAAAAGTTTGCAGAGCTATCTGAGAGATACTAAAGATCTTTTAATTTTATTTGAAGATTTTTTGTGGGACTCTAGGGTACACATTTGGCTGACTGTGGATGTAGTCGCCCTTTATTCTTCAATCCCTCATGAAAAGGGTTTGGAGGCCATTAGGTACTTTCTGGAAAATTTCTCATCTTTAGATGGGCCTTTCATTGAATACATATTAAGGGCCACTCACTTTATGCTAACACACAATTATTTTCGGTTTGGGGAATCTTTCTATCTCCAAAGATGTGGGACAGCTATGGGGGCCAAATTTGCGCCCTCATATGCCAACCTCCTTATGGGCTGGTGGGAGATGTCCCACATCTTTGGAGACCGGAACCCCTATAGAGATCAGATATCCTTTTACAGGCGGTATATCGAAGATCTGCTTTTTGTGTGGTGTGGATCACCCTCAGACCTTTTAGACTTTGTTACAAGTCTTAATAACAATGATGTAGGCCTCAAATTTACATTTGAACACCATCATACTGAGATCAATTTTTTGGATCTCACTCTTAAAGCTGACAGGTCAGGTAAAATTCATAGCAGTACGTTTAGAAAGCCAATCACAAGGAATACCCTGCTCCATGCTAAGAGTTGTCACCCCAAGCATGTACCATTAGCAGTAGCTAAAGGGGAGATGATTAGGCTAAAACGTAATTGCAGTGAAGAATCAACTTTCCGAGAACAGAGAAAGGAACTTGAAAAGAGACTTACGGATAGAGGATACCCTAAACATGTCATCAAACAGGCACATGCACAAGTTGACAGAATAGATAGGGAGACCCTCCTTAAAGGATCCAGAACTCAGAATAAGACACAGGTTGCTATGACAGATAATAAAGTTACCTTTGTTACGGACTATAGCATGGAATACAAAGAAATCTGTAACATAGTCAATAAACACTTTAGAATGTTGGCAGCCGATGATAAGCTTGTGAATACAGTAGAGAAAGGCTTACGCTGCTCATTTAGAAGGAGTAAGACCCTAGGTAACATCCTCTCACCATCAGAGTTACCACCCTGCTCTGAGAAACCACAGGGTTCTTGGTTGAAACACAGGGGGATGTACAGATGTGGCAAATCCAGGTGTAAACCATGTGATCTTGCCATTATTTCAGATAAGTTTCATTCAACAGTCACAGGAGAAGAGTTTAAGATCCAGGCATGCCTTAACTGCACATCCTCCTATGTTATTTACTTACTCTCATGCACTGAATGTCATTTACAGTATGTAGGGCTCACTAGTACAGAGGTGAATACGAGGATTCGTAATCACCTTTCTACTATCAAAATTGGAGAAACTAGTACCCCACTAGTCAAACATTTTAAAACTGTACATAATCAGAGCAGTGCAACACTGAGATGGCAAGCCATCGAAAAGGCTACTATCCCCTTACGTGGAGGAGACAGATCCAACATTTTAGGTAAAAGGGAGATGTTCTGGATTTTTAAGTTACAAACTCGTGTCCCCAGGGGACTTAATTCAGAATATGATCTGATTAATTACTGGAAGTAGTGGGTTTCAAAATACTCCAAAGAATTTCATATATTGCAGCTATTTATTGAACCCTACATTCTTCAGTCTAAAAAGTCCTCACAATAAAAAATAATAAAATATAATGAAAAGGCTTTAGTTAGTTGGGTTATATTAAATCCCTACTTTTCTTCACTATTTACATAGTCTTAATCCTATATGAGTTTGGTTATAAACATTGACACTTACTGTTAGCTATACACACTAATTCTTACTAAACCCAGAGATGGTCTATGGTATTTATATGTGTTGCAACAGTTTTATGTTCTTTACCTTTGTTTTGACCAGTGAAATAAGAAAGAAAGAAAGTGTTATTACATTTTTTCTGAATTTTTTAATATTGCTCATAAAGCTTATCTACAGTATTTTAAATAAGCACTATTAAGCATAAAGCTGAGCATTAATAATTAAAAGAAGCGTTTGTTCTCCCTTTATCCTTTATTTTATAGGATTAGGGGCACTTGCTAAGATACTTTAAAGTAATGGATACAATGTATGTTTTCCATTATGGCAGGTTGAATCTATGCTTTGCTCAAGCTCTAAGCCTTAAAAGTTAAGCTTTAACTAATATACATAATGTTCTCTTTCATTCACAACTTAAGCTTTAATACTTCTGGTATGTAATAGGTTAATTTTTGACACAATCACCTGTCTGCACACTCACACGTAGGTTTGTATTTGTTATTAACCAATAGGAATTATATTCTGCTTTTAAATGAAGCAGCACTTGTGCATTCCATCAGCTATGATTACGGTATCACACCGAAACATGTCAGCTGGAAGCAACAAGTGCTGAGTGTTGTATGCTTTTTGACCCCCATGGTTTTTATCCACAAGTGGACTTCAAAAAAAGTTTTGATTTTATTTTACTGCATTGACCCTGGATTTCTTTCTACTGATTACTTCATTACGCCAGTATCTGGGGTCCTTAGGCTCGAAAGCCTCTCACTTAGCAGGCTGAGTTTGGATTCGCCTGCTCTTACAGCCTTGATTACGTCTGCTTGCTACCTACTGAAGACGAGACAAGGGATACACCGATTGGACACCGCACACCACGTGACCAGCTGTGCATACGTCATCGGACGCGCACTGTGTGAATTGAGAAACACACTGAATCGGCACATTACAGAGGACTCTGCAAGAAGCGGTGAGCAAAGGGGATCTATTTGCAGCACACGGAGCCGGAAGGATTGTGACAATGCAGCACCGCATTTGATGCAGTGAGTATAGCCAGCGATTTTACTGTGGCAATGTTAATCTCACATGGCATGTTCCATTTGTGCTGTTGGTTTGTCTGAAGAGTCCGGGGCAAGAGTGTGCAAGCATTTGAACTCTGTGCAAAGTTTTCTTTTTCAACGGACTGTCTAATCCCTTGTTTCTGGGCATATGTTGCAATCTTGCAAGTGAGAGTTGAGAATCATTCCCACAATGGGAGCTTTCTAATATAGTGCACTCTACTAACTTTCCTTTACTTATGGTATATATATATATATATAGATATATATATAGAATATATATATATATATATATATATATATATATAGATAGATAGATAGATAGATAGATAGATAGATAGATAGATATGTATGTGTGTGTATACAGAACAATCATCAGTTATATATGCGTGTATATACAGCACATTCAGCTATATATGTGTGTGTATACAGCAAACACAAAAATGTTTTCTTGCATCTGGGCCCTGTGGTTTCTAGTTACGCCTCTGCTTTGAAGAATAAGTTATCTTCTATGAGAGCTTAGGAGCTGTCATGGAATAGGTTAAAATGTGCTTATTTTGCATTATGAACAAATGTAGTAAAGAAAATGTCTTTGTTTCTCATTATAAAGGGACATTAAAATAAAAATGTTTTATTTAAGAATTAGAAAGAATTTATAGTATTACAAAAATCAGCATGCAAAATAGATGTTTTAAAACTGGCTTTTTGTTAGTAATGTATGGATTTTTTTCTGGAATATTGTCTATCTTACTTCTTCTGCTGGGGCCAATTCGATATAAGCAAACTCTTGCACATGTTAAGCAATCACTGGTCAAGAAGGTGGAATATTAAGGATCTGCATCCACAAAATGCCCTCCAACCTCTCTTGGGAAGTAGAAATAATATACATTTTAAACTTCAAATTACAGGAAAAGTAGGCAAAATAAATAATGAAAGTACATTACAAATTTTTTAAATAATAATAATTAAACATTTTCGGATAGATTGCCAGTGGAGCTGTAATTAGCACGTTTGTGCAACCTAACACCTATTGAGCTATAGCTGACACGAGTTAGTAATATTTGACATTTTAATGTTCTTCACATAGAAGAAAATGTTCTATTTATTTTTAAATAAATATATAAAATGTATTTTTGTAAAATATATATCTACACCTATGTATATAAATACAGGAATCACTATATATATATATATATATATATATATATATATATATTTATATTTAAAACTACGAAGAACATTTTACCCTATGTGAAGAACAATGAAATGTAAAATATTTACAGTGAGCATACAGTAAGACACATTATTAAAAATTATTAAATATTAATACTGAATAAAAATATTTCATGTTTTCAGGTTTTTGAGTGGAAAGGACTGCAAATTGTATGTATGTTGTGTATATATATATAGATATATATAGAGATATATATAGAGATAGATAGATAGATTGTAGTAGCCGTAAAAGTCCATTAGTTAAATATCAAAATAAAAAAGGTATTGCAGTATGCAGTAATACTTGCAGTAATACCTTTTTTTTTATTGGACTAACATTAACTAGTGAAAGAAAGTTTTCGTTAGATTCCTCAATTCCTCAGGTACTGCATAAAGTGATGTTAAATCCAAGTGTACAACAAACGCTAAAAATAAAATAAACATTAGTTTCAGTCATCATTTACTAAAATAATCCGTGTTAAACTCACCCTATCTGTGCCGCAAGTATATTGCTAACTAGCGCATATATCCACCCACAGCACAGCGCTCTTCTCCAATGAGGTGACATTTTCACCTCTAAACCAATAGCCGTGCTTGGATACAGAACACTGTCAGTTGACATGAACAGCTAATGGGTTAGAAGTGGAAACATCACCTTATTGAAGAAGAGCACTGTGCCATGGGTGGCCGGAAGCGCTGAGTTAGCACAGATTAACACAGTTTTTTAGTAAATAATGAATGAAACTAATGTTTATTTTTTTTATGGTAAATCCTAGCGTTTGTTATACGCTTGGATTTAACATCACTTTAAGACCACAGAAAGTGAGGAATCTCTCGAAAACTTGTTTTTCACTATGTAATATAAGTCCAATAAAAAGGTATTATTGCCTACTGCAATGCTCTTCTTATTTTGATATATGTCTATATATATATATATATATATATGTGTGTGTGTGTATTTGTGTTTATATATGTATATACATACATATACAGTAGTATCCCACAAAAGTGAGTACACCCCTCACATTTTTGTAAATATTTTATTATATCTTTTCATGCGACAACACTGAAGAAATGACACTTTGCTACAATGTAAAGTAGTGAGTGTACAGCCTGTATAACAGTGTAAATTTGCTGCCCCCTCAAAATAACTCAACACACAACCATTAATGTCTAAACCATTGGCAACAAAAGTGAGTACACCCCTATGTGGAAATTTCCAAATTGGGCCCTAAGTGTCAATATTTTGTGAGGCCACCATTATTTTCCAGGACTGCCTTAACCCTCTGGGGCATGGAGTTCACCAGAGCTTCATAGGTTGCCATTGAAGTCCTCTTCCACTCCTCCATGATGACATCACAGAGCTGGTTGATGTTAGAGACCTTTAGCTCCCCCACCTTCCATTTAAGGATGCCCCACATATGCTCAATATGGTTTAGGTCTGGAGACATGCTTGGCTATTCCATCACCTTTACCCTCAGCCTTTTTAGCAAGGCAGTGGTCGTCTTAAAGGGACACTAAACCCAAAACATTTCTTTCATGATTCAGACAGAGAATTCAATTTTAAACAACATTCCAATTTACTTATATTATCTAATTTGCTTCATTATTTAGATATCCTTTATTAAAGAAATACTAATGCACATGGGTTAGCCAATCATATGAGGCATCTATGTGCAGCCACCAATCAGCAACTACTGTGCATATCTAGGACTGAATAGCAAGAGAATGAAGCAAATTAGATAATAGAAGTAAATTAGAAAGTTGTTTTAAATGGTATTCTCTATCCGAATCGTGAAAGAAAAAATTAGGCTTTAATGTCCCTTTAATTTAGATGTGTTTTTGGGGTTGTTATCATGTAGGAATATTGCCCTGCGTCCCAGTCTCCAAAGGGAGGGGAATCATGCTCTGCTTCAGTATGTCACAGTACATGTTGGCATTCATGGTTCCCTCAATGAACTGTAGCTCCCCAGTGCTCTTTTTGAATCTTGATAGAAAACTTTTGGGTTTCATACTTATTTGCAGCTTGACTGAATACACTGCAACTGCCACTTGATTTGTTAGTTTACTTTAAAGGGACATATTATTCAGAAATGCTTTGTCAGAGATATGAAGAGCAACATTGAAAAATTGATAAAACTATTTTAGCATGAAAAAGCTGTTTAATTTTAAAGTTCAACTATAACTTCAACTATTCTAATTCAAATAACACAGATAACACTGATTATAACCCCATTTGAGTGAATAAAACAGGCCTTTAAAGTGCAGAGCTTTAAAGGGACATGAAACCCCAATTTGTTATTTCATGATTCAGATTGAGAATGTTATTTTAAACAACTTTTCAATTTACTTCTATTATCTAATGTGTTTTGTTCTCTTGAAATGCTTTGTAGAAAAGGATACCTAGGTAGGCTCAGGAGCTGGTGATTGGTGGATGCACATATATACCTCATGTAATTCTCTCACCCAATGCATTAACTAGCTCCCAGTAATGAATTGCTAAATCTTCAACAAATAATAACAAGAAAATGAAGCAAATTAGATAATAGAAGAAAATTAGGTTTGCCACCTCAGGCATGTTTTCCTGGGCACTTATGAGATATGCATGCTGCAGGGTTAGCAGGGCGGAGCATGTATTGCTTCTATGGACATCACATGAATAGTGCTAATGAACAGCACAATACATGTTCCTCCCTGCATACCCTACAGCATGTGTAACTCATAAGTGTCCAGTAAAACATGGCCGAGGTGGCAACCCTAATTACAATACCTTGTTTTTTGAAGAAAATGGATATTACTGTGCTGAATAAATCAAGTTTTTCTATTGAAAGCCAATAAGCAATGAAGTCTCAGGACTATTACATTACACAATAATGTATCTTGTTTGTTTCACATTTAGTTAAAGGATAAGTAAATACAGTAGATTTTCATAATCAACAAATGCATAATAACAAGACAAAGCATTAGCAATTAGTCTGAAATTAAAATAAGTAGATTTTTTTATATGACACATTTCAGTTATGTCTATTTCCACTCCCCCTGCATCATGTGACAGCCATTAGCCAATCACAAATGCATATACATATATTCTGTGATTGCTTGCACATGCTCAGTAGGAAGTTGGTGACTAAAAAAGTGTAAATATAAAAAGACTATGCACATTGATGGAAGTAAACTGGAAAGTTGTATAAAATTGCCTGCTCTATGTGAATCATGAAAGTTTAATTTTGACTTGAGTGTCCCTTTACGCTTTTCAATGCAAAAAAAATGTTTAAAACATGCTTAACTGCTGTTTATTTATATACATAATAAAAGTGTTTGGAAACAATGTCACTTTAACTCTTTTTGGGACAGTAACTCATAAAGCACATAAAGCATACAATCTTGTCTTACATATTTACCAAGACTGAGCTTTAACCTCCCATTGACTTGAAATTAACAAACATGACTGTAGGTTGCTTGACACTTGGAATATTGAGTTTAGGCTAGTGGCCCCTGGCAAAGTTAAATGTTTTTTGATTAAAAGCAGTATTGTCGTTTAACTTGTATTTACATCAAACAGAAGACGTTTTGAAAGACTTAAACAAAAAGCTTTCACTCAACTTCAACTTGTGGAAATGAATTGATACAATTATTGAATCCTAGTGAAACACAACTGTGGTTTATGCTTAATAAAGTTTTATAAAGAGCACATGACAAACAGGTATAGATTTATTAAACTATTTTTTAAAATAGACTGCTATTTTGAGTTAAAATATATTATACCCTTTGTAGTTCAGTGCAGTGTAGTTAAAGCGGCATTCTGGATTAAAATTTAAATGCACATAGATGAATTAAAACTTTGAATACAAACATATTTGCAATATACATGTACTGGTAAATATTATATTATATTAAGAGTTATAATTGTTTTAGGGCTAGATTTATCAAGCTGAGGCAGACAGGGGCGCATATACGCGCCCCTGTCTGCTGCAGCTCGCCTCTTTCGGAAGTGAATTTCCCCAGAGGAATTTACCATTGCACACAAGCGCTATTTTACACTCGCGTGCAATCCTACCCCCTTCCCGCGCACAGCCAATCACGCTTGGGCAGGAGCTGTCAATCTCCCCGGTCGGATTAGACTGCAGAGATTGAACGTCGCCACCTTAGAGGTGGTGAAAGGTTAGAAAAGAAGTGGCCTGATGACCGCTGCTTGTTAAATACGGCAAGCAGGTTATCTTGTGAGAACCTGCAGCCATAGGGGTTCAAAGGCTGGCAAAAGCCTTTGATAAATCGACCACTTAGTGTTAACATTTTTCTTTGCACGTGCATGAGAAGTATAGCTAGATATTCTCAGTGTCAAGCATTTTAAATACTGAAGCTGTGCAGAGCACCAGTGGGGCTTGTATCATGTCAGCAATTAACAAATTGAGTACCAGATGGTACAAGCACCTTAGGCAAGTGCTGTGTTTTAAAAGCTGGTGCACGGTGCATATTTAAATACACATTTAAAACAGCTATAACTTTTATTAGAAGCATTTTTGCTAAAACATGTATATTACAAACTGCTTCTATTCATAACTGAAATGCACCCATGTGGAGTCCCATTTTGTCTGGAATGTCCCTTTAAGCAATGTCCGACATGGACTCCACTGCACTCCTCCATAGAAGTCTATAATGTGAGAGATTCAGACATGCAGATATTAGAGCATCACTCAATAAATAAATACAAGCTATGGTCTTGTAGTATCATCACAAAAATGAAAGTGCTATTGATTGCTCTCGAGCAATGTTTTCGCAAAATACTGATAATATTTTTAAACTCCATTTGTAATCTAGGTCTTTGTATTGTATTTTAAATTAGTTAATGTGGACAAAAATATGTATCTTACCTTGGTTTTCTGAACTGGGATTGCTGTTTTGCTAAGTGACGTTAACAAGGCTTGAGAATAACCCCAGGGACTTATGAGAGAAACAATCTGTCATGAATAAAGCGATATCCATCTTGTATACTTTGCCATTCGTAACTCACACCTTTCTGGGTGTAATGAAATTTAGTAAATCTATCTCTGTGATATAACATACATACTGGCCTAGAGACCTAAAAACAAGCTTTTTAAGTAATGCAAATTCCTTCACAAATATTATTTTTTGCATTAAAAACTATCGGCTAGATTACGAGTCTTGCGTTAGCCTTAAAAAGCAGCGTTGAGAGATCCCAATGCTGCTTTTTAACGCCCACTGGTATTACGAGCCTGGCAGGTACAGGTGTACCACTCACTTTTCTTCCGTGACTCGAGCTTACCACAAATCCCCTTACGGAAATTGCGTATCCTATCTTTTTAATGGGATTTGCCTAACGTCGGTATTACGAGTATTGGAAGAAGTGAGCGGTACAGCCTCTCCTGTCAAGACTCCTACCGCATTTAAAAGTCAGTAGTTAAGAGTTTTATGGGCTAACGCTGTAACATAAAACTCTTAACTAAAGTGCTAAAAAGTACACTAACACCCATAAACTACCTATTAACCCCTAAACCGAGCTCCCCCCCACATCGCAAACGCTTAAATAAAGTTTTTAACCCCTAATCTGCCGACCGGACATCGCCGCCACTGTAATAAATATATTAACCCCTAAACCGCTGCACTCCCACCTCACAAACACTAGTTAAATTTTATTAAGCCCTAATCTGCTGTCCCTAACATCGCCGACACCTATCTACATTTATTAACCCTTAATCTGCCGCCACCAACGTCTCCGCTACTATATTAAATTATTAACCCCTAAACCTAAGTCTAACCCTAAGTCTATCCCCCCAACTTAAATATAATTTAATGAAACAAAATAAAATTACTACAATTAAATAAATTAATCCTATTTTAAACTAAATACCTATAAAATAAACCCTAAGATAGCTACAATATAACTAATAGTTACATTGCATCTATCTAAGGGTTTATATTTATTTTACTGGCAACTTTGCATTTATTTTAACTAGGTAGAATAGTTATTAAATAGTTATTAACTATTTAATAACTACCTAGTTAAAATAAGTACAAATTTACCTGTAAAATAAATCCTAACCTAAGTTACAATTACACCTAACACTACACTATCATTAAATTAATTTAATAAATTACCTACAATTAAATACAATTAAATTAAATAAACTAAAGCACAAAAAAACCCAAACACTAAATTACAGAAAATTAAAAAATAATTACAAGAATTTTAAACTAATTACACATAATCTAATCCCCCTAATAAAATAAAAAAGATAAAAAAGCCCCCCAAAATAATAAAATTTCCTACCCTATACTAAATTACAAATAGCCCTTAAAGGGCCTTTTGTGGGGCATTTCCCCAAAGTAATCAGCTCTTTTACCTGTAAAAATAAATACAATACCCCCCCAACATTAAAACCCACCACCCAAACACCCAACCCTACTCTAAAACCCACCCAATACCCCCTTAATAAAACCTAACACTAACCCCTTGAAGATCACCCTACCTTGAGACATCCTCACCCAGCCGGGCACAAGTGGACCTCCAGAGGGGCAGAAGTCTTCATCCGATCCGGGCAGAAGAGGTCCTCCAAGCGGCAGAAGTCTTCATCCAGGCGGCATCTTCTATCTTCATCCATCCGGAGCGGAGCGGGTCCATCTTTAATCCAGCCAATGTGGAGCATCCTTTTCAAATGAAGGCCAAGCGAAGAATGAAGGTTCCTTTAAATGACGTCTTTCAAGATGGTGTCCCTTGAATTCCGATTCGCTGATAGCATTGTATCAGCCAATCGGAATTAAGGTAGGAAAATCCTATTGGCTGATCCAATCAGCCAATAGGATTGATGTCGCATTCTTTTGGCTGATTGGAACAGCCAATTGAATGCGAGCTCAATCCTATTGGCTGATTGGATCAGCCAATAGGATTGAACTTCAATCCTGTTGGCTGATTGGATCAGCCAATAGGATTTTTCCTACCTTAATTCCGATTGGCTGATAGAATCCTATCAGCCAATCGGAATTCAAGGGATGCCATCTTGGATGATGTCATTAAAAGGAACCTTCATTCTTCCCTTGGACTTTGTTTGAAGAGGATGCTCCGCGTTGGCTGGATTGAAGATGGACCCGCTCCACTCCGGATGGATGAAGATAGAAGATGCCGTCTGGATGAAGCCTTCTGCCCGTCTGGAGGTCCTCTTCTGCCCGGATCAGATGAAGACTTCTGCCCCTCTGGAGGTCCACTTGTGCCCGGCTGGGTGAAGACGTCTCAAGGTAGGGTGATCTTCAAGGGGGAAATGTTAGGTTTTTTAAGTGGGGATTGGGTGGGTTTTAGAGTAGGGTAGGGAGTGTGGGTGGTGGGTTTTAATGTTGGGGGGTATTGTATTTTTTTTTCCAGGTAAAAGATCTGATTACTTTGGGGCAATGCCCCGCAAAAGGCCCTTTTAAGGGCTATTTGTAATTTAGTATAGGGTAGGGAATTTTATTATTTTGGGGGGCTTTTTTATTTTATTAGTGGGATTAGATTAGGTGTAATTAGTTTAAAAAAATTGTAATTATTTTTTATTTTCTGTAATTTAGTGTTTCTTGTTTTTCGTACTTTAGTTTATTTAATTTAATTGTAGTTAATTGTGGTTAGTTTATGTAATTAATTTAATTATAGTGTAGTGTTAGGTGTAATTGTAATTTAGGTTAGGATTTATTTTACAGGTAAATTTGTACTTATTTTAACTAGGTAGCTATTAAATAGTTAATAACTATTTAATAACTATTCTACCTAGTTAAAATAAACACACAAACAAGACTATTCAGCGCTAGGTTATAATGCTGCACTCTATGTACTGAAAAATAATTTAGGTAGTATATGATATATAGTACATATGCTTAAGAATATACTAAAAAAAGTCCTCCATAAGAAGTGGATACATAAAAGTCAATTGTGTGCCAAATAGTACCTTCAGTTCTCCAATAAAAGAAAGTATTATTTTTGCTCAGATAGTACTATCAGCTTCCACGATTTTCCTTGTTTCCTTCTTGCTGCTCCTTTAAATCTCTTCTTTCTCAAGGGATTATGGGATCCAGGATCCAGATATATAGCCAAAAAACAAAGCGCAAGAGAGAAGGATTAAAGTGTAGTCAATAAACACCAGAGATAGCGCAATATATAAATATCTACTCACCAGAGTTATAAATAAAAGTGCCTTTATTTGTGCAATACAACAATAGTAAAACAACTCTGCGTCCGTGTACAGCACCCGGTTTGCAAACAGCTGACAACCGGAAGGTCTTGAGTGACAGGATTCAACCTGCGGCGGGGTTTCCGGATTGTCCTCCCTCAGCTGGTCGGCTTTGCTCCTCCATGCTTGGGACAAGTGTATAAGAACCCCAACGCGTTTTCCCCCGGTACTCGCCGGGCTTTATCAAGGGAATGTAGTTCAAAAAGCTTTTTGAACTACATCCCCTTGATAAAGCAGTAATTGTCACTCTAAATCACATTCTAAATATCTTACCAATAACAGTAATTTGTGACTATTTACACAAGTCTTTTGAGTTCAAAACACATCTCAAGAGTTCCTGCTTTCTAAATCATTTTTTTGCATGTTAACTGTACTCATTAGTAAACTAAACTGTTGTCTATGTTTAACCATAATATTGCTACCCAAGCAATAATTTTGTTTTAATTATAAGCAGGTCTTTCACCTTCAAAATATAACTAGTTTGTAGAAAGTTAAATGAATAGCAAAAATTACTAGCATTAAGGTACAAATATTTTAATTACATTTTATTAGAGTACATAGCAAAGATCCTGTCAGTCATTTCGTTTTAAAGGCATTTTGCATAAATTCACCTTTCTAAAATAAAAACATAACAGTCAGAATCCTTAAGACATTGCATTGAGTCACGGCATCAAACATGCGATGCACTGTAATTCACAAATCTTCACTATCTTTTTTGCCTCCCCTTGTAGACTTCATTCCCCAAGCTTTACTTGGGATGGATGCCAGAGAATAAATCGGGAAGCCTTACTTGAACCCTCTAGGCAGAGGCAGAAAAATAGTGTAGATGGGGGAATTACATTACATTGGGCTTTATTTAATGTGAAGAAGATTATTTATTTCTATTGTACTATTATTAAGCATTCCATGCTTTTTTCCCTCTCCAATTTTAGGAGTCTGAAGATCCTACAAAGAATGACTCTCAAAATCTCCATTCTGACACTCTTACTTTTAGTTATATGCATGTCCAGCTGGAGGAACATGTGCAGCCAGAGCTCAGCACCAAAGACATGATCATGGAAAAAGCAAAAGTGGCCTGTTCAAGTAGTCCCAAAATTCTGGCCAACTTTTTCTTTAAGCTTTTCCCAGTGCTGCAATGGCTTCCAAGATACAAAATTAAGGAATATCTTCCTGGTGACATTACATCTGGAATTATTGTGGGCATTGTTACCATTCCTCAGTCCATAGCTTATTCCTTATTGGCAAATCAAGACCCAATTTATGGACTATATACCAATTTCTTCTGCTGCATCATCTATTTCTTGACAGCAACATCTCGCCATAATTGTGTTGGTACTTTTGGTGTCCTTTGCCTTATGGTTGGTGAATCTGTAAGCAAACAATTGAAAGCTGCAGGGTATGATACAGATGGAGATACCATTGCAGTTATAAATTCAACTACCAATGGAACTATATGTGGAAGAAGCTGCTATGCCATTACCGTGGCTACATCTATAACATTCATTGCTGGTGTTTATCAGGTAACAGTTTTCCTAGTTGGTTTTAATACAGATTGCCAAAAAAACATGTTTTCCGCCTAACCCTCAATCATGAAACATAGGTGTTAAGGATATTAAATGAAAAATCCCACCTTGGAGTACAATGGACCTGTACTACATTTTGTCCTGGCAGTGGAGGTGAAGCCCAAAACATAATTACTAATAAAATATTTCATTGACCCCTCTGGTACAACGTTATCATCCTTGATACATAGGGTTGAGGCCCAAATTTTGAAAGCCAGTGCCACTCAGGTGTCCTAGAAACTCCAAGAACAATGAGACAAACCACAAATAAATATTGGTGAGATTCAATAATTAAATATTGTAGGTAATTATTCAATTGAAAAGATTTGCAAACAAGTGTTTCTGAGACCCTAAAGTGGGATTATATTTAAGGGTCCAAATTAATATTTCATTTATGATGCTTGCAAGACCATTTGAAGGGTAATGTTATTGTTACAAAAAGTGAACTGTAAAGCTCATGAATATAGTGAATACTTGCGAAAAATGCATATAGTAGGTTCCTTTGGATAAATGCCTTTATAAACATATATTCCATAAAAGTATGCTTAAAATTATATATATATATACAGTTAGTTTTTTCTCTCATATTTTTTTCTTTTTTTTTTCTTTTCCAGATTATTATGGGTATCTTCCAGTTAGGATTTATTTCCATGTATTTGTCAGAACCTTTGCTCAGTGGCTTTGTGACCGGATCATCCCTCACAATTTTGACTTCACAGATGAAATATCTCCTAGGCTTAAAGATTCCTCGCCGTGATGGTGCTGGTGCTCTGGTTATGACTTGGGTTGACATATTTACTAATATAAAAAGCACAAATATATGTGATTTGGTTACTAGTATAGTAGCTATAGCAGTCATTGTTCCAATCAAAGAAATTAACGATAGATTCAAAAGTAAAATGAAGATACCCTTTCCTGTAGAGTTGTTAGTTATTATAGTGGCCACATTGGTTTCCTACTATTTCAACTTTAAGGGCAATTATAAGTCATCAATTTGTGGGTCCATTCCCACAGGTTTCTTAGTACCTAAAGCACCTGACTGGAGTCTGATTCCAAGCATTGCTACTGATGCTATTCCAATTGCTATTATTGGATTTGCAATGACAGTCTCACTTGCTGAAATATTTGCCAAAAAGCATGGGTATACAATCAGAAGCAATCAGGAGATGATAGCTATTGGCATGTGCAACATCATTCCATCTTTCTTTCATTGTTTTACTAGTTGTGCTGCTTTGGCTAAATCTCTTCTTAGAGAATCCACAGGGGCCAAAACTCAACTTAATGGCATAATCAGTTCTCTTGTCCTGTTACTTGTGCTTCTGGCAATTGCCCCACTTTTCTATTCACTACAAAACTGCATTTTAGGAGTTATCACTATAACCAGCCTCAGGGGCGCACTTAGAAAATTTTCAGACACTCCAAAAATGTGGCGGGTTAGTAGAATTGATACCATTATCTGGTGGGTGAGCATGCTGGCATCATCCTTAATCACAACCGAAATCGGGTTGCTAGTTGCAGTTTGCTTCTCTATCTTTTGTGTTATAATTCGCACTCAGAGACCAAGGGCAACACTTCTAGGCAAAGTCAGCGGCACAGAAATATATGAAGACCAATTCACATATAAAGAGCTTAGCAATATACCAAATGTAAAAATATTTCGTTTTGACACTTCACTCTATTATGCCAACAAGGATTATTTCAAGAACAGTCTGTATAGTAAGACAGGTATTAACCCTTCCTTAGTGTCTGCATTACAGAAAAAGGCTAAAAAGAAGCGAGAGACTGAAGCAGGACAAGCAAGATTTAGTTTTATTTCAAGATTCAGCATAATGAAAACAGTCAATAAGGCCCATAATCAGTCAGAAATCTCTGAACCACATATTGATATTCACTCTCTTGTCATAGATTGTGGTGCCTTGCAGTTCATAGACACTGTGGGCCTTTCTGTACTCAAGGAGGTGCGTAATGACTATGAAGAGATAGGAGTGCAAGTTTTCCTAGCCAATTGCAACCCATCTGTGAGACGCATGCTCACTGATGGAAGCTACTTTAGTAAAAAAAGTGATGATGCAGAGCTGATTGCTTTTCATAGTGTTCATGATGCTGTTAACTTTGCTGAACGAAAGTATTGTGATAAGCAATTGGAAATTCAGATGAATGAAGCTGCATTCTCTTTTGACCCAAATCAAGCGATCAGTGATGAACTAAGAAAATAGTCACTGGCAAAGAGACAGATTAATGATAAGATAAAATGTCTGTTTATTCACATTTATAGTGAACAATCCTCCTTGCCCCAATAACTGGAAAGCACTTGGTTATAGTTGTTTTTTTTTTTTGTTTGTTTTTTTATATCACTAAAAAAAAAAAACTGAAAGGCAAAATAATTTATAATTAGAGACTTACAATTCTAAAATTAAGACAAAATTATTTTTTTATGTATATTTTCTGATTCTGTATAAAGTTAAAAGTAATAGATTGTAAATACACTTGGTCTCATATTTACGTGCATATGTACAAACGAAATTGTACATTAACTGTTTATGATGTTTCTATTGCAGAAAAAGAATAAATTAGCACACATGAATCTATCATGTAATGAAAGGAATGTGAATATTTCAATTTTTTTGTTACTTTGTATCATAACTGTTCACTCATTTGCAAACAAACATTGCAACTATGTGTTAATAAAAATAATTAAATAATTATTTGTCTACAGTTTCTTAGTTAAATTATAATAGTGAGCACTGGTTTAGTATAATGTGAAACATACAACACTGCGGTTTTCAAGCAATTTCTTTGGGTTATGTGTCTATGTTCCATAAACAAATGCAACTGTTTTATTTAATGATTAGTCTCCTTATTTTCATTATTTTGGCCATACTATCATTTTACTAAACCTTTACTCTTACTAATAATATTTGTTTAAATCTGATACCCATCAAAAGAATCCAGCACCAGTGTAATAGAGTCTGGTGTGCAAGCTGTAAGTATTAAAACGCTGCCACCTTTGTACTTTACAGTACCTAAAAAATGATAGAATATTCACTCCAAGACAATGTAACTTGATGTGTTGTGACACATTATTAAATTCATATACAAATTTATGAAGGGTGCGAACATCGCACCACCAAATGCCAAAAATATCATCTATGTATTGGCACCATACCACATAAAGGGCTCTACTTATCAAGGTCTGGCGGACCTGATCCAACATGCATCAGGTCTGCCAGACCTCGCTGAATACGGCAAGCAATATGCTCGCTGTATTCAGCATTGCACCAGCAGCTCACAAGAGCTGTTGGTGCAACGCTCCCCCTGCAGACTCGCGGCCAATAGGCCGCCAGCAGGGGGGTGTCAATCAACCCGATCGTACTCTTTGTGACTGCTGCTTCATAACTGCTGTTTCTGGCGAGTCGAAACACGGCCCTTCAAGCTCCGTACGGGAGGTGGGAGTGATGTTGAAACCCATCACCATACCCTTTATTTGTAAGTAGGAATTATCCTGAAATAAAAGCAGTTGCAATATAGAATAATCTCTAATCATTTCAATATAAATCGTTATTCTTGTGTAGTAAATGCATTACTTCTAGCCAAGGCTTTTTAACCCCTTCATGCTGGGGGCAAGTGTTTAAATTGAAAAATTAAATCATTGATCGTTGATGTGATCGTGTGATTTCAAGGCCAGGATCTAATCATGGAAGTCTGCGAACGATGCTAGGCACAACCCCATGAAATAAAAGGACACCAAAAAAAGTTGGATGTTCTATGCCTTCCTAACAGTGTTAAAGCCAAGGGCTGTTACAAAGGCACTACTACATCTATGCCACTGGTATGGATAATAAATGTGTATAGACTTACTATGTCCAAACTAAAAGGAATAGATTTATCCAAATCACCAGGAAAATCCTGAATTTAAAAAAAAAAAAAAAAAATTGTAGGATTTGTATACTTTATATTTGGAATTATTTGTAGAAATTGAATCAGTATTGGTCAGGTGATTTAAACAGATTTTTATGTATTTTGGGTAGTGTATAAAATACTTGGGTATTTTATTTCTTTGTATCCTCATCAATTATACTATACCTAAATTCTCTGTTAAACTATGTGAACAAATATTTTGTATTTCATGGAAAGGGTCATGAGGAAGGGATAGATAAACTTCTGGATCTGATAACTGTTGTAATATTTCCTCCACATAATATCTCTTATTTAAAATAAAAACGGTTCCACAATGACCACACATCTAGGCAGTATTATAATAAATAAAGACACAGACACAAAAGCTGGGAGAAAAAGGCCACAGCCCGCATTTATTATTTAAATTAATTGAATTAAAACTTTATTTAAACAACATTAACATTAAAAGGTGCTTGCCAAATTAACCTAGCGTGCCTTCCACTGGCGCTCCGCCAGGCACGCCCACATCCTTAACCTCTCCCCATACCTGAGGAGGTACCCAAAATAATTATATAAACTTAGCGGCTAGCACCCCGCAACAGCTGCGACAACCACTTACCAAAAGGGGAGGGAGGGCGCTTCTCTTTACAGGTCTTCTCTCCTGCTCAGCAAACCAACGAGTGAGCAACGGCTCACGGAACCAAGCCCCTATGCCTAGAGTGAGGTCATTGACCCCTCCTCTCATAGGCATTCCTACGGGGCTCGATTGACCACACATCTAGGCAGTATTATAATAAATAAAGCACAGACACAAAAGCTGGGGGGAAAAGGCCGCAGCCCACATTTATTATTTAAATTAATTGAATTAAAACTTTATTAAAACAACATTAACATTAAAAGGTGCTTGCCAAATTAACCTAGCGTGCCTTCCACTGGCGCTCCGCCAGGCACACCCACATCCTTAACCTCTCCCCATACCTGAGGAGGTACCCAAAATAATTATATAAACTTAGCGGCTAGCACCCCGCAACAGCTGCGACAACCACTTACCAAAAGGGGAGGGAGGGCGCTTCTCTTTACAGGTCTTCTCTCCTGCTCAGCAAACCAACGAGTGAGCAACGGCTCACGGAACCAAGCCCCTATGCCTAGAGTGAGGTCATTGGCCCCTCCTCTCATAGGCATTCCTACGGGGCTCGATTGACCACACATCTAGGCAGTATTATAATAAATAAAGCACAGACACAAAAGCTGGGGGGAAAAGGCCGCAGCCCACATTTATTATTTAAATTAATTGAATTAAAACTTTATTAAAACAACATTAACATTAAAAGGTGCTTGCCAAATTAACCTAACGTGCCTTCCACTGGCGCTCCGCCAGGCACGCCCACATCCTTAACCTCTCCCCATACCTGAGGAGGTACCCAAAATAATTATATAAACTTAGCGGCTAGCACCCCGCCACTGCTCGAAAACCCTTCGAGCACCAACCCACAGGGCTAAGGCCTTTTTTCACCCCTTCGCTCATGTTGAAATTAAACAAGTGTAAACCAATTTTGTTAAGGTGCACTCCATCTTTTAAAAAGAAACAGCTTCCGGATTCTCCTTCAAACTCCACATGCCTGACACCAAAACCCCCCAATTTTACCACAAAACTTGTAATTGTACGATTAACCTTCTTTCGAGATTAATCCAATCTTTTAATGTCCCAAGCAGACCTTCAAGACAGTCTGCACTCGATGTCAGACCATATTATCATCGTATTAGGAAATAACTCCTTTAACCTAGAAATATCCCTTTTTTATAATGTCGATAAGGCACTTTTGAGCCATAAACCAGAGATCATTACCTCCTGCATGAATGATTAAGATGTCAGGTGGATGAAAAAGCCTAGCCCAACTAATAACTTTAACTAATAGCTGATCCCACTTCATTCCCCTAATACCAAACCATTTAATCAAGATTTCTTCAGAAGAACAGCTAAGTTGCATCCCTGATTTTCTGACTGCTGCCTCTTTCCTTGCCCAATATATATATGAGTGTCCCATGATCCAACAGTGAAGGGGACCTGCCAAAAAACAAAAACTATCTATAACTTTATAACTTTTTAACTAGGTCTGGCCTAACATATAACCTAAAGCAATCAGATCTCCATCTCCCAATCTTTTTAACCGTAACAACATTCAACCCAGAAATACTCGCTTCAGTTGCTGCCCCGATTCTAAAAGAATGGCAACCAAAATCCTTACTATCCAAACCAATCACCTTTAAAGCCTTTTTCATCACTGACTCAAATTGATAACGGGATAAAGAAGTCCCATCTTCATGAACCAATAACGGAATACCATCAATACCCCTTCTGACGAATAGAAAATCCCTAACTGCCGTAACCGGGCAGCACAGACCCCCAATTTCTCTCAAACAAATCCAACAACCTTTTCCTGATTGGTCAGTTTTAGATTATCTCAACCATAAAAGAAACTCGTGAGGGTTCAATGCCACATCTCTATAATATAACCCCCCACAACTCCAGCGATTTGAAGAAACTAACTCTGAAATCCTAAAAGCCCCGAAAAAGGCAATTAAAAAGGCAACTCTAAATAAAAGGACCTCAAACTGGGAAAAACAAATTACAGAAAGAACATTAACAAGCCTTTCTAACGACGAAAAAACCAAGGGCCTCCTATTATCTACAGAAATCCTACCCCTAATTAGGCTTCTCACTGCCATTCACACACAACATTTCTTTGACAGATCAACCCAACCTAGGAGGTTAAACAAGAAGGATAATGCCGTCATATTCCTCTGAACCATCAAATTAGACATATTCCTCTCTCTCCATTCCTCGATCCAATCTAATAACAAAAACTCCTCCTTATCTCCTTCAAAATCAGCTATTTTATTTAACCACTGCAACCATACTGATAAGTAAGCTTTCCAAGTACTAGGAGCTAAGGCTCCCCTCACCGATCTCAACAGTCTAGGAAGTTCAAATACCACATTTCTTCCGGGCAAGGAGAACCGGTCCCTTCTGCATCCGGCACTGCCTCCCGGAATCTCCGCCACTGAAAACGAGAAAGAGCGTCAGCCCCCACATTCTCTTTTCCAGGAACATGAATAGCTCGGAAATAAACGTTGTGTTTCATACATTCAAAGACAAACATCCTGAGTAACCCAATCACTGGCTTAGAGCTGGATGATAGGTGGTTGATAGCAAAGACAACCCCCATATTATCTGAGTGAAAAACAACCTTTCTGTTCGCAAATTCAGAACCCCAAATTTTCAAAGATACCACCAGCGGAAATAATTCCAGGAATACAAGATTATTATTTTTTTTTGTTTCAAATAATTTTTATTGACAATTTTCAGACAATAGCGATAACTCAAACGTACAATTAACATTCGTTGCATAATACAATAAAAATAAACCTTCTAAATAAACCTGAGGATGTTTCAGCATTTGAGTTAGCACAGGAGATAGAGATAATGAGGAAAAGAAAAAAAGAAAAGATCAATATTTAAAGAAAGAAAAGAGTGAAAAGAAAAGGGCAGAGGTGGAGGTGAAAGGGAGGGGAAGGGGAACTAGTTGTAGAATAAAAAGTATTCTTGCACTATGTTAGGCCAACATGGTTAGTAAATATTATACTGATTTGTGGACGAATGAGAGTGGTTAGTAATTTAATACAATGGGTATCTTTACTGCACCTTATTGCGCTCTTTGCTCCCATATAAAAATGATGTCAAGTATGAAATCTTTTTTCCCTATAAAGCAATAGTGTCTTTTCTCAAGGGATTGTAGATAAGTCAGCTCTGATTCCCATTGAAGGAAAGTGGGGGGGGGGGGGATGTTGCTGCTTCCATAACCTAGGTATGAGTTGTTTGGCACATGTGAGCATCAGCTGTAATATTTTTTTGCGATAAACGCACTGTATATCTGGAACTAAGTTCAGTAGTATCATAGGGGCAGTAAGGGTATATTGAGTGTGCAGAGTAGTGTTAATACATTGTTCTATTTGGGCCCAATAATTCGACAATCTATCGCATGACCACCATATATGAGTCAAAGTGCCAACCTCTCCACAATGTCACCAGCAGATCGGGTTAGCCCCTGGGAATATTGTAGACAATCTCTGAGGGGTAAGGTACCATCGAGAGATGATTTTATAATTAAGTTCAGTTAGTACTAAGGATATTGAAGCGGAGTGTGTCAGTTGGAAACAACGTGACCAATCCTCTTTTGGAAGTCCGGAGTGGAACTCTGTCTCCCATTTGATGGTAAAGGAGGGTAAATTGATCGAAGGAAGGGTCCTAAGTAGCCTGTGTATAGTGGATAGGTGGGATTTATGTATGTCCAGGTTTAGGCATAGTTTTTCAAACGGTGTAAGTGAGCGAGGGCAGTCATGTCTTTGTGGAGAGTCAAGGATAGCCTGCCGAATTTGAAGATAGGAGAACCAACTGTGAAAGAGAACCTAGTGAGTCTCTTAGAGAAATTCTGTCCTTAATCAAGGAAGAGTCTGTAAGTAGAAATATAGGTAGATTTTTGTGGCTCAGGGTCTCAGTCTCAAATTTGAATTGGTGTTGTCGAAAAAAGAGTGCATTGTTTAACAATGGGGTCATGGGCGAGATTATAGTAGAAAGGGTGTTAGGATGCTGGATAAGAGAATCCCAAATGGCAAGAGTTGTTTTAATACATTCACTAAACTTGGTCAAGGGGGGTCTATGAGATTTAGGGAGCCAACAGAGATCTCTCATCGAAGTTTGCTGGAGTAATGCTGCCTCAATTTGTACCCAGATTTTAAATGAGGAATTATAATTCCACGCTATTATTCGGGTGAGGTGTGCCGCTTTGTAATATAGTGATAGATTTGGAAGATTAAGACCTCCTTCTTCCTTTCTCAAGTATAGTGTATGACGAGACACTCTTGGTTTTTTAAAGGCCCAGATAAAGGATTCTAACATTCTTTGTTGCGTGCGTAGAAATTGTTTTGGTATTGCGATAGGAAGGGCCTGAAATAAATATAGGTATTTAGGAATAATCATCATTTTTATGGCTTTTATATGACCCATTCAAGACAGATGTCCCTGTTTATGCCATGTATCTAGTAATGGAAAGATGGCAGTTTGAAGTTTTAGGAAGTTCTCGTGGAATAAATCCTGAGGGTTTTTAGGGATATTAAGTCCTAAGTATCGAAGTGAGTTCGTAATAGCGAAAGGGGTGTCATTTTGAAGGAAGTCTAGTTCTGCAGGGTTTACGTGAATGGGGATAATGCTCGATTTCTCCATATTTATAGAATAGTTCAAAAACTGTTTATATAACTCTAATACTTGTATGAGGGCAGGGAGAGAAGTTTTGGGTGCCCGTAAGGTGAAGATAATGTCATCTGCAAAAAGAAGACAAGTCTGGTGGATGTCGCCGAACGGGATACCGGTGATATTAGGATCATTTCTGATTTGAATTGCGAGGATTGTGACTGTAATGGCAAACAGCAGGGGAGATAGCGGGCACCCCTGTCGGGTGCCATTAGATATTGGGAAAGCCTGGGAGATTGTGTCATTGACTTTTATCCTAGCATGAGGGTTATTATAGAGTGCTTGTACTCTGGCTATAAATTTGTCTGGGAGGCCAAACCTCGACAGGGCCGACCACATAAAATGCCAGTCGACCCTGTCAAAGGCCTTCTCGGCGTCCGTGGAGAAAAGAACAAGGGGATCTTTAGAGTTGTGGGAGGTAAATAGTGCGTGGAGTAATCTGGTGGTATTATCTTTTGCTTCGCGGCCCCTGATGAAGCCAACCTGGTCCAGGTGGATGACTTTCAGAAGGATGGTATTAAGGCGATTTGCCAAGATCTTGGCATAAATCTTGATGTCAACGTTTATTAAGGAGATTGGTCTATAACTGCCGACGTTGTCTTTTGGTTTATCAGGTTTAGGTATTACTGTAATCATGTCTTCTAATAAAGGTTGAGTTAAAGAAAGACCTTGGTCTATACACTGAAACAGTTCAAGTAAATGGGGGCTAAGCTTTCCAAATAAGAGCTGATAGAATTTGGACGAAAGACCATCCGGACCAGGGGACTTACTTCCTGGGAGAGATTTAATTGTTTGTGTTATTTCCTGCAATGAGATGGGTGCATCTAATATGTCAAGATCTTCTCGTTGGACAGTGGGGACTTTAATTGAGTCAAAGAAAGATTTCATCTTATCTCGCCTCTCAAGATCGTCTGTGTTGTTATTGATATTATATAGTGAAGTGTAGTATGAGACAAAACTAGTGGATATATCTTCATTTTTACAGCAAATTGTTCCTGAGCTATTTTTGATGGATTGAATATAAGAGTTGAGCCTCTGTTTCTTTAGGAATCTCACCAGCATTCGCCCCGCTTTATGAGATTCTGCATAGAATTTCGCTTTAGAGGCTATGGCATATGTGCGTTTTCTATTAGGAATTTGTTAAGGATGTCCCTTGCTTCTTTTACTTCATTTAGTTTTTTCGTAGATTGGGGGTCTTGTTTATGAGAATTTTCTTTAGCTAGGAAAATGCTGGTCAGAGTATCAAAGTGGGTAGATCTTTGTTTTTTAAGTTTTGCAGTTAGCTGTATAATGATTCCCCTAATGAAACATTTATAGGATTCCCAATTGTTGGTAGAGGAAGTGTCAGAAGAAATATTAAATTCAAAGAACTCATCCGTATGTTTAATTAGTTGGTCAATGATATCATTATTGGTAAGGATATGCTCGTTTAGTCTCCAATTCAGTCTACAGTTGGGTTTAGTTGACCATTTAAACCTTGATCTAACTAGACTATGGTCGGACCAGGAGGTATGTGAAATCTTTGAGTCTATTAAGTTCGTAAGGGAGGCCTGGTCACAAAATATGTAGTCAAGACGTGTGTAGGAGCGTTGTGGGTGAGAGAAAAAGGTGTAATCCTTGGTGACTGTGTTCACTATTCTCCATGTGTCAAATAACGTAAATGATTAAAGTAAAGCGTTATTGTTTTTAATCTGAGAAAGTCTGAGGTAGGATTGTCCCGTAGATGTGTCCATAGATGGGTTTGATGGGAAGTTGAAGTCTCCCCCTAGCAGGACAGGCCCTTTGGCTATATCTAGAAGCTTATTAATAACTTTGTGGAAGAAACAAGGAGTGGGTTTATTAGGGGCATAGATATTTGCTAAAGTAATGGGTTTACCATAATAAAGAACTACGAGGATTAAAATCCTGCCCTCAGTGTCACTATATTTTTGCAATAATTCAAATGAAGTGTTGCATTTAAAAAGAGTGCAAACACCATTGTGTCTGGAGGGACCTGAGCTAAAGTAGTGTTGATTATAGTATCTAGTAGGGAGCTTGGGTTCACGTTTTTTTTAAAAGTGAGTTTCTTGTATCATCACGACTTCTAGACCCTTTTTATAAAAGTCATATAGAGCAATTGATCTCTTTTCTGCCGAAAGAAAACCTTTTACATTTTGGGTGGCTAAGGTAAATGACCCATGAAATACTTGAGGTTGCATTGTCAGCGCTATATGTTATGGGACCGTAAAAAGAAAAATCAGTAGTAAGTGCGAAGGTAATGACAAGGGGTTATTGAGTGTGGGAGGGAAAAGAGTTCGGTAAGAAGGTTAAAGAGAAAGTCAGAACTGGGTGAATCTGGTATAAGGATGACAGGAGTAAGCTCTGGTTTAAGTGTAACACAGTAAATTGAAAAAAGATAACTGGCGCTAAACAAATAGCTAGGATTACACTACCAAATGTGAAAATATATACCTTAATAGTTATAATTTATGTGGTCTGATGCAACTAGTGATTCATAAAAATAATGTGAATATGGAAAAACCTTAAAATCTCAAGTGCACTTGTGTATTTAGTGGATAAAAAATATACAAAATCCTACAGCAGCCTACAAGTTTACCCAGATATCTGCCCACAGACATTAATAAAAAGAAGAGAAGCTAGATATCTTACTCTGCACTTGCAGGATCTGGGTATTAAGTATAGATGGGGGTTCCCCTTTTGCCTCAGAGTGGAGAAGGATAATCAAGTCTTCATATATCGGAACCCTGATGACATCGAAGAGTTCTGCACCAAACTGGGCATAGCACAACCATCCCTCCCCTCAATGTCCAGAGAAGAAAAAGATAGCCCATATAACCCCACAGGTCCTAGAGAACAAAGACAACCATGGGTTAGGGTGAATAGAAAACGACAAAGAGGACCTGGGGCCAAGGACCCCTTCACCACTTCCAGCAGATCTGTTACCTGAAGCTTTCGTTAGCAGCTTAATTAGTTCATTGTTATCTGAATAAAGGACCATGACCTGTTATTGATCAGTGACACTTACAGATTTCTGAAGTTTAACTAATGGTAGGCCTACCATTTATACATAGGTCATGAAGGTATATACTCAGGTTGAATGTTTTTACACTTAAGCTGCCTCTTTCGTATTACATGTTAACTTAATATTATGCCAGTTGTTAGTCATGTTTTGTACATGAACCCTCTACCACAATTGGTTAACCATAGATCCCAAGCTGCTATTTTTAGCATGCAACTAGTGGCTCTTTGCTCTGGTACTCAACTCGAGCGGGGAATCACTAGACAGGATCACACAGTTTGGTGTTACTTATATGTTTTTATTTTCTTGTTTTTTGTATCTAGGTCAGTGCAGAGTCTCTATGTCAGAATTGTTGTCTGCTATTCTACATTTCTTTCATGTAAAACATTGCTAGGTCTCTTTCCTGGGACGGATGGTTCCCATCGGGTAAGTTGTACAATCACATTGTTATATGATATACCCATACACAGCAACCAAAATCATTTGAAAACTAAATGCACCTGTCACCACTCACAAAGCGCTAATGGCAGCTAACAGAATTAAGATATTATCTCAGAATGTCAAGGGTTTAAACTCCCCAAATAAAAGATCAGTAGCACTTAACTGGTTCAAGAGACATAAAGGAGATATAATCTACATGCAAGAAACTCATTTTGACATAAATAAACAACCGAGGTGTAGCTCAAGTTTATATCCTACAGGGTATTTTAGTTCAGCTAAAACAAAACATAGGGGGGTGGGAATCCTATTTCATAGAAAAGTTCCATTCCAGCTTCTTCAGAAAGAAACGGACTTGGAGGGTAGATACATCATATTGGTGGGGATTCTCTATAACAGACCCGTGACGTTAGTGAATGTTTACTGCCCAAATAAGAACCAGATCCCCTTCCTAAGAAAAGTCATAAATAGAATAACTGATATAAAAAAAGGCACAATCCTGTTGGGTGGCGATTTTAATACGCTGCTAGACCCGCAGCTAGGTAGCTCAAATCTTAGGGGGGCACGATCAAAGAAAGACTCTATCAAATTAGATAAATGCCTTTGGGATTTAACCCTTTTGGATGTATGGCATACACTAAACCCTGGTAAACGCCAATACACCTTCTTTTCCCACCCAAGACAAGTTTACTCTAGAATAGATTACTTATGCATAGATCAAAACAGCCTAACAATGGTATCAAATGTGGAGATTATCCCGAACGCTTGGTCAGATCACTCCATGGTCTCCATGGAAGTGGACTGGTCTTCTGTACCAGCAGCTCCCTACCTGTGGCGCCTGGATGAATCATTACTTCACAAACCTGACGTAGCCCAAAAAATTAAAACAGTAATAGAAGAATATTTTACGCATAATACAAGTGAACAACATAGCCCCACAATTTTATGGGACGCCCATAAGGCGGTAATAAGAGGGGAACTTATTAAAATACAGGCATCCCTTAAAAGATCATACCAACAGAAATATAACACTCTCTTAAAAGACTTAAAAGATATTGATAGGACACATCAATTGAACCCTGCCGATATGATCATCTTAAATAAAAGACATGAAATAAGATTAGCCTTAAGGAACCACTTACAAGAGGAGGCACATAAAAGAGCTCTATATCTCAAAAGGGTTTATTTCACAGAAAGTAATAAAGCGGGTGCAAGCTTAGCCAGAACCTTAAAGCAAAAGTCGCTTAATTATCACATAAGAGAAATAGAAATCTCCGAAAATCAACAGTCATCCGATAGCGATCAAATAGCAGATGCCTTTAGAAAATATTATGAGGGGTTATATAACATCCCAACTGATAAGCAGTCAGATGGAGAGTTACTCATGGAACAGTATATTGCCCAGGCTGACCTACCAACACTTGATCCAGATAAGAAAACAGACATGGAAGCCCCTATCACTAATTTAGAAGTAATGACAGCAATAGATTCCCTACCCATAGGTAAAAGCCCTGGCCCAGATGGGTTTAGCAATAAGTATTATAAAATGTTTAAATCATTCCTGACACCACACCTCACCTCCCTATTTAACTCCATTGATGACAAGGGGGCTTTTTCTAGAGAATTCTTACTTTCTCATATCACGGTTATCCCCAAGCCAAATAAATCCACAACGTTGACTAGTAACTATAGGCCAATATCCCTATTAAATTCAGATCTAAAAATATATTCCAAAATATTGTCATCTAGAATAAATAAAGTCCTTCCTGAGATCATACACGTAGACCAAGCTGGTTTTGTCCCCAATAGAGAGGCACGGGACAACACGGTTAGGGTCCTCCAATTAATAGACTATGCAAAATTTAAAAATATACAATCTATTTTAATTTCTACAGATGCTGAAAAAGCTTTTGATAGATTAAATTGGAAGTTTTTAGTTAAAGTAATGTCAAATATAGGTTTTGGAGACAAAATGATAAACAGGATTATTAGTTTATATACAGACCCTTCAGCCATAGTTAAAGTAAATGGGGTCCTGTCCTCCCCATTCCCCATTAGAAACGGAACACGCCAGGGTTGCCCCTTATCCCCCACCTTATTTATTATCACAATGGAAGTTCTGGCCGCACACATAAGAAAAAATAATTATATTAAAGGTATAAAAATAGAGCAGAATGAATATAAATTAAATATGTATGCAGATGATGTATTGATATCATTGGCATCTCCCGCTACTTCTTTACCTCACCTATTAAATGAATTTGAAAGATTTGGTGCCCACTCAAATTTCTTAATAAATAATCAAAAATCAGAGATCCTTAACATAAACTTATCTCCACAAGAGCTTAAAGGACTTGGCCAGTTGTGTACATATAAAAGAAAAACAGACGCGATTAGATATCTGGGAATTGAGATCTCAGTGGATAATGCAAAGATATTCAACCTAAATTATACAAATCTGTTGAAAAACATTGACTTAGACTTAACTAGATGGGCAAAAAACAAAACTTCTTGGTGGGGCAGAATACAAACCATCAAAATGAACATACTCCCTAGATTACTTTACATGCTCCAAGCGGCCCCAATATATTTGTCACCAATGTTCCTTAAAAAAGTACAAAATAGTATAAACTCCTTTATATGGGGAACAAATAAACCCAGAATAGCAAAATCAACTATCTACCGTTCCTTAGATGAGGGGGGTTTGGGAGTCCCCAATGTAGCATCATACTACCAAGCAGTCACACTGCAAAGAGTAATAGAATGGCACACGGGGACAGACTCTAAAGCTTGGGTCTCTTTGGACTCACAAATATTAAGAGCGCCTCAGGTGGGAGCATTATGCTGGATTGATAAAAGACATAGACCACGAATAATACAGAAGATATCTCTGTTGAGACAGGTGTTCCAGAACTGGGATAAAATACTAGGGAGTCACGTAGGCTTATCATCCATAAAATCCCCTCTGTCCCCGGTATTTGTAAACGCTGAGTTCAAGAAAGGACTAGAAATGGGAGACTGTGGTAGTGGTGAAATTGGTTACTCCATACCATTTTGTACGTTGACCCACAACAACAAACTGAAGCCACGGGAAGATCTGGGAGACATAGCTGGGGGAATATTCACTAATTGGTTAAAATACTCTCAATTAACACATTTAATACAAACCTCCCCTTTCAAAAGTGACTTCCTTCGTCAGCTAACTGACTTTGAGAAAATCTGTTTTAATGCAAGGCCTTTTAAGGGTACATTATCAATGACTAGGAAGTTACTAAGTAAATTAAAGAATATATCACTACCCACATATGTAAATAGATGGCAACAGGAATTGGGGGAACAATTTGATGATAGACAGTGGAAACAAATGTTCTACCGTACTCACAAAGTATCTGGGTCGGCTAGCATCTTGGAACTAAACTATAAAATCATAACAAGATGGTACCTGACGCCACAAAGACTGAAGTATATTTACCCAAACTCTCTAGGAGAGTGTTGGCGTGGGTGTGGAAAAGTGGGGAATATGATGCATTTATGGTGGGAATGTGGGAATCTCCATAATCTGTGGATAGAAGTAGAAAAATTGGGGAAATATTTATTTAACACGGAATATACATTAAGAGCAACCCATGTCTTATTTAACCAGAAACCGGGTAAGTTCTGTAAGATCAGGCAAGCAGTTTTCCAAATAGCCCTAAACAGTGCTAAATCCATAATAGCCAGACAGTGGAAGCTAAACACGCAATTCACGAAACAAATGTGAATAAACAGAACAGATGAGTTATTCTTTCTAGAAAAGTATGGTTTCTTTAGAAAACAAAAACTTGAGGTTTTCAACGATATGCAACTTTACTGGGATCAGTTCAAAACACATATTACGCCTTCCATGTAGGTGACAATAGAATATGGGATCCATCCGTCCCCTTCCATATCTTTGAGTAACCAAGTATAAGAGCATAGATTATGGATTCTTGATATAAGTGGCATGAACCAGAGTCTGTATCATTAATAGTAGACTTAGTAAACACTGACCGAAAAGTTGATTGTTAAATGCTACCTTGTTAGTGTAGCATATTGTTTAGTTTTAATTGAAGTTTGAAATGTCATTATCAATGTTGATATATTTGTTAAACTTATTTTTGCCGAAGAATGTATGATGCCTTAACACTGGAATTGTCTTATTGGTTTACATTCTTGTAATATGAAAATCTCAATAAAAACATTAATAAATAAAAAAAAATAAAAAAAAAAAAAATATATACAAAATCCTAATGTTAATAAGTGATATCTAACTTTAAGATAGATAATTAGCAACTAAGTGACAAGACCGAATATGCAAAAAATAAAATAAAACTCTGTGGTCTAAACCGTGCTGTGGTGTAGGATACACTATGTCACGGAACAGCCTCAACGGATAATAGGAAAAAGGCCAAAGGTATTATGTGTACAAAATAAAAGTGATAGCGGTCTGCTGGGTTAAAAGAATAAAATGAGTAAGAGTTTTTAAGGTGCGGATAATGCAAATGAATCCCTCTGACTAGAATAAAAAATATATATATTTAATATTAGACAAAAATAAAACTATCGATTAGTCTGTATAGTACTAAATGTTATAAATGTATTAAAACATACACTAGGGACATCTCCCTTAAGTGCTAATAACAAGAAACAAAATATTGGTTCCAAGATTAATGAATATATAACACGTATGGCTAATAGAACAAAGTTCCTGTAGGATGAGAGAGTCACAGTTTAATAACTAGTAAGGTACCTTACTGAACTCGGAGTAGTGGGAGCTGGCAGCTCAACCGTATGTTAATTCCTTGTGCTTCCTTCGGGTCTGAGTTTGACGGGGTGTTTCGCGGCTGAACAACAAACCGCCCACTTCTGTGATGATTGGCGGTTTGGGCCACACACCCTTTCTTTGATAGGCCAGATGAATCCACGTAATGAGTGAGTGTATCAGCACATCTGATGATAGGTGTAACAGTCTTGTTTACGATAAAATGCCTGTGAACCTTGAATAAGGTGGATATGCTCCTTTAAAAACTGCAATCCAAGCAGTATTAGCAGCAAGATTGGACAACTTATATTAGCGCTGATCAGATCCCTGGTCCTCAAGTGGCTGTTGACTTCGTTTAAGTTAGGTAGTCCACAAGAGGGGCTGGATCGCAGCTAGTAGTGTGATATAAGTCTCGTAGTGTCCGAATAGTAAAAACAAAATCACTGGAGTAAATTCTACGCATTTCACCCCGAGAGGGCTTTATCAAGAGGTATCGTGGGACATTACAAGACTTATATCACACTACTAGCTGCGATCCAGCCCCTCTTGTGGACTACCTAACTTAAACAAAGTCAAAAGCCACTTGAGAACCAGGGATCTGATCAGCGCTAATATAAATTGTCCAATCTTGCTGCTAATACTGCTTGGATTGCAGTTTTTAAAGGAGCATATCCACCTTATTTATCGTAAACAAGACTGTTACACCTATCATCAGATGTGCTGATACACTCACTCATTACGTGGATCCATCTGGCCTATCAAAGAAAGGGTGTGTGGCCCAAACCGCCAATCATCACAGAAGTGGGGGGTTTGTTGTTCAGCCGCGAAACACCCCGTCAAACTCAGACGCTGAAGGAAGCACAAGGAATTAAAATACGGTTGAGATGCCAGCTCCCACTACTCCGAGTTCAGTAAGGTACCTTACTAGTTATTAAACTGTGACTCTCTCATCCTACAGGAACTTTGTTCTATTAGCCATACGTGTTATATATTCATTCATCTTGGAGCCAATATTTTGTTTCTTGTTATTAGCACTTAAGGGAGACGTCCCTAGTGTATTTTTTAATACATTTATAACATTTAGTACTATACAGACTAATCGATTGTTTTATTATTGTCTAATATTAAATATATATATATATTTTATTCTAGTCAGAGGGATTCATTTGCATTATCCGCACCTTAAAAACTCTTACTCATTTTATTCTTTTAACCCAGCAGACCGCTATCACTTTTATTTTGTACACATAATACCTTTGGCCTTTTTCCTATTATCCGTTGAGGCTGTTCCGTGACATAGTGTATCCTACACCACAGCACGGTTTAGACCACAGAGTTTTATTTTATTTTTTGCATATTAGGTATTGTCACTTAGTTGCTAATTATCTATCTTAAAGTAAGATATCACTTATTAACATTAGGATTTTGTATATTTTGTATCCACTAAATACACAAGTGCACTTGAGATTTTAAGGTTTTTCCATATTCACATTATTTTTATGAATCACTAGTTGCATCAGACCACATAAATTATAACTATTAAGGTATATATTTTCACATTTGGTAGTGTAATCCTAGCTATTTGTTTATCGCCAGTTATCTTCTTTCAATTTTCAGTATTCATTCTATATTTAACTACTAAGGAGGAGTAGTTTTTATAACGAGGCTTTTAGGATTACAGTTAGCGCCAACCCACACTCTCACTACTTAAGTGTAACACAGGCAATGGAAGGAGGCTGTTAGGCAAGTGGGACATAAAATACATTTGAAGTGAGAGCTGAACAGCAAGAGGATTAAAGAATTCTATTCCATTTGTGGACCTAAACAATTCAGTTATATTTTAACTAGGATAACTAGACTAAGCAGTAGTGTCTTATAGCTACAGTACAACAAAAAATATAAGATAACCTCGTTTCAAACAGTTGTAGGACAGATATGCTTAAGGAGCTTGCAGAAACAAAAAGACACATAATTTGAAAGACACCTCGGGCACACACCAGAATAATGGAAGCCCCCGGGGTCCCTTCCCACAATTTCATTGTAGAATCAAAACATTATTGTATTGAGCGTTTCCTGTGACAGTGCTGGTTGGGGGATAGGGAGAATGCCATGATTACAACTTTTCTACAAACAGCTTATTGGAGATATAAACAAAGGTTTCTAGAGGTATGCTTTTATAAGGGTTATGATATAAACATTATTGAGTTGTGCTACTACGATTTTCAAGCATAGCAAACTGAACTTGGGGGCCTGGTATATGGGGAGAGGTGTACTGGAAAGGTTATTGCATCAAATATTATAGCAACAAGTGGGATCATGGAAATATTTGGACTATAATAAGAAGGTTTCAGAATATTCCTTCAGTTATCAAACTAGAGGGGCTATATCATAAGTGTGTAAAATACTAAGGAATACAAGATTTTTTTGTTAAACCAGCCACCGCCCAATCCACCGGCCAATTACCAGCACACTATTTTTTCAGAAATAAGGCTCCAAAACCATGCGCACCCGAAGCATCAGTGAATAAATGCAGCTCACTACTTAAAATCTCCGGAGCTTGAATCAAGGATTTACCATTAAAATCCTTTAAGAAAGCTTTCCAAACTCTCAAATCTTCCTTTACTTGTACTGACAAACGAATCCTAAAGTGGGGAATTTTAACTCCCACCGTAGATAAAGATAACCGCCTGCAGAAAATTCTTCCAAACGGAATGATTTTACATGCAAAATTCAGCTTACCAACCAAAGACTGAATGTCCCTTAAGGAAAGTTTTTTCCTTGACAGGGCCGCATCAATTGAAGATACTAAATCATGGATTTTTTCGAAAGGAAGTCTACATTCCATGGAAACGGCATCAATACAGATGCCCAGAAAACTAATCACAGAAGAAGGGCCTTCAGTTTTTTCACTAGCAACAGGGATCCCAAAATCCCTAGCTACTAACATAAAGGAATCCATCAGAATTTGGCACAACTTAAGCCCTTCAGGACCCACAAAAAGAAAATCGTCCAAATAATGAATGACAGATGAAAATCCAGAAATCTGTTTAACAACCCATTCTATGAAACAACTAAATTTCTCGAAATAAGAACAGGAAATGGAGCAGCCCATAGGTAAACATAAGTCAACAAAATAAAAACCATCCACAAAACAACCCAATAAGTGATGACAAGAAGGGTGAACAGGTAAAAGCCTAAATGCAGACTCAATATCCACTTTCGCCAATAGGGCGTTAGGACCTGCTTCCCACACCAAATCTAAGGCCTTATCAAAAGACGCGTATCTGACTGCAGATAACTCCGGATCAATACCATCATTAACCGAAAAACATTTTGGGAAAGACAAATGATGAATTAATCTAAATTGATTTGGCACCTTCTTGGGAACAACACCCAGAGGAGAAACTCTTAATTTTTTAAAAGGAGGGACAGAAAATGGGCCTGCCATCCTACCCAAAGAGATTTCTTTCTGAAATTTTTTTAGCACTACTTCAGGAAAATCCAATGCAGACTTCAAGTTCCCAGAAAAAACAGATTCAATCCCCTCAAAAAAGGGGATATAAAAACCATCAGAAAAACCCTTCAACAAAATATCTGAATCAAGCTGCTTAACCTTTTTTTCTACCGTACAATTTTAACCACAGCGTCATCTTTTCTACTTTCACTGGTGTCCTGGCTTTGAACAACACTGTCCCCTTTTGTGATAGATCTACCTTTTTTGAAACATTTGGCACTCAAATGGATTCCTCCACAAAAGTAACATTCATGCTTGTATTTACAAGCTGTCCCAAATTTACAGGCTCCTTCATTAAATTGAAAACAAAGCCCTTTTCCTAAGCTCCAGCCAAATACCCATGTCCCTATCGTCCCATCTCATTTCGGGCCGAACTGCCAGGCGCTGACGGAACTGCTCGTCATATCTCCACCATGCAAGCCCCCCATAGGTACGGAAATCTCATCAAGATAACAAAATAAAGAAGAACAAAGCTCTGGGTTCGTCTCACCAATAACACTAGCCAGAATACAAAAAGCCTTTGACCAATTGTACAATGTTTTTGGCAATTTCCTAAATTTCCTTTTACGTTTATCCTCTCTTTCTTAGCCGACTTGCTTCTGGAATCATCTTTAACATCAAATACCTGGTCAACCGGAAGCAGTGAAAATATTTCAACAAACTCCCTCTTCCAAATCTTTTCCTTTACCTCTTTAGCTAAATGAATGCCCAGAGGACCAACAAAACACAAACATGGGCGCCTAAAGGCCTGATCAGATACTTTTGATTGCCCAACCATGCTCACACTACCTGAAATCACAGAATTTTCCTGCTCCGGGGGACCACCCCCAGATGGCACATTCTGAGCAACCCACACCCCAATGGGGCCAGAGGGGCCAACAACACTAGACTGCCCGCTACTTTCCAACTGAGAAACTAAATCTTTCAAACCTTTTAATATCAACTCACACCTTGCATCAGAGACACTCACATCAGTAACAGCAACAGCACCTGTACTCTCACTTGAGTTAGTGGCCACTACAGGTGTCTCCCTTGCAGTGACCATCTCATTCCTTGATTCCTGACGTACTGCCTCGCTGCCTTGCCTCTGGCTTTCTCTTTCTTTATATCTCCTTTTTACAGGAGTTCTAGACCTTCTGGGTCTCCCTCGCTCCCTCGCCTGCCTATCCAGGGATCCCCATACAGAAGATTCACCTGCATCCTGACTTCTCCTGTAGCTAACAGGCGAATGGGATCTCACCCGCCGCCGTGACACTGGAATCCTGGAACTGTCTTCTTGTCTCTTTCTTTCAACTTGCACTACCTGAGGCTGAGAGGATGCGTAATCCCTGTTAGCTACCTCTCTAACGTTATGACTAACACATTCTTCCCCAGATCCCCTCCTATAATAAACATTCCCCATATCTTTCCTGTCTACAGCTTCAAACCCTAACCTACCTCCTAAAGCATTACCCCTAGAACTACCACTTTCCGGAACTAAGGCCCTAATTAATTGAGATAAAACCTCCAAACCCCTTACCTGTTCCGAAGTTATGGTCCGGACGTAGACGCTTGTTCATCATCCTCGCCGAAATCGCTTTAATGTTTATCAATCCACAATGAATCTTCATCTTCCTGCATCCTTGAAGGAAGGGTGTCACTGCTCCGGCCTGCTGACATGTTTCTAGAATGCACAGAGTCTGAGGAAAAAGAAACATTAACCTGCCTAGAGGCAGCCTCCCTACAATCCTTGTCACTTGCTCTACCAGTACATTTTTTACCCCTCAAATAATCATCCCTACTACTAGTACCCTACCACCTTCCTGAATTACCCTGCCTAACATCCACCTCAGCGTTTACAGGTCCTAAATCTGTATTGCAGTGTTTCCTTTTTGCCACTGCTTTCTTCCCTGTTCCAACTGCAGTTGCCTTAGAGCCTACCTCTGACCCAGGCTCTAAACTATTCCCAGGCTTATTTGCCATTATAAGTTGTAAGTTTCCAAATTACTCCTAATGATCCTAGGCTTATTAGCCGTAACAGGCCTATCCTTTCTAGGTGCGTCAATTTTTTCCCAAACATTTAGGCCCTGCAGAGCCGTAATGGCTCTGGTATGTGAAGGCCCAGGCCCCCAAGCCGTATTCATTTCCTGGCCTCCAGAGATATTTTCCCGCCCAACCGCCCCATTTCCACATGACAAATTAGCCATTTTATTATCCACGGGGGCACCGCTGACAAATTCCGCAGGCCTAATGGGCGTTGACCGCTCCTGTGTATGTGAGCTTCCTAGGCCTGAGAAGGCTGTAACATCCAGAATTGGCGCCAAACAACTTACGTGAAGCTCCTCCTCCGAATCTTCTTCTCCGGCCACCATTGCTGCTTTTTCCGACGCCACCACTTCACTAATCAAGACTCCGGCACCTGAAAAAGAAGAAGGATTACCTGCTGCAGTCTCTCCTTGAAGAAACTGCGACTCGTCCGGCCTGCTGAAGATTCCGGTCCCGGTCCGACGTCCAACAGCTCCGCCTTTCTTCTCCACCGCCACTCGCTGACCGGATCCTCCTGCTACCGCCCACGACTTAACTGGCTTCCTCTTCTGACTCCCGGACTCCAGCCTCTTCACGGTGGATGGACTCAGCCTCTCTGGCGGGCGGGATCTACGAACCGGCCTGGATACCTCACCGCCCGCTGTGACCGCACTTCCGGTTCCTCCACAGCCAGCTTCTTCCGAATCCATTCCGCACCTTTGAACGACAGCAGCTCCTGGACCGTATCGATAATCGCTTGAAGATCCGTCATGGTAAGTAAAGAGAGGGACGCTTCTCTTCACAGGTCTTCTCTCCTGCTCAGCAAACCAACGAGTGAGCAACGGCTCACGGAACCATGCCCCTATGCCTAGAGTGAGGTCATTGGTCCCTCCTCTCATAGTCATTTCTATGGGGCTCGATTTATCAGCTTGTTAATAAATTACATTCTTGTTTGCCTTTAAAGATTGTAAATAAGCAATCTCACTTTTTGGTAAATTACTGTTATTTTTATTTGTAGCCCTGTATATATCCAATCTTAATATCTTAATATCGTATGAAACCAGATGAATAAAGGTATCTACACTTATATCAAATAAAGCATAGCATTTCCCAGTCCCGCATTTTTATTAGATAAATTACAGGAATCATTATTAGCCCCACCATCATATGGAACCTCCTTCTTAGCAAAAAATTAAATCAATTTAAAAAAAAAAAAAAAGTCCTGTTCTATTTTGAAAAAAAATCATATGGTTTATTCTGGAAAAAGAAGAGACTTGTTTTTATTACACGCTCCTCTAATCTGAAAAAACCAACATGTGATTAGGAAACTAGTATGTTTTGGGGGACTGTAATTTGTTAGTTCTGGCATTTAATAATCAGCAAAGGCCGGCATATACAAATTCTGTAAATTTGAAAGATCAACTTGTAAAAAAAGATGTGGGTAGTGCAAATTCCAAAAAATATGATATATTGCTTAAAATAAATAAATAAATAATAATAGATGCTTTTCATGCCTGGGTTGTTCCACTTGTAATAGCCTTATTAAAAGGCAAATATTTTTTATATCCAAGAACAGGTCAAAGATTTAAAATAATGGAATACTATACTTGTAATACCATGTTTGTGGTATTTTTAAATAAATGCCCACATGGTATTATCTATTTGGCCGAGACTTCTCAAAGAGTCTGTGATACAATTATTCAGCATAAATCTAGTATTTGGAGGAAATATTTTAATTCTCCAGTTGTCCATAATTTTTTTAACAGGCTGGCATTATATTTCCCAGCATATATTTCAAAGAACTGGCCATATACCTACTCCTAGATGTGGTGTCAATAGAGATACACTTCTCAAAAAAACATAATCATTTTGGTATATACATGTTATGCTTTATATCCAAATGGCATGAATAGTGAATTAAAGTAGAGTCTGTTTTTATGATTTGCCTCTTTTTTTAAGTTTGGGTTAAATGTATGCAGTGAATGGCCCAATATTTGCTTATTTTTTGTGTTATTTCAGTTGATTCCTTACATTAACGTATATAATTTATTTTTTTAACAATAGTTTTTATTGTAGTTATACATTTTTCAGCATACACAATATACACATCCAACTCAGAAGGTTTGGAGAAAAGAAAAAAAAACATTGTAATAAAACAGTATCGCCTAGATTTAGAGTTTGGCGGTAGCCGTCAAAACCAGCGTTAGAGGCTCCTAACGCTGTTTTTTACCGCCCGCTGGTATTTAGAGTCAGCCAGGAAAGGGTCTAACGCTCACTTTGCAGCCGCGACTTTTCCATACCGCAGATCCCCTTACGTCAATTGCGTATCCTATCTTTTCAATGGGATCTTTCTAACGCCGTTATTTAGAGTCGTGGCTGAAGTGAGCGTTAGAAATCTAACGACAAAACTCCAGCCGCAGCATAAAGTCAGGAGTTAAGAGCTTTCTGGGCTAACGCCGGTTCATAAAGCTCTCAACTACTGTGCTCTAAAGTACACTAACACCCATAAACTACCTATGTACCCCTAAACCAAGGTCCCCCCACATCGCCGCCACTCTATTAAAATTTTTTAACCCCTAATCTGCCGACCGCACACCGCCGCCACCTACGTTATACCTATGTACCCCTAATCTGCTGCCCCTAACAACGCCGACCCCTATATTATATTTATTAACCCCTAATCTGCCGCCCCCAACATCGCCTCCACCTGCCTACACTTATTTACCCCTAATCTGCCGACCGGACCTCACCGCTACTATAATAAATGTATTAACCCCTAATCCGCCTCACTCCTGCCTCAATAACCCTATAATGAATAGTATTAACCCCTAATCTTCCCTCCCTAACATCGCCGACACCTAACTTCAAGCATTAACCCCTAATCTGCCGACCGGACCTCACCGCTACTCTAATAAATTTTTTAACCCCTAAAGCTAATTCTAACCCTAACACCCCCTAAGTTAAATATAATTTAAATCTAACAAAATAAATTAACTCTTATTAAATAAATTATTCCTATTTAAAGCTAAATACTTACCTGTAAAATAAATCCTAATATAGCTAAAATATAAATTATAATTATATTGTAGCTATTTTAGTATTAATATTTATTTTACAGGCAACTTTGTAATTATTTTAACCAGGTACAATAGCTATTAAATAGTTAAGAACTATTTAATAGCTACCTAGTTAAAATAATTACAAAATTACCTGTAAAATAATTGATTAATTTATTTATTTAAGGAATAATTTATTTAATAAGAGTTAATTTATTTAGTTAGAATAAAATTATATTTCACTTAGGGGGGTGTTAGGGTTATGGTTAGACTTAGCTTTAGGGGTTAATACATTTATTAGAGTAGCGGTGAGGTCCGGTCGGCAGATTAGGGGTTAATAATTGTAGGTAGCTGGCGGCGACGTTGTGGGGGGCAGATTAGGGGTTAATAAATATAATATAGGGGTCGGCGGTGTTAGGGGCAGCAGATTAGGGGTACATAACTATAATGTAGGTTGCGGCGGTGTACGGAGCGGAAGATTAGGGGTTAAAAATAATATGCAGGGGTCAGCGATAGCGGGGGCGGCAGATTAGGGGTTAATAAGTGTAAGGCTAGGGGTGTTTAGACTCGGGGTACATGTTAGAGTGTTAGGTGCAGACGTAGGAAGTGTTTCCCCATAGGAAACAATGGGGCTGCGTTAGGAGCTGAAAGCTGCTTTTTTGCAGGTGTTAGGTTTTTTTTCAGCTCAAACTGCCCCATTGTTTCCTATGGGGGAATCGTGCACAAGCACGTTTTTGAAGCTGGCCGCGTCCGTAAGCACCGCTGGTAATGAGAGTTGCAGTGGCGGTAAATATGCTCTACGCTCCCTTTTTGGAGCCTAACGCACTGAAAACGCAGCCATTCTGTGAACTCTAAATACCAGCGGTATTTAAAAGGTGCGGCCAAAAAAAAGCATGCGTAGCTAACGCACCCCTTCTAACGCAAAACTCCAAATCTAGGCCTATTTGAATACAGGAATTTGAATTTGTGTTATGAGGGAGTTGAGTGTCTACCAAGTCTTCCATCCATGTTACATTCTATAATTAATTAAAAGTAATACAGAGTTCATGGCACCAGCGTTTGAAAGGGAGGGAAATTAAATAATGGGACATTAAACCCCCAAAAAATCTTTCATGATTCAGATAGAGGACGCAATTTTTAAAAAGTTTCCAATTTACTTCTATTATCAATTTTTTTTCACTCTCATGTTATTCTTTGTTTAAGAGATACCTAGGTAGGTAGCGTGCACATGCCTAAAGCACTACACAACAGGAAATAGTGCCCCTGCTAATGTATAACATTGTTGCAAAACTGCTGCTTTATAGTGCTGCAGACACGTGCACATTCTTGAGCTTACATTTCTGCTTTTTCACAAAGGCTAACAAGAAAACTAAGAAAATGTGATAATAGAAGTAAAGAAGAAAGTTGTTTAAAATGTTATGTTCTATCTAAATCATGAACAAAATTGGGTTTATGTCCCTTTAAACATGAGCACAAATGAGAGCATTGCCAACTGAGTAATTTACGTTCACTGATGGTTAGATCAATTGTATATAATGTTTATACTTTGTTGCTACAATTTATGTGTGATTTATGTAAGTAGCCACTAGGTGTCACTTTTATTTTAGAATTGTTTAGTAGAAAACTTTTTAGTTTATACAGGGTTAATGAAGGTGTTGTTTTGCACATGGGTTAAGGTATTTAATGCAGTAGGTTTCTTTATACAGTGCATAGGATATGATTAAGGGCCATTTGCCCGAAATGTAGTCCTATCTTAATACTTGCTCTTTATTATAGGATAGTATTTAAAGACATTCATGAATGGTGCTGCTGTTTTTGGTTATTTAAAGGGACAGCCAAATCAAAATTAAACTTTCATGAATTAGGTCATGGAAAATTTACTTTTATCATCAAATTTGCTTTGTTCTCTTGTTATTCTGTTTTTGAAAGCTACACCTTGGCAGGCTCAAACGGATTTCTAAACTATTGAAGGCCGCCTCTTATCTCAGTGCATTTTGACAGTTTTTCACAGTTAGGCAGTTCTTATTCATGTGTGTCATATACAAACAAAAACTATTACAGCGCTAAATCAGCAGCCTATTATGGATGATTATTATGGACCAAAATAAAATAAAGCAAATTTATCCGTAGAAAAAAAGGGGGATTATATCCTATTAAATATTCTATGCACAGATTGTTGTTACTAGTTGTATGTTACACAAAGAACATAGATATAATAGGATACAATCAATTGAATTTAAAATTAACCATCCATAGATCCACAGATCTATTGCCTGTTGTGTGATATAACACTATATAAAATAGAAATTAAAATTGAAATTGAATTTAGATAGTATACAATTTACAATACATACAAAATAATGATGACAATAAAAAGTCTCTTATATATGATCAATGTCTTAATGTTTTAAAGTTAATGTTTTAAAGAGAGCACCAATAGTCTCTTAAAGTATATGACATTTTCAAAACACAGTACCTCCATGGGAATTGTATGAGTTCAAATTAGCTTATTGCCTGGTAGAGAGGAAGGAAACAATTTCTTTAACCTTCACTGGAGAAGAACACTCTGCTGCTCCATTCAAGCCGTCCTTCCTTTTCACAGCTTCGGTAAACAGTGGAACATGAAAAACAAGAAATGGAGCGCAAAAAAGATTCAAGTGTAGTTTTATTAAATGAAAGTGACACACATATATTTATCTACACTGAGTAAACATAGTTCAAGCCCATCTGTTGGTCAAATCTGACATGGGGCTCACACGCCCAATAAGACTGGTGTTATCAGTCTCTCACTAACTTTCGGAACTCTGGGATATCCGAATTTCCAACAGAGTGATGGTTGCGGTAATTTCGGCCCTGGAATTGTGGCAGCTAATGTTAGAAGTGCCTTCTTAGCAGGGATGTGACAACTGACCCCAACGCATTTCTCCCGGTATTCGCCGTGCTTTATCAAGAGGAATGTCATATAACGGCTTCACCTGATAGTTGGCTTTTTATAGTGCCGTCTGTATGTGTGAGCAGCATGTGAGATTTGACCAACAGATGGGCCTGAACTATGTTTACTCAGTGTGAGTAGATAAATATATGTGTGCCACTTTTATTTAATAAAACTACACTTGAATGTTTTTTGCACTCCGTTTCTTGATTTTCATGTTTCATGTGTGTTATATATATATATATATATATATATATATATATATATATATATAACATTGTGCTCACTCCCGTGGAGTTATTTTTTGAGTCAGCACTGATTGGCTAAAATGCAAGTATGTCAAAAGAACTGAGATAAGGGGGCAGTCTGCAGAGGCTTAGATACAATGTAATCAAAGAGGTAAAAAGTCTATTAATATAACTGTGTTGGTTATGGAAAATGTAGGAATGGGTAATAGATGAGTGAATTATCTATCTTTTAAAACAATAAAAAAAATCAAATGTACTGTCTCTTTAAATCTGCTGATATTATTGCTGATGTTTTTTTTATATTTGATACAGTTACAGACAATTTCATATTGCCTTTATAATAAATTAACTTGATTTGTAGATTGTAAAGTATGATCCAATAGCCTTAGGAGTCTTTTGTTCAAGCTAGACACTTATTTTTGTGGGTCATAAATTTGTTCCACAAAATGCTGTACAAATCAAAGTAAAAATGTGCAATTTTAAGAGCTGGATATTTAGGCCTCGATCCGATATGCAGCGTCGCCCGCAAAAGCCGGCGACGCCAAATTTTGCGCTGGTTTGATATCACATATACCAAATATATAGGATTCTATCAGCCAATCGGAATTAAGGTAAGAAAATCTGATTGGCTGATTCAATCAGCCAATCAGATTCAAGTTCAATCCGATTGGCTGATCCAATCAGCCAATCAGATTGAGCTTGCATTCTATTGGCTGATCGGAACAGCCAATAGAATGCAAGCTCCATCTGATTGGCTGATTGAATCAGCCAATCAGATTTTCTTACCTTAATTCTGATTGGCTGATAGAATCCTATCAGCCAATCGGAATTCGAGGGAAGCCATCTTGGATGACGTCATTTAAAGGAAACTTCATTCGTCTTTCAGTCGTCGGGCCAGCTGGATGTTCCGCGTTGGAGGTCCGAAGAAAGAAGATTGAAGATGCCGATTGGAGGAAAACTTCGCCCCGATGGAGGATCTCTTCTTTGCTGCTTGGATGAAGACATCACCAGATGGAAGACTTCTTCTTTGCCGCTTGGATGAAGACATCGCCGGATGGAAGACTTCTTCTTTGCCGCTTGGATGAAGACATCGCCGGATGGAAGACTTCTTCTTTGCCGCTTGGATGAAGACATCGCCCGGATTGGATGAAGAGTTCGGCCCGGCTGGGTGAAGACGACTCAAGGTAGGGAGATCTTCTGGGGCTTAGTGTTAGGTTTTTAAATGGGGTTTGGGTGGGTTTAGAGTAGGGGTATGTGGGGGGTGGGTTGTAATGTTGGGGGGTGGTATTGTGTTTTTTTTACAGGCAAAAGAGCTGATTACTTTGGGGCATGCCCCGCAAAAAGCCCTTTTAAGGGCTGGTAATAGAGCTGTTAACTTTTGTAATTTAGTTTAGGGTAGGGAAATTTTTTTATTTTGGGGGGCTTTGCTATTTTATTAGGGGGCTTAGAATAGGTGTAATTAGCTTAAAATTCTTGTAATCTTTTTTTTTTTTTGTAATTTAGTTTAGTGTATTTAATTGTATTTTAGTTTAGATATTTGTAGTTTATTTAATTTATTGATAGTGTAGGTGTATTTGTAATTTAGGTTAGGATTTATTTTACAGGTAAATTGGTAATTATTTTAACAAGGTGGCTATTAAATAGTTATTAACTATTTAATAGCTATTGTACCTAGTTAAAATAAATACCAAGTTACCTGTAAAATAAATATAAACCCTAAAATAGCTACAATGTAATTATTAATTATATTGTAGCTATCTTAGGGTTTATTTTATAGGTAAGCATTTAGATTTAAATAGGAATATTTTAATTAATAATATTAATATTAATTAGATTTATTTTAATAAGAATTTGGTTAGGAGTGTTAGAGTTAGATAGGGTTATTATACTTAATATATATATAATATAATAACTATATTAACTATATTAACCCTGATATAATTAGGGTTAATATAGTTAATATATATAATATAATAACTATATTAGCTATATTAACACTAATATAATTAGGGTTAATATAGTTAATATAGGTGGCAGCAGTGTAGGGGGATTAGATTAGGGGGTAATATAGTTAATATAGGTGGCGGCGGTGTAGGGGGATTAGATTAGGCAAAAGAGCTGATTACTTTTTGACAATGCCCCGCCAAAAGCCCTTTTAAGGGCTGGCAATAGAGCTGTTTACTTTGGGGTAATGCCACGCAAAAAGCCCTTTTCAGGGCTATTTGTAGGGTTAGACTTAGATTTAGTGGTAGGGATAGTTTAGTATTTTAGGGGTTAATTAACTTAATATAGGTGGCGGCGGTATAGGGGGATTAGATTAGGGGTTAATTAATTTAATATAGCTGGTGGCGGTGTAGGGGGATTAGATTAGGGGTTAATAATTTTAATATAGCTGGCGGCGGGGTAGGAGCTCACATTAGGGGTAGTTAATGTAGCTGGCAGCGGGGTAGGAGCTCACATTAGGGGGTAGTTAATGTAGCTGGCAGCGGTGTAAGGGGCTCACATTAGGGGGTAGTTAATGTAGCTTGCGGAGGGGTAGGAGCTCACATTAGGGGGTAGTTAATGTAGGTGGCAGAGGGGTCCGGGAGCGGCGGTTTAGGGGTTAATAACTTTATTAGGTGCAGCGGGGTCCGTGAGCGGCGGTTTAGGGGTTAATACATTTTAAATTATTAGGAGAGTGAGGGGGGATAGCGGATAGAGGGGTGTACGTGTTGGGCTATGTTTGGGAGGCATGTTATACAGTACAGGAGATTTAATAACTTAGTCAGGTTTTGTAGGCGCCGGCAGTTTCTAAAGTGCGGTATGTCACTGGCGACTCCAGAAATTTGTACTTACGCAGATTTCTGGACATCGCTGGCTTATCCGACTTACGGCACTTTAGCATCTGACGGCGCCGTATATGGGATAGCTCGAGTTGCGAGCTGAAACTACGGGCGACGGGGGTTCCCTCGCTTGCGCCGCAAACTACCATCTATATCGGATTGCGCCCTTAGGTCTTAATTCTCTAAAGCTCTCTGGTCCTGCAAGCTTATTTAAGAATTCTAGTCAGTACTGGGAGGTCTTCAAAGGAAAGACACATTTTAGCTTGAGAGCTGTTTATCTTGCTATGCATTGTCCTGGATGTGATGAGAGACATTAAAATGGTATTCTCCAAAACAGCCTCAAAGATTTTTGGTAATATCTCTCCATGCTGACAAGGTTTTGATTTTAAGCTAGATTATGAGTTTTGAGCGCTATAGGGAAATTAACGACTGCCATAAAGGCAGCGGTATTTCACCCCCCTATAGCGCTGCTATTACAGGTTTGATAAAAAAAACGGCTTGTTTGGGTGGTGTTGAGCTCCATACCTCACCCAAATACAAGCACTGCTTTGACGTGCTCGTGCACGATTTCCCCATAGACATCAATGGGGAGAGCTGGCAAAAAAAAAGTCTAACACCTACGATCGCGGAATGAAAAGCTCCATAACGCAGCCCCATGTCTATGGGGAAAGAAAAAGTTATGTTTAAACCACGTCTAAACACCCCTAATCTGCCGCCCCCGACATCGCCGCAACCTACATAATGTTATTAACCCCTAATCTGCCGCCCTTAACATCGCTGCCACTACCTACAGTTATTAACCCCTAATTTGCCACCCCTAACATCGCCGCCATCTACATTACAGTTATTAACCCCTAATCTGCCACCCCTAACATCGCCGCCACCTACATTACAGTTATTACAGTTATTAACCCCTAATCTTCCATCCCTAACATCGCCACCACCTATATTACAGTTATTAACCGCTAATCTTCCACCCCCAGCATCACCGCCACCTACATAAATTTATTAAGCCATAATCTGCCGCCCCCAACATCGCTGCCACCTACATAAATTTATTAACCCCTAAACTGCTGGCCCTAACATTGCCGCCACCTACTTACACTTATTAGCCCCTAATCTACCGTCCCCAATGTCGTCGCCACTATACTATTATTAACTATTTAGTAGCTACCTAGTTAAAATAAATACAGTTATCTGTAAAATAAAAACTAACCCGCCTTACACTAAAACCTAACATTATAATAAAATAAATGAAATTAATAAAATACAATTATCTAAATTACAAAAAAATAATAAACACTAAATTACACAAAATAAAAAACAAAATTATCAAAAATAAAAGCAAATGACTCCTAATCTAATAGCCCTATCAAAATAAAAAAGCCCCCCCAAAATAAAAAAAACCCTAGCCTACACTAAACTGCCAATGGCCCTTAAATGGGTCTTTTGTGGGGCACTGCCCCAAAGAAATCAGCTCTTTTACATAGCAATTAAAAATACAAACACCCCCAACAGTAAAACCCACCTACCACACAACAAAACACCCCAAATAAAATTCTAAATAAACCTAAGCTAACCATTGCTCTGAAAAGGGCATTTGGATGGGCATTGCCCTTAAAAGGGCATTTAACTCTTTTGCCATGCCCTGAAAAGGGCAATCAGCTCTTTTACGAAGTGCCCAAACCCTACGCTAAAAATAAAACCCACCCAAAAAACCTTAAAAAAATCTAACACTAACCCCCGAAGATCCACTTACAGTTTTCAAATTCCAGATATCCATCCTCATCCAGCCGGTGAAGTCCTCATCAAAATGGACAGAAGTCTTCATACAAGCGGGCAGAGGTCCTTATCGAAGCGGGCAGAAGTCTTCATCCAAGCGGGCAGAAGTCTTCATCCAGACGGCATCTTCTATCTTCATCCTTCCCGTGCGGAGCGGAGCGGGTCCATCTTCAAGACATCCGTGCGCGGAGCATCCTCTTCCGATCGTCACTGGAAATTAAGTTCCCTTTAAGTGACGTCATCCAAGATGGTGTCCCTTACATTCCGATAGGTTGATAGAATTCTATCAGCCAATAGGAATTAAAGGGGAAACAATCCTATTGGCTGTTGCAATCAGCCAATAAGATTGAGCTTTCATCCTATTGGCTGATCCAATTCAATTGATTGGAATAGACAATAGAATGCAAGCTCAATCCTATGAATTCTATCAGTCAATCAGAATGTAAGAGACACCATCTTGGATGACGTCACTTAAAGGGAACTTCATTTTCCAGTGACGATCGGAAGAAGAGGATGCTCCGCGCCGGATCTCTTGAAGATGGACCCACTTTGCGCCGGATGAATGAAGATAGAAGATGCCGTCTGGATAAAGACTTCTGCCCGCTTGGATGAAGACTTCTGCTCGCTTCAATGAGGACTTCTGCTCGTTTGGATGAAGACTTCTGCCTGTTTCGATGAGGACTTCTGCCCGATTGGATGAAGACTTCGCCGGCTGGATGAGGATGAATGTCCGGACTTCAGAAGCTGTAAGTGGATCTTCGGGGGTTAGTGTTAGGTTTTTTTAAGGGTTTTTTGGGTGTTTTTTATTTTTAGCTTAGGGTTTGGGCACTTCGTAAAAGAGCTGATTGCCCTTTTCAGGGCATGGCAAAATAGCTAAATGCCCTTTTAAGGGAAATGCCTATCCAAATGCTCTTTTCAGGGCAATGGTTAGCTTAGATTTACTTAGATAGAATTTTATTTGGGGGGTTTAGTTGTGTGGTTGGTGGGTTTTACTGTTGGGGGGATGTTTGTATTTTAATTGCTATGTAAAAGAGCTGATTTCTTTGGGGAAATGCCCCGCAAATGGCCCATTTAAGGGTCATTGGCAGTTTAGTGTAGGCTAGGTTTTTTTTTATTTTGGGGGGGCTTTTTTATTTTGATAGGGCTATTAGATTAGAAGTAATTACTTTTTATTTTTGATAATTTCGTTTTTTATTTTGTGTAATTTAGTGTTTATTTTTTTGTAATTTAGATAATTGTATTTTATTATTTTAATTTATTTTATTTTATTGTAATGTTAGGTTTTAGTGTAAGGCAGGTTAGGTTTTATTTTACAGGTAACTTTGTATTTATTTTAACTAGGTAGTTATTAAATAGTTAATAACTATTTACTAACTAGTCTACCTAGTTAAAATAAATACAAACTTACCTGTGAAATAAAAATAAAACCTATAACTATTAGTTATTTTGTAGCTAGCTTAGGTTTTATTTTATAGGTAAGTATGTATTTAGTTTTAAATAGGAATTATTTAGGTAATAATTGTACATTTTATTAAGATTTATTTTAATTATATTTAAGTTAGGGGGTGTTAGGGTTAGGCTTAGGGTTACGTTAGGGTTAGGGTTAGGTTTAGAGGTTAATATATTTATCTAGTGATGTGGGAGGCCAGAGGTTTAGGGGTTAATAGTTTAATTTAGTATATTTCATTGTGGGGGGCTTGCAGTTTAGTGGTTAATAGGTTTATTATAGCGGCGGTGTGGGTGGATGGCAAATTAGGGGTTAATAATATTTAAATAGTGTTTGCGATGCGGGTTGGCGGCGGTTTAGGGGTTAATAGGTTTATTATAGTGGCGACGATGTCCAGAGCGGCAGATTAGGGGTTAATAACTTTATTATAGTGTTTGCAATGCGGGACGGCCTCAGTTTTGGGGTTAATAGGTAGTTTATGGGTGTTAGTGTACTTTGTGACAGTTTAGTTAAAATGAGTTTTATGGTACAGCTTTGTAACATAAAACTCATAACTACTGACTTTAGATGGCCGTACGGATCTTGTCATTTTAGGCTGTATCGCTCACTTTTTGGCCTCCCAGGCAAACTCGTAATACCAGCGCTATGGAAGTCCCATTGAAAAAATACTTTTTAAAAAGTGTGGTACTGACGTTGCGTGACGGCCAAAAAGGTGTGCGGTACACCTATTCTGACGATGCTTTTTCACTCATAACGCAAAACTCGTAATCTAGCTGAATGTTAATTAAAAGGGTAGAAAAATTAGGTACAAACTAAAATGAATACATTTCTCTTTATGTTTATTAGTGGTACATTGAGTTAATTAGTCATACACAGGAGAATTTTATTTTGTTGACAAACATTGCCTGCTACTGTATTAAAATTATTGTTATTATCAATTATTTGCAGAGCGCCAACAGATTCGGCAGTGCTAAAACTCAGTTCATATACTTAAAGGGACATTGAACCCACATTTTTTTCTTTGATGATTCAGATAGAGCCTAAAATTTTAAGCAACTTTCTAATTTACTCCTTTTATCAATTTTTCTTTGTTCTCTTGCTATCTTTATTTTAAAAGCAGGAATGTTAATCTTAGCAGCCAGTCCATTTTAGGTTCAACACCATGGATAGCGCTTGCTTATTGGAGGCTTACATTTACCCACCAATAAGCAATCATAACCCAGGTTCTCAACCAAAAATGGGCCGGCTCATTAGCATCACATTCCTGCTTTTTAAATAAAGATAGCAAGAGAACGAAGACAAAATTGATAATAGGAGTAAATTAGAAAGTTGCTTAAAATTGCTTGCTCTGTCTGAACCATGAAAGAAAAAATTTTGGTTTAGTGTCCCTTTAAGTAGCCTCCTCTACACATTGGGGCCTATTTATCAAGCTCCGAAAGGAGCTTGACAGCCCGTGTTTCTGGTGATTCTTCAGAATCGCCAGAAACAGCAGTTATGATGCAGCGGTCACAAAGACCGCTGCTCCATAACCTGTCTGCCTGCTCTGAGCAGGTCGGACAGACATCGCCGGAAATCAACCCGATCAAGTACGACCGGGTTGAATACGGAGAGCATATTGCTCTCCGTATTCAGCGAGGTCTGGCGGACCTGATCCGCACTGTCGGATCAGGTGTGCCAGACCTTGGTAAATAGAGGCCTTAGCCTAAAGAACACCATGCCATAAATATGCATACTGTGGCATAACTATATAATAGAGACACAGATATATTGAGATTATACAGCAGCTGTTATTATTGTTTCCAGATGGTCATCATGTGTTTTGCTCTTAAAAGCCACCAAGTAGGGCGGTTCCAGCATAGCCCATTCAAGCATGTTTAATGGAATATAAAACACAAAAATGTTCTTTCAAGATTCAGATAGCTGACGAGATTTTAAACAACTTTCTAATTTAATTCTATTATCAATTTTTATTCTCTTGGTATCTTTTGTTGAAAATCAGGGACGTATGCTCAGGAGCCTGCCCATGTCTGGAGCACTATATGACAGCAAGAATGTTATTCATTTTCAAGAGCACTAGATGGCAGCACTGTTTCCTACCATGTAGTGCTCCAGACACCTACCTAGGTAGCTCTTCAACACAGAATATCATGGGAATGAAGCAAATTTTATAGTAGAAGTAAATTGGAAACTTTTTAAAAATGATATGATCTGTCTGATGCACAAAAGATTTTTTTTATTTCATATCCCTTTAATTGCTTTTATTTTTTATGAATTCTGCATGAGACATGCTTTGCTGGATATCTACAACTCTTTGATCTGATTAACAACTCTTTGATCTGATTGGCTGAAATGTACTGCTGATTTAATGTCCCTGTTTAAATTTCTTTTTTGTGTAACCTTGATGGCCAATAAAAATCAGCCATAAAAGAACACAATTCTCACAAACTTTCATATTTTTAGCCTATCCATGTTTGTACCCTATCTATCCCTAAACCGATGACCGTCACCTCAATTAACTCTAAACACAAATCTGTGTCAGCTCAACACTTTTTACACAACCCCCCACGCCGGTAAACCCCTCTGTACACTATGTCCTTACCCACTGGAAGTCGTCTAAGTCTAACAGTCCCACACTTCTATTTTATTGGTACCCTCTGCTACCCCTCTACATTTGACAAAAATTCTGCAACAATCAGTGTCACGTTAACAGTTACGCATGAGTGAAAAGGGGTTTATCACAGCTGTTTGCGGGTGACGGGTTTACCGCTCGTATTGCAACGTGATTGCTTGAGTGCAATCATCATTTACACTAGAATGATTATTGTGTCCTCAGAGCTCTGGATAACTGTTTCTTGAAACAAAAAAAGTGTCACAAAACACATAAAAATACATTACAAAGTACAGTTACACTCATAACACTATCTAATAAAAATGATTAAAAAAAACAATTGCACAATACAGTTATAAGGGCTCAAAGATATGAGGTCTCACGTGTTAGAAAAAAAAAGGCATGTAAAGGGCTTTAATATTAGAATACAGACTTATACATGTCTAAAGATGTATATGCATGGATGTATATATATGTACATATGTATTTATGTATTTATATGTGTATATATGTATTTACAGAGATATATACACATATAAACACATAAATACATAGCTACACATATATACACATATAAATACATATATAGAAGTGCAATGGAGCCTTTACAGTTAAGTAGATGAAAACATGTAAAATCATATTTATACAATATTCATATTCAATAAAAAGTTATACTGTGTATTTACTGTAATTATTTCAAATTCAAATGTTCTGCACATAGCAGAATATGTTTTATGTATTTGTAAATAGATATTTATATATATTTGTATATATCTGTACCTATATATAATCATGTATATATAGGTAAAGATATATATTGTACCAAAATACCATCAGATATATGTAGAAATATGTATTTATGAATAAATAGAACATATTTTCTATGTGAAGAGCATTGGAATGTGAAATATTTTTATGTTGGGTTAGCGCACTTGAGAATATGTGATCAGGTTTGAACGCGAGAAGGGTGTTTTTCCAGTTTTTTGCTACACTGACTTCTATGGGGGAATACGTTAACACCCGCACAATAGTCAAAGTTCGGCTTTTTATGTGAGTTGGGTTAGCACGTGAGCAAAAACATTTTACTTTCAACCTGTAATACTAGCGTTAAATACCGCTCCACTTGTAACCTCTAAAGTCGATTAGCGGGAGTTTGTTGAGTGTTAGCAGGTTTGAACTGTATTTCGACATAGTCATAGCTAGGTTTAATTTAAGTATAGGATAAGTGGAGGCTATTTTTTTGAATGGAAGTGGTGGAAGTTGACTCCGTTGCAATTAGGGTTTTTTTAATGCGGGGGAGTTCACAGGTTAAATTTATTATAGTAAAGAATAAACTCAGTATAGAGTATAGTTTTTTTTTTATCTACCACACATAGCATTGGCACTGTGGGCTTCTGCACATAATAACGACTCATAGGATGCTATTGCTATTATGTCCTATTCCAAACAAAGTAATAGAGCATGGTCTATTCATTTTTTGTGATTAGATTAGGTACTTTTTTGTATCGGAGCACCGTAACTCCCGCAAATGCCTGCAAAAATAAACTAACACATGTGCAATATCTATCTACCTCTAAACCGCAATCCCCCACCACAATAAATAATAAAGTGTATTAACCCCTATAACCGCCATCAAACCCACACTGCAAGTGATAACTAAATTATTAACCCCTAAATCCGCTAACCCCAACATAGCAAACTATCTATTAAAACTATTAACCCCCCTAATCCGCCATTAACCCACAACACAAACTACCTATTAAAGTATTAACCCCTAACCCGCCAAAGCCCACAACGCAAACTACCTATTAAAGTATTAACCCCTAAATCACCAAAGCCCACAACACAGTAAACCTATCAAAGTATTAAACCCTAAACCGCCAAAACCCACAACGCAAATAAATAAATTACATAGCCCCCTAACCTAACACCCCCTAAATGTACCCAAATTACCTAAATTACAAAATACTAAAGTTACTATTAAAATAAAAAAACCTAACACTACTATAAAAATAAAAATGAACTAAGTATAAATTAAAGGGACAGTCTAGTCAAAATTAAAATTCTGTTGTAGACTGTCCCTTTAAGCTACAATAATAGAAAGTAAAAAAATCTAAGATTACATAAAATAAAAAACAAAATTATCAAATTTTTAAAAATTATACCTAATACCTATGAAAATAAAAAGCCCCCCCCCCAAATAAAAACACCCCCTACTCTAAGAATAAACTACCAGTAGCCCTTAACATGGCTTTTTCAGGGCATTGCCCCAAGATAATCAGCTCTTTTACATTAAAATACACAAAGTCCCCCCTAACATAACCCCCTCCCCACCCACCAAACCCCCCAAAATAAAAGAACCTAACACTAAAAAACCTAAACTACCCATTGCCCTGAAAAGGGTATTTGTTTGAGCATTGCCCTTAAAAGGGCATTTAGCTCTTTTACTGCCCATCCCTAATCTAAATAAAACAACCCCCTCAAAAAACCCTTAAAAAAACCCTAAGTCTAACCCACAGGTTGATACTCACCAATCTTGAAGTCCAGCAGAGAAGGTCCTGTCCCATGCGGAATCAGCCAATAGGATGAGAGCTACTGAAATTCTATTGGCTGATTTGAACAGCCAATAGGATTTGAGTAGCTTTCATCCTATTGGCTGATTTGAATTTGAAGAATCAAATCAGCCAATAGGAATTCAAGGGACGCCATTTTTAATCACGTACCTTGAATTCTCTATCCCGTGTACGGCGGCAATTGTACGAAGAGGATCCTCCACGCTCCATGGCTCTGCGGTCGCCGGTCTTCAGTTCCAGGGTCGCCGGTCTTCAGTTCCATGGTCACCGGTCTTCAGTTCCGCCCTCTGCTCCGTGCCGAATTATTCCTGGAAGAAGAGGTCACCGCTTGGAAGAAGACTTCACCACATGGGACAGGACCTTCTCCGCCGGACTTCAGGAATGGTGAGTATCAACCTGGGGATTAGACTTAGGTTTATTTAAAGGTTTTTTTTGGGGGGGGGTTTGTTTTATTTAGATTATGGATGGGCAGTAAAAGAGCTTTTAAGGGCAATGCCCAAACAAATGCCCTTTTCAGGGCAATGGGTAGTTGTTTTTTAGTGTTAGGTTCTTTTATTTTGGTGGGTTTAGTGGGTGGTGGGGTTTACTGTTAGGGGGGACTTTGTGTATTTTGATGTAAAAGAGCTGATTATCTTGGTGCAATGCCCTGCAAAAAAGCCCTTTTAAGGGCTACTGATAGTTCATTCTTAGAGTAGGGGGTGTTTTTATTTGGGGGGGGATTTTATTTTCGTAGGGATTAGTTATAATTTTAAAAAATTTGGTAATTTTGTTTTTTATTTGATGTAATCTTAGATTTTTTTATTTTCTGCAATTGTAGCTTAAAGGGACAGTCTATACCAGAATTTTAATTTTGACTAGACTGTCTCTTTAATTTATACTTGGTTTATTTTTATTTTTAAAGTAGTGTTAGTTTTTTTATTTTAATAGTAACTTTAGAATTTTGTAATTTAGGTAATTTGGGTACATTTAAGGGGTGTTAGGTTAAGGGGCTTAGTAAAAAAAAATTTGCGTTGTAGGCTTTGGCGATTTAGGGGTTAATACTTTGATAGGTTTATTGCGTTGTGGGCTGTGGCGGTTTAGGGGTTAATACTTTAATAGGTAGTTTGCGTTGTGTGCTTTGGCTGTTTAGGGGTTAATACTTTAATAGGTAGTTTGCGTTGTGGGTTAATGGCGGATTAAGGGTTAATAGTTCTAATAGGTAGTTTGCGATTTTGGGGTTGGCAGATTTAGGGGTTAATAATTTAGTTATTAGTTGCGGTGTGGGTTTGATGGCGGATATAGGGATCAATAGTTTAATTAGGCATATTGCGCTGTGGGGGGTTGTTGGTTTAGAGGTTAATACATTTATTATTAGTTGTGAGAGGGGGATTGCGGATGTAGAGGTTTTACACAGGCTTATTTTTGGGAGGCGTGTTAGACTTTTATGAGAGATTAGATTTTTTTACGGCAGTTTCTAAAGCGCCGTAAATCGCTAGCGACTCCAGAAATTTGTATTTACACTAATTTCTGGACATTGCTAGTTTATGCGACTTACGGCACTTTATGAACTGCCGGCGGGGTTTATTGGATACCCCGATGTGCAAGGTGAAATTACGGGTGGCGCAGGTTGCAGCGCTTGCGCTGAAGCCTGTGCCGTATATGAAATCTCACCCCTGATTGGGAAAAAAAATGCCTTAGCAATATATTTTCATGCGTGCCATCTACAAACATTTTTAAAACATTTTTAATATTGGCAACCACAAAGCTTTTTTTTTTACCAGCAGGATAATGGTATAAGCACCCTTTTTTTTAATAAAAGACATATTTTAGTACAAAATGCTTTGCCTTCAGCTTCAATGCAATATTTGTACATTTTTATACTTTCCATAGCGCTGCCATTACGAGTTACCTCCTTGTGCTGTGCGTTATGGTGCGTTAAGTTCCATACCGCACAAAAGCCAAGGGCTGAGTTTACGTGCTCCTGCACATTTTCCCCCATAGACATCAATGGGGAGAGAGTGTTAGAAAAAAACTAACACCTGCAATCGCGGAATGGCAAATCGCCGTTACGCAACCCTATTGATGTCTAAGGGAAAAAGAAAGTTAAGTTTAAACCTAACACCCTAACATAAACCCCAAGTCTAAACACCCCTAATCCACCTCCCCCCGACATTGCCCAAACTAAATAAACTGATTAATCCCTAAACCGCCACCCCCGCATCACTAACACCTAAATAAACCTATTAGCCCCTAAACCATCGGCCCCCCACATCGCTACTACTATAATAAAACTATTAACCTCTAAACCGCCGCCCTCCGACACCAAAATAAAGTTATTAATACCTAATCCGCCGCTCCCCAACATCGCAGACGCTAAATAAAGTGATTGACCTCTAATCTGCCACTCCCCGGCATCGCATACACTAAATAAACCTATTAACCCCTAAACCGCCGGCCCCCCACATTGCAACTAATAAACTAAACCTATTAACCCCTAAACTGCCAGCCCCACTTTATAAATAATAAACTAAACCTATTAACCCATAAACCGCCAGATCCCCACATCGCAAAACACTTAATTTAACTTTTAACCCCTAAACCTAACACCCCCTAACTTTAAATTAAAAGTTACAATAGAACTATCTTTAACTCCTTAACGATCAACGACGTACAGGGTACGTCCTACAAAAAACGGTTGTTAAAGACCAAGGACGTACCCTGTACATCGTCAGGGGTTTCAAGTGGTGGAAGCGTTCCTGATCGCTTCCAGACGCTTTCAGGGTATTGCAGCGATGCCTCGATATTGAGGCATCGTGCAATACTCTTTGCTAACCATCCGATACAGAGAGAGCCACTCTGTGGCCCTCTCCGCATTGGCCAGCAATAGTACCGATCATTGGTGGGTGGGAGCCATTGCAGGGAGGTGTGTGGGTGGCCATCACTAGAGGATATCTGGCAGAAGGTGGCGGGATTGCGTGCCCTTCACTGCTGGGCATAATACAAGTGTGGTGCGCAGCAGCATTTAGCGGCCTTCTAATTACTAAAAAGCAATGCCAAAGCCATATATGTCTGCTATTTCTGAACAAAGGGGATCCCAGAGAAGCATTTACAACCATTTGTGCCATAATTGCACAAGTTGTTTGTAAATAATTTCAGTATGAAACCTAAAGTTTGTGAAATAGTGAACTTTTTTTTTTATTTGATCTTATTTGGAGGTGAAATTGTGGCATGAAATATACCAAAATGTGCCTAGATCAATACTTTGGGTTGTCTTCTACACTACACTAAAGCTAAAATTAACCCTACAAACTCCCTAATTAACCCCTTCACTGCTGGGCATAATACACGTGTGGTGTGCAGTGGCATTTAGCAGCCTTCTAATTACCAAAAAGCAACACCAAAGCCATATATGTCTGCTATTTCTGAACAAAGGGGATCCCAGAGAAGCATTTACAACCATTTATGCCATAATTGCATACGCTGTTTGTAAATAATTTCAATGTGAAACCTAAAGTTTGTGAAAAAGTGAACATTTTTTTTTAATTGATTGCATTTGGCGGTGAAATGGTGGCATGAAATATACCAAAATGGGCCTAGATCAATACTTTGGGATGTCTTCTAAAAAAATATTTACATGTCAAGGGATATTCAGGGATTCCTGACAGATATCAGTGTTCCAATGTTTTTGGAAATAGCAAAGTGCTACTTGTATTTATTGCCCTATAACTTGCAAAAAAAGATAAGAACATGTAAACATTGGGTATTTCTAAACTCAGGACAAGATTTAAAAACTATTTAGCATGGGTGTTTTTTGGTGGTTGTAGATGTGTAACAGATTTTGGGGGTCAAAGTTAAAAAAGTGTGTTTTTTTTTTCAAATTTTTTCATCATATTTTATAATTTTTTAATAGTAAATTATAAGATATGATAAAAATAATGGTATCTTTAGAAAGTCCATTTAATGGCGAGAAAAAAAGGTATTTAATATATGTGGGTATAGTAAATGAGTAAGAGGAAAATTAGAGCTAAACACAAACACAACAGAAATGTAAAAATAGCCTTGGTCCCAAAACGGTCAGAAAATTGAAAAGTGCTCTGGTCACTAAGGGGTTAAATAAATAAAAACTTACCTGTGAAATTAAAAAAAAACTAACATTAAACTATGAATTAACCTAACATTTCTATTCTAATAAAATAAAAAAACTACCAATTAAAAAAACTAAATTACACATTTAAATAAACCTAATACTACGAAAAAATAAAAATTTCTATCATTTTGTTTCATTTTCATTAGTTAAATAAATAATTCCGTTTCGGCAAATTAGTTTAGTTAAGTTTAAAAAAAAAAATTGTTTTGGCAAATTAGTTATGTTAAAGGGATACTGAACCCAATTTTGTTCTTTTGTGATTCAGATAGAGCATGCAATTTTAAGCAACTTTCTAATTTTCTCCTATTATCCATTTTCTTCCTTCTCTTGCTATCTTTATTTGAAAAAGAAAGTCCAGAACCCTGGACAGCACTTGTTTATTGGTGGATGAATTTATCCACCAATCAGCAAGAACAACCCAGGTCGTTCACCAAAAATGGGCCAGCATCTAGACTTACATTCTTACTTTTCAAATAAAGATACCAAGAGAATGAAGAACATTTGCTTATAGGAGCAAATTAGAAAGTTGCTTAACCCCTTGAGTGCTAACGACGGCTCTGAGCCGTTGCAGAGTTTCCCACTCTGGTGCTAACGACGTCTCAGAGCCGTCGCTAGCACTCTCCCTCCTTGAGGGAAATCTGGGGGCTCCTACCCCGGCGATCATGCCTGCATAGTCACGGGCAATGCCGGGGCTTCACGCTTTGCGAGGTGACATCACACGCAATGACTTTATTAAAAAATTACAATACAAAGTATAGAGAAAGGGGTCATGCTGCTTAGACACCTGTATTTCAGGCATCTAAGAAGCTACAGACCCCCAAGACCCACCATTGGGATCTGAAAAAAGAAAATACAAAGTTCAAAAATAAAAATTTCAAAAAATAAAAATTTCAAAAAATAAAAATTTCATAAAACCCTTAAATCACCTTAGCACCCAGGTGGGAAAGTGCCTAGCACTCAAACGGTTAAAATTGCATGCTCTATCTGAATCACAAAAGAAAAAATTTAGGTTCAGTGTCCCTTTAAAGGGACAGTCTACACCAGAATTGTTATTGTTTTAAAATATAGATAATCCCTTTTTTACCCATTCCCCAGTTTTGCAAAACCAACACAGTTATATTTATATATTTTTTACCTCTGTGATTATCTTGTATCTAAGCCTCTGCAAACTGCCCCTTTATTTCAGTTCTTTTGACAGACTTGCAGTTTAGCCAATGGCTCCCAGGTAACTTCAAGTGCATGAGCACAGTGTTATCTATATGAAAAACATGAACTAACACCCTCTAGTGGGGAAAAACCTGTTAAAATGCATTCTTAAGAGGCGGCCTTCAAGGTCTAAGAAATTAGCATATGAACCTCCTAGGTTTAGCTTTCAACTAAGAATACCAAAAGAACAAAGAAAAATTGGTGATAAAAGTAAATTAGAAAATTGTTTAAAATGACATGCCCTATCTGAATCATGAAAGTTTTTTTTGGACTAGACTGTCCCTTTAAGTTAAATCGTTTTTTTCGGATTCTTTTTTTTTTTCGGATCTATTCTTTATTCATATGCATTATTCTATTCTGAATACGGGCAATGCCCATACAAATGCCCCTTTAGGGGCAATGGGTATGTTAGGATTTTTTTCCACTTAGGTTTTTTATTTTGGGGGGTTAGTTGGGTGGGGGTTTTTACTTTTAGGGGGGACTTTGTAATATTTTAATGTAAAAGAGCTGTTTAACTTAGGGCAATGCCCTACAAAAGGCCCTTTTAAGGGCTATTGGTAGTTTATTGTTAGGTTAGGGGGTGATTTTATTTTGGGGGCTTTCTTATATTGCGCTAGGAGGACGCCACAGACTCTGGCAGGATCGTCACCGGGTAAGCACTTAAATAGTTCACTGTTAAGTTGTTTTGTAAGGTCTGAGGAAGGGGGTGACCCCGAAAACGTTCACCGAAGTAAAGTTATTTCACTATTGATTACGGAGAGTGCCTTTCTTATTCTTTTTGGTATATCAATTGTTTAAAGAGCACCCCGGAAGCTGAATATGGAGCAGTGAGTGTGGGATCCTGTGGGGTATTTACATTAAATGTTTGATCTCTGCACCCTGTAATTATTACATATACCTGGACTATTTTTGGCATATGCTTGCTTGACAATTTTTGTTAAGAGGGATATTTTTGTTTTTAACATCACACATCACTTGGTGTGGTGATTGAACACATAACATGTCACAGACACAACCGCAGCAGGTTGGTGAACCTGATGGAGTGGAGGGAGCTGAGGCTGATGCCAGTAGAATAAGATTTGATGAAGTAGCCATTAGAACCAAGAGAGAGCAGCCTGAGCAGCTGCATAACCATTTGGTTAAACTGAAGAAAAGAGCAATTGATTTAAAATTACATGGCTGCTACCTGTCTGACTATCACAGGAAATCATTTATCCCTAAGGGATTTAGGGTCAAAAATGTCCCCACCATTGGACGCAACAATACAACCTTCTGCGTCAAGTGGTGTGGGATTTTGAACAAATGTTCACTTGATTTGGTTCTATTAGTAATAGAAGAAGTTTCTACACTCTTAAAACAAGTAGAAAATGAAATACAGACCTTTGAAACGCAGCACCATGATAAATTATTGAATGATGGAGAGGAAGACTGGCTAACAAAGATCAAGAACCAGGTGGACCAATATGAAAAAGAACTTATCTCTTTCAAGGAACTCAAATGGGAGGCCGTAACTAGTGACTACAGAGAGAAAAGAGTTTATAAATGGCTATTAGGCCCAGAAGAAAGAAGAGTTGTCTTTAGGAATAGGAGACCACGGGTATTTAAACCCAGAAGTTTGAATACAGTTGAAAGTTCTGACAATAGCTCTGACCCTGAACAAGGTGAGGTAGTAGCTATGGGCACTACCACAGGCTCTCAACCCATGACCACCCGGTCAAAAAACGCCTACAGGGGAGGCCACACCCCAGGAGAAGTGGTCACAAGCGCAAGGGGATCCTCCAGGGGGAGACCACCCCGACGATGGCGCCGGGGGTGGCACTGAGCAATATAATCAATCTCAGCTCCCACCAACTAACAACTATTGAAATTGAAATATTGGAGAAAGGTCTTAGCTTTGTACCTACTGCTAAACTGGACAGATTTGATCTGCATGTCGACCTATACAAATTTAATAGGAAACTTCGCCTTAAGGAGCATTTTGGGCAGACAGACGCTAAGGTTGAAAAATTCAGGAGACCAAGTAGATTCGATCCAAAATCCTCAAGTGCAAGTATCAGCACATATACACGGATGATAAAAGAGAACTTTGAAGACACATTGGACAAAGAGCATCCTACAAGAAACAACTTTTCTAAAACACAATGGAAGGCCTTGAAGGGGTTGAAGGAGAATCACAAGTTGGTAATCCGTAATGCGGATAAGGGCGGTGCAGTGGTCCTACAGGACTACCATGACTATAGGGATGAAATAATATCCCAGCTTGGTGATAACAAGACATACCATAGATTAACACAGGATCCCACCTCTGAATTCAAAAGAACAATTGATAAATACCTGGATATATTATATACAACTAATATTATATCAAAGGCTACATACAAATTTTTGCTGGTTGATTTCCCTATAACCCCTATCATATATACCTTACCTAAGGTCCATAAAGATCCGGTGCGACCCCCAGGACGTCCAATTGTATCAGCAAGGGGATCGATACTACAAACATTGGCTGTATATGTTGATGATATCCTGCAACCACTAGTCAGGCAGATGGACTCTTTCCTTCTGGACTCCATCGAGATGGTGAAATTACTACAGGGTATCGAAAACCTGACTGGGGATGATGTGCTGGTTACCCTGGACGTAACCAGCCTCTATACGGCTATACCACACGAGGACGGTATGGCGGCGATCAAATCTACTCTTCTTAAATTTCCCTATGTTGGTCCACCGGTTGATGCGGTACTACAATTATTGGAGTACTGTCTCAAGATGAATTACTTCAAATTTGAGGCAGGATTCTATTTACAGATATCGGGCACAGCGATGGGGTCCAATGTGGCCCCATCCTATGCCAATCTGTACATGGCAGAGTTTGAGACCCTGGGTACGATGTTATTCAAGGATCCACGAGTAATATGTTTCCGCAGATACATAGACGATCTATTCTTGATCTGGCGGGGTGAGCAACAAGACCTGATGAGTTGGTTTGATGATCTGAACCAAGCTAATACTAACCTAAAATTCAAGATGACTCACAATAAACAAACAGTGGATTTCCTAGATCTAAGGATATACAAATCTGGTGAAGGCTTGAAGACCACGTTATATCAAAAACCAACGGACAGAAATTCAATCCTCCAAGGTACAAGCTGTCATCCACCTTTTTTGAAAAAAGCGCTGCCCAAATCCCAATTCAAGAGGGTCACACGGAGTAATAGTGACGTAGAGAACAAGGTTATACAACTTGATGAGATGAGGATGAAGTTTGAGCTGCGGGGATACAATAAAGAACATCTGGATGTGGCTTTCAGTGAAGCCCATACCATTACACAAAATGAGGCTCTAAAGAAAACAGTACCTGTGACACCATCCAGGGAACGGCTGATAATGACGACCACTTTTACTCCTGAGAAGGTCGCTCTACCTAACATTCTACGAGAAAATTGGGACATCATCTCTACAGACAAAAAACTGCCCTGCGAGTCTATGGACTTACCTATGGTTGGTTATAAGAGGGCGGCCTCTTTAAGAGATTATCTGATGCGACCCGACAACAGACTTAGTTACAAGTCTAAAACATGGTTAGACACCACTAAAAATGGGTGCTTCCGATGCAGTGGATGCACTACATGCAGTGGGATGACCCAGAGTAAATTTTTCACACATCCGTGGACCAACAGAAAATTTACTATCAAACATAGAGTCACATGCACCACATGTTACATCATATACATGATCCACTGCCCATGCGGCAAGTTCTATGTCGGTAAGACACAGGACGATGCCCGCACCAGGATGGCCAACCATAGGTCGGCCATTAGGGCAGCACTTGAGAATGGTAAATGCGACCAACCAGTTGCCAGACATTTCTTGCAGGCAAGACACAAGAACACAGATTTACGGTTTATTATTATTGACCACGTCCCACCCCTAGTGAGGGGTGGTGACAGAGGTAGGGTGCTCTTACAGAGGGAAAGTCGCTGGATTTTCACACTTGACACTTTGGTCCCCAAGGGGCTAAATGTCCATTTTGATATGCAGTGCTTCCTGTGAGGACTGCATTATTGGATATGGTTTTTAGGACCCCTACAGGATCTACTGATCCAATATTTGGTGTAGTCACCAGTCTAATTGTTCTTGTACTCCCCATTTGATTCAGATTGAATTCTTGTTCCCCTTCTAGTATGGTTGGTACCACTGGCTAGGTCAGTGAACTAAGGATAGCTTGCGGTATATGGCTTGCTTTGTGGCTTTGTGGTTTCTATATCATCCACTATATAGTATGAGTAGTTATATCTACACTACTAGGCATCTCGCATGTATAAATTTTATATGCGGTAGAATACAGTCCCTTAATAGGTGATGGTGTACAAATAACTGTATCATTTGATAGGATTATTGAGGGGCAGGTTGGCTACCTCGATCACCTTACACATAGTGTTTTAGTATAACTGATGTGTTTAATCATTGGATAGGATTATTGAGGGGCAGGTTGGCTACCTCGATCACCTTACACATAGTGTTTTAGTATAACTGATGTGTTTAATGCTGAGTGGCTCATAAATGGTTGCCTAGCAACAATGTTTATTTTTATTTTTATATTTTTATTTTTGTTGCGCTGATGCTTCAATACTTGATTTTTTTCTCTTCCGCTTTGGGTGCTGTGGATAATGGATATACACTTATAGCAAGTTTGATTATTCGATTGACTGCATATGTTAAGTCTAGTTGCGACTTACCGGTTAGGTTGTGTGTGATTGTGTACAGGGTTGCCTAGCAACATTGGAAATATGTTTGCCGAATTATGTTTTTCTCTTCTGCCTTGGGTGTTGTGGGTTATGGATATACACTTTATACCAAGTTTGATTATCCGATTGACTACATATGTTAAGTCTAGTTGCGACTTACCGGTTAGGTTTTGTAAGATTGTGTACAGGGTTGCCTAGCAACATTGGAAATGTGTTTGCCGATATATATACTTATCTACTTGGGTGGTAACCATCTGAGTATCGTTACCCTGTTATAAGGTGTTGAGTGTTTTTTCTGACGCATCCTCTGTAAGACAACCTAGCCGTTTTACATATAGAATTTTTAGGTAGTCGATACCACTATCACTAACATCATGTAAACATAGTTTTCTACATCATACCTACTAGTTAGTAATCACCATCTCTATGATATTGTGTTCTGTGTACATATGATTTTAAATTCACATGTTGGTATTGCTGTTTTTATGTTTTTATGTTTTTGTGGTACCAAAAATTTTTTTTGCTGGGGTGACTTTTTTGTACCTCCAGGGCTTCTGTACTGACTCTTGCGCATGCGCAGTTGCGCTAGGAGGACGCCACAGACTCTGGCAGGATCGTCACCGGGTAAGCACTTAAATAGTTCACTGTTAAGTTGTTTTGTAAGGTCTGAGGAAGGGGGTGACCCCGAAAACGTTCACCGAAGTAAAGTTATTTCACTATTGATTACGGAGAGTGCCTTTCTTATTCTTTTTGGTATATCAATTGTTTAAAGAGCACCCCGGAAGCTGAATATGGAGCAGTGAGTGTGGGATCCTGTGGGGTATTTATATATATATATATATATTTGGTGTAATTGTTTTTATTTTTACTAATTTTGTATTTTTTGTAATCTTAGAATTTTCTATTTTCGTATTTTTCGTGTTTATTATTTTTGTAGTTAGATTTTTTATTTTTTTCGTAGTATTAGGTTTATTTAAATTTGTAATTTAGTTTTTTTAATTGGCAGTTTTTTTTATTTTATTAGAATAGTAATGTTAGGTTAGTTTATAGTTTAATGGATTTTTTTATTTCGCAGGTAAGTTTTTATTTATTTAAAGATAGTTATATTGTAACTTTGAATTTAAAGGTAAGGGGGGTTAGGTTTAGGGGTTTATAGTTTAATTTAGTGTTTTGCAATGTGGGGTGGCGGGCTGTTTTAGGGGTTAATAGGTTTAGTGTGTTAGTTACGATGTGGGGGGCTGGCGGTTTAGGGGTTAATAGGTTTATATAGTGACGGGGATGTGAGGGGCCGGTGGTTTAGGGGTTAATAGGTTTATTTTAGTGTCGGCGATGTGGGTGGGCGGCGGATTAGGGGTTAATAAGTTTAATATAGTATTTGCAATACGGGAGGGTGGCAGTTTAGGGGTTAATAGGTAGTTTATGGGTGTTAGTGTACTTTGTAACATTTTAGTTATGAGTTTTGTGAAACATTTTTTTTTTGCAAAATCCATAACTACAGGTCTCAGATCGCGGAATGGCTCGTGTCGGTATAGGCTGTAACGCAAACGTTTTGGCCGGACCGCACAACCTGTAATACGGTGATATGGAAAATCCTGCACTCAAACTTAATTTTTTGAGTGCGGAATTGACTTTGCGTTACAGGCTAAAATGCTTGCGGTATAGCTATACCGGCGCGACTTGTAATATGCGTTACCGGCCATTCCACGCCCAATGGCCCATTTTTTAGCGGTATAGCCGTAGCGCAAAACTCATAATCTAGGTTTAGACCTTTAACAACTTTTGAGAAATGATGTACACATACTGGGACACTATTTCATACTCTGTCTTTGATACATAACATTCTTTAACAGACAAGCCCTGGCTATATACCACAATTCTTACACACTTGGGGTAAGGAATTAGACATTGAATATAATTACTCAAGATATTCTGCAAGGTGAAGAGCCAGGGGTCAAATCGAGCGGGTACGCATGGGAACGGAGTTCCTGCACTATTTTTGCAGGAGGAACTAAGTTCCCTTTGGACAGAGAAAAGAAACGCTTCAGTAAACACTGTGGCTGCTTATTTTCTTTCATTAACCAAAGTGTTTAGATTATATACATATAAATACCCTGTGGGTGGGTGTGGGTGTATATAAAACATATTAATTGTGAGGGGGGTGAAAGTCTTGTTAAGTTCCCACACTTTTTCTTGTAGGATTTGACCAATGTTAAGAGCTCATCTATTTTGTGCAGAATATTAGAAATAAACTATAAAATTTTGCACCGCTGGTATCTAACACCAAGTAGACTTAAAAAAACATATCCACTAGGGAAAAGTATATGCTGGAGGTATGAAAACAATATAGGAAATATGGCAGACATTTGATGGAATTGTCAAAAGTAAATTCCATTCTGGCAAGCAATTGCATATGAGAAATCCACTATCCTAAATAAATCTATTCCGTTAGAACCAAATGTTTGGCTGTTTCATGGGTTCCCTCCCTCAATGCCAACTGAACATAAGAAACGACTTAATGTTATATGTAACGCTGCAAAGTATGTCATGTTAGGAAACTGAAATCAACAGAAATCCCTACAGTAGCTAGTTGGATAGATACTTGTAATGGAATGTTGAGGCTAGAGGAATTATTATTATTATTATCGGTTATTTGTACAGCGCCAACAGATTCCGCAGCGCTAAGGAATACCATTATCTTCAGACTAGACGTAGTGAAATATATCATAACATTATGTTTCACTGGGATTCATATATTGCCTCAAGTTTCCAAAAACATTAAAGGGATTATTTCGTGATTCAGATAGAGCATGCAGTTTTAAGCAACTTTCTAATTTACTCCTATTATCAAATTGTCTTCATTTTCTCGGTATCTTTATTTGAAAAGCAAGAATGTAAGTTTAGATGCCGGCCCATTTTTGGTGAACAACCTGGGTTGTTCTTGCTGATTGGTGGATAAATTCACCCACCAATAAACAAGTGCTGTCCAGGGTGCTAAACCAAAAATTGGCTGGCTCCTTAGCTTAGATGCCTTCTTTTTTAAATAAAGATAGTAAGAGAACGAAGAAACATTGATAATAGGAGTAAATTATAAAGTTGCTTAAAATTGCATGCTCTATCTGAATTACGAAAAAAAACATTTGGGTTTAGTGTCCCTTTAAGGTAATAAAGATGACTATTCTGATTTAAATTGATATTTTTTTAAAGGATACCTACTACCTATGGTAAACAGCATTAATATACTTACATCTAATCTGATATTACTGCTTTGTTGGATTGATTCTCTACGTGGAGTACCAATCGTTATTAATTTATGTACGTGTTAATATTGTTGATGCCTATTATTATTATTATTATTTTTTGTTTCTTTATTATTCTTCTCTCTTTATTTATATGTTCAAAAAATAAATAAATGCTTCTTACCAAGAATTATATATATACTTGTTCTGATATGTATTTATGTACTCTGTATGAACCTATTGTATGCATTGCCTCTATTATATTTGGTCAATAAAAAAAAATAATAATAAAAAAAAGTAATATATATTTAAAATTAAAAAGGGGAGAGTATTTGGAGACTATGTTGGAGATATAGGGTGGAGCAGTAATTATGGAGAGATTTAAAAGTTAGAGTCAGAATTTTGTGTTTTATTCTGGAGGTTAGAGGAAGCCAGTGAAGGGACTGGAAGAGAGGTACGGATGATGAGGAGTGACGTGTAAGCAAGATCAGCCTGGCAGAGGCATTTATTATGGATTGTAAGGGAGATAGATGGCAGCCAAGGAGGCTAGAGAGGATGGAATTGCAATAGTCAAGGAGGGAAATGATGATAGAGTGGATTAAAGTCTTAGTTGTGTCTTGTGTGAGGAAGTGGCTAATTTTGGAGATGTTTTTTAGGTGGAGGCAGCATTAATTGGAAAAAGACTGGATGTGGGGAGGGAAAGAGAGATCTGAATCAAGTGTGACCCAAAGACATTGTGCATATGGGGCTGGGGTAATTATGTTATTATCAACAGTCAGAGAAAGTTGTAAGAAGGGGGGAAATTAGGAGCTCAGTTTTGGAGAGATTTAGCTTAAGGTAGTAAGATAAGAGGACATCCAGGATGAAATATTAGAAAGACGAGTTAGTAAGAAACGGGATAAGTCTGGTGCAGAGATGTAGATTTGGGTATCATCAGCATACAAATTATATTGAGACCCATGGGACTGTATTAATGAACCTAAGGAAGAAGTATACATTGAGAAGAGAAGGGGGCCAAGGACAGAGCCTTGAGGTACCCCAACAGAAAGTGGTAAAGGGTCAGAGGATGTTCTAAAGGTCCGGTTAGACAAGTAGGTGGAGAACCACATGAGGGCTGTGTCGCAGATTCTGAATTTTTTGAGGGTTTTGAGCAAGAGAGTGTGGTCAACAGTGTCAAAGGCTGCAGACAGATCAAGAATGATTAACAGAGAAAAGTGGCCTTTTGATTTTGCTGTAATTAGGTCATTAGTAACCTTAATTATTACAGTTTCTGTAATTGCAATGAATCAAGGAGGGAGTTTAATGTGAGGAAAGATGATAAACTTGTATATACAAGCCTCTCCAGACGTTTTGAGGCAAGGGGGAGAAGGGAAATAGGGTGGTAGTTGGATGTGGATGATGGATCGAGAGAAGATTTTTTGAGGATAGGTGTGATTAGTGCATGTTTTAGAGATGAGGGAAATATACCAGTGCTGAGGGAGAGATTAAACATTTGTGTGTGGATAGAAGTAAGAGTAGGAGAGAAGGAGGGCAGCAGTTGTGAGAGGATGGGATCAAGGGGACAGGTAGTGAGGTGAGAGGAGGATATATGGGCAGAAACTTCTTCCTCAGTAGCAGGAGCAAAAAGCTGAATCTGGGGCTTTGTGGGTTTTGGACATCAGTAAACAGTTAAGGGGGTTGGAGACTGGTAGTCTGTTGAAAGATAATTTAATTGCTAATGGAATCTATTTTGTTGGTGAAGTGGTTGGCAAAATCTTGAGATGAGAAGTGGAAATAGGAGCTGGAGGTGGGCAGATAAGTGTGTTAAAAGTGGAGAACAGACATTTTGGTTTTGAATAAAGAGTAGAGATAAGAGTAGAGAAGTAATCCTGCTTAGTGAGGTTAAGGGCAGAATAGAAGGAGTTTTAGATGAACTTGTAATGAAGAACATTGGGATTTTGTCCAATGTTAGTCAGCAATGCGGAACAATCTACGTATGTTGCGTGTCAGAGGAGAATGCCAGGGATGAGTGTGTGACTTGAGCTATGGTAAGAGGTGCCAAATTTTCAAGGACCACTGTAAGAGTGGAATTATAGTGACAGATAGAATAGTCAGGACAGGAAAAGAAGGAGATGGAAGAGAGCAGATGTTTGAGAGAGTCTGAGCGATGTTGCCAATCAAGTGACGTAATGCTCCTGTGGAGTTTAGTATGAGGGTTATAAGAAGGGAGAGCAGTAGGAAGTGCTGTGATGTGATAAGTGAGAGAAGATGATCAGAAAGAAGAAAGGGGGAATTTGTGATGTTTGAGAGAGTGCATCGATAGCTGAAAATCAGATAAAGGGAGTGTCCATCTTTGTAAATGGGAGAGTCGTACCATAGTGACAGAAGGGGGCACGGGAAGATATATAACTGCAACACGTAGAGAGAGATATCTAGAAGAATGGAGAAAAAGAGAGAGGTGCCTGTGTGTACCTGTAGCAGAACAGGTAAATCAAGAAAGAACCCCTGATACAGGGTACTCACATTTCCTTGGAGCACTCAGACAGTGCTATTAGACACAGGCTGGGTATTTGGAAGCAACCCAGCTAACTGATCTCCCAGGTGCAGGAACACAGGTACACCAGGAACTCAGCAGTGCTGGAATTTCCACAGCTTGGTACTCCCCACTGGGAGTACCAAGCTGTGGAAATTCCAGAACTGCTGATTGGTATATTATAGTCAGGCAGTACAATGTTCCAATATAAAAGCGGTTTATTAAAATATCAATAATAAAAACGGGAACCAATAAGGTAGGGTATGCTAGCATAAATACCCAGCCTGCATCTAATAGCACTGTCTGAGTGCAGGAAATGTGAGTACCCTGTATCAGGGGTTCTTTCTTGATTTACCTGTTCTGCTACTGGTACACACAGGCGCCTCTCTCTTTTTCTCCATTCTTCTACATATCCTGACACTATGATGTGAAGAGAGTGCTGCCTTTTCCAGTGATTGTTACCTATGGCCTAGATTTGGAGTTTGCGGTAGCCGTGAAAACCAGCGTTAGAGGCTCCTAACGCTGGTTTTAGGCTACCTCCGGTATTTGCAGTCATTAAAAAAATGGTCTAACGCTCACTTTTCAGCCGCGAATTTCCATACCGCAGATCCCCTTACGTAAATTGCGTAGCTTATCTTTTCAATGGGATTTTTCTAACTCCGGTATTTAGAGTCGTGGCTGAAGTGAGTGTTAGAATTCTAACGACAAAACTCCAGCCACAGAAAAAAGTCAGTAGTTAAGAGCTTTCTGGGCTAACGCCGGTTCATAAAGCTCTTATCTACTGTACTCTAAAGTACACTAACACCCATAAACTACCTATGTACCCCTAAACCGAGGTCCCCCCACATCGCTGCCACTCGATTACATTTTTTTAACCCCTAATCTGCCGACCGCCACCTACGCTATACTTATGTACCCCTAATCTGCTGCCCCTAACACCGCCGATCCCTATATTATATTTATTAACTCCTAACCTGCCCCCCACAACGTCGCAGCCAGCTACCTACAATAATTAACCCCTAATCTGCCGACCGCAAAGCGCCGCCACCTACGTTATACTTATGTACCCCTAATCTGCTGCCCCTAACACCGCCGACCCCTATATTATATTTATTAACCCCTAATCTGCCCCCCTCAACGTCGCCTCCACCTGCCTACACTTATTAACCCCTAATCTGCCGAGCGGACCGCACCGCTATTATTATAAAGTTATTAACCCCTAATCCGCCTCACTAACCCTATAATAAATAGTATTAACCCCTAATCTGCCCTCCCTAACATCGCCGACACCTAACTTCAAACATTAACCCCTAATCTGCCGACTGGAGCTCACCGCTATTCTAATAAATGGATTAACCCCTAAAGCTAAGTCTAACCCTAACACTAACACCCCCCTAAGTTAAATATAATTTTAATCTAACGAAATTAATTAACTCTTATTAAATAAATTATTCCTATTTAAAGCTAAATACTTACCTGTAAAATAAATCCTAATATAGCTACAATATAAATTAAAATTATATTATAGCTATTTTAGGATTAATATTTATTTTACAGGTAACTTTGTATTTATTTTAACCAGGTACAATAGCTATTAAATAGTTAAGAACTATTTAATAGCTAAAATAGTTAAAATAATTACAAATTTACCTGTAAAATAAATCCTAACCTAAGTTACAATTAAACCTAACTCTACACTATCAATAAATTAATTAAATAAAATACCTACAATTACCTACAATTAAACCTAACACTACACTATCAATAAATTAATTAAATACAATACCTACAAATAACTACAATGAAATAAACTAAAGTACAAAAAATAAAAAAGAACTAAGTTACAAAAAATAAAAAAAATTTACAAACATAAGAAAAATATTACAACAATTTTAAACTAATTACACCTACTCTAAGCCCCCTAATAAAATAACAAAGCCCCCCAAAATAAAAAAAATGCCCTACCCTATTCTAGATTACTAAAGTTCAAAGCTCTTTTACCTTACCAGCCCTGAACAGGGCCCTTTGCGGGGCATGCCCCAAGAAGTTCAGGTCTTTTGCCTGTAAAAAAAAACATACAATACCCCCCAACATTACAACCCACCACCCACATACCCCTAATCTAACCCAAACCCCCCTTAAATAAATCTAACACTAAGCCCCTGAAGATCTCCCTACCTTGAGTCGTCTTCACCCAGCCGAGCCAAATTCTTAATCCAAGCGGAGCAAGAAGAGGTCCTCCATCCGGTAGAAGTCTTCATCCAAGCGGGGCAGAAGAGGTCTTCCATCCGATTGAAGTCTTCATCCAAGCGGGATCTTCTATCGTCATCCATCCGGAGCGGAGCGGCAGGATCCTGAAGACCTCCGACGCGGAACATCCATCCTGGCCGACGACTGAACGACGAATGAAGGTTCCTTTAAATGATGTCATCAAAGATGGCGTCCCTCGAATTCCGATTGGCTGATAGGATTCTATCAGCCAATCGGAATTAAGGTAGGAATATTCTGATTGGCTGATTGGATCAGCCAATCGGATTGAACTTGATTCTGATTGGCTGATTCCATCAGCCAATCAGAATATTCCTACCTTAATTCCGATTGGCTGATAGAATCCTATCAGCCAATCGGAATTCGAGGGACGCCATCTTGGATGACATCATTTAAAGGAACCGTCATTCGTCGTTCAGTCGTCGGCCAGGATGGATGTTCCGCGTTGGAGGTCTTCAGGATCCTGCCGCTCCGCTCCGGATGGATGACGATAGAAGATCCCGCTTGGATGAAGACTTCAATCGGATGGAAGACCTCTTCTGCCCCGCTTGGATGAAGACTTCTACCGGATGGAGGACCTCTTCTTGCTCCGCTTGGATGAAGAATTTGGCTCGGCTGGGTGAAGACGACTCAAGGTAGGGAGATCTTCAGGGGCTTAGTGTTAGGTTTATTTAAGGGGGGTTTGGGTTAGATTAGGGGTATGTGGGTGGTGGGTTGTAATGTTGGGGGGGTATTGTATGTTTTTTTTTACAGGCAAAAGAGCTGAACTTCTTGGGGCATGCCCCGCAAAGGGCCCTGTTCAGGGCTGGTAAGGTAAAAGAGCTTTGAACTTTAGTAATTTAGAATAGGGTAGGGCATTTTTTTATTTTGGGGGGCTTTGTTATTTTTTTAGGGGGCTTAGAGTAGGTGTAATTAGTTTAAAATTGTTGTAATATTTTTCTTATGTTTGTAAATATTTTTTTATTTTTTGTAACTTAGTTCTTTTTTATTTTTTGTACTTTAGATAGTTTATTTCATTGTAGTTGTTTGTAGGTATTGTATTTAATTTATTTATTGATAGTGTAGTGTTAGGTTTAATTGTAGATAATTATAGGTATTTTATTTAATTAATTTATTGATAGTGTAGTGTTAGGTTTAATTGTAACTTAGGTTAGGATTTATTTTACAGGTAATTTTGTAATTATTTTAACTATTTTAGCTATTAAATAGTTCTTAACTATTTAATAGCTATTGTACCTGGTTAAAATAAATACAAAGTTACCTGTAAAATAAATATTAATCCTAAAATAGCTATAATATAATTATAATTTATATTGTAGCTATATTAGAATTTATTTTACAGGTAAGTATTTATCTTTAAATAGGAATAATTTATTTAATAAGAGTTAATCAATTTTGTTAGATTAAAATTATATTTAACTTAGGGGGGTGTTAGTGTTAGGGTTAGACTTAGCTTTAGGGGTTAATACATTTATTAGAATAGTGGTTAGCTCCAGTCGGCAGATTAGGGGTTAATAATTGAAGTTAGGTGTCGGCGATGTTAGGGAGGGCAGATTAGGGGTTAATACTATTTATTATAGGGTTAGTGAGGCGGATTAGGGGTTAATAACTTTATTATGATAGCGGTGCGGTCCGGTCGGCAGATTAGGGGTTAATAAGTGTAGGCAGGTGGGGGGCAGATTAGGGGTTAATAAATATAATATAGGGGTCGGCGGTGTTAGGGGCAGCAGATTAGGGGTACATAAGGATAATGTAAGTAGCGGCGGTTTACGGAGCGGCAGATTAGGGGTTAAAAATAATATACAGGGGTCAGCGATAGCGGGGGCGGCAGAATAGGGGTTAATAAGTGTAAGGTTAGGGGTGTTTAGACTCGGGGTACATGTTAGAGTGTTAGGTGCAGATGTAGGAAGTGTTTCCCCATAGCAAACAATGGGGCTGCGTTAGGAGCTGAACGCGGCTTTTTTGCAGGTGTTAGGGTTTTTTTTCAGCTCAAACAGCCCCATTGTTTCCTATGGGGGAATCGTGCACGAGCACGTTTTTGAGGCTGGCCGCGTCCGTAAGCAACTCTGGTATCGAGAGTTGAAGCTGCGTTAAATATGCTCTACGCTCCTTTTTTGGAGCCTAACGCAGCCTTTATGTGGACTCTCAATACCAGAGTTATTTTTATGGTGCGGCCAGAAAAAAGCCGGCGTTAGCTATGCGGGTCCTTACAGACAAAACTCTAAATCTAGCCGTATATTTCCGAGGAACAGATTTATTCCATCATAATCTGTGTGAATATTCCAGCAATTGGGACACTCTTATCCAGAGACATTTATTTTTCCGTTTATTTTATTTTCTGTTTCAAAGAAATGTCTTAAAGAAGTACACACGTATATATGCATTTATGTGTATGTATGTATGTATGTATGTATATATATATATATATATATATATATACACATATACACATATACAGATCTCTCTCTATTTTCACGCATAGATAATCATTAATTTTATTCTATTTTATCTGTTGATATAATTGTATAGTATCTCTGTTTACTAGCGCCCCCTATCAGAAGTAAGCCTGTATTGGCCTCTTCTATCAAAAATCTAGAGAGAGATAAAAGCATAAGCGAATAGAGTAGGTTTCGAAGGAAGAAAATGTAAGTGAAGAGATGGGTTTTATTTGTTGAAAGGTGCAAGTAGAGGAAAGTAAAATACCTACACAAACTCCTTGGGGCCCATTTATCAAAGGGCTTGCGGACCTGATCCGACACTGCGGATCAGGTCCGCAAGACCTCGCTAAATGCGGAGAGCAATACGCTCTCCACATTTAACATTGCACCAGCAGCTCACAAGAGCTGCTGGTGCAACGCCGCCCCCTGCTGACTCGCGGCCAATCGGCCGCCAGCAGGGAGCTGTCAATCAACCCGATCGTATTCGATCAGGTTGATTTCCGGCGGTTCCTGTCCGCCTGCTCGGAGCAGGCGGACAGGGTTATGAAGCAGCGGTCTTTAGACCGCTGCTTCATAACTTGTGTTTCTGGCGAGTCTGAAGACTCGCCAGAAACACGGCCCTTCAAGCTCCATACGGAGCTTGATAAATGGGCCTGCTTGTCTGTTTCCTGGACTCTGGGTGGGGCTAAAGTGTAGACCCTTATGTGATCTTGCAGCAGGGGAAGCTGTGTCTAAGGGAGAGAGAGCCAGGTTTCTGTGAGAGCCAGAAGGTTAAGGGAGTGGGAGATAAAGCAGTCATGAATAGGAGTGAGCTTGTTGCACACAGCTCGAGGGTTCCAGAGTGCACAAGTAAAGGGGTGTTTGTTTTAGTTACAAGAGGAACTTGGATAAGGTTTCCAAAGTTCTGGTGTTTAGGTCAAAGGCAAGGCATGCATGGATGGGTGAGTTTAGGTAGTTGTGGGGGACTGGGATTGGGGGATATATCACCAGCAGTATGAATAAGAAAGAGAGTAACATAATATGAGATACAGATTTGCTGTATTGAGAGTGTCTTTGGAATGTGGAGCAGGGGGGAGATAGAGAGTTTAGTAATATATGAGTTTCATGAGAGCAGAAGTGAGGTGAGGATAAAAGGAATGAGCTGATGAATCTAGTACGTGGTGAGGGGGAAGGAGTAAATGAAAAGTATAGACAAGAGGTAGCTTAAAGGTACATAACATTTTTCAAAAAGAGAAACAGTGAAAAACATAAAACACAATATTACAAGAGTACTTGCCTAGCGTCTTGTCCCTTGTCCAATCCTTGTTCAATTCTTGTATAATTCTAGCTTAATTGCCTCTCTTACAAATTGCTCACTTCAGAAATGTGAGCATATGATGTTATGAAATTGCACACTGCCAAGGCAATGCACCCTAGTGCAATGCACAGCCCAAGCTAGTGTTAAATATATAGACAGGGCGGGGGTGGAGCCAACTTTGAAGCCAGACGGTCGCACTTTTCAACAGCTCTATATCTACCGTATGTAAAAAACAAAATCAGCGATCGTCTGAGCTCCTTTATTCATCTATTTGGCTACTAACGAAGACCTGAAGCCACAGACATTCTCTACAGCTATTTTTAAGGGGAGCCATACAGCAGAAATAGATCTCTACGACTTTGGTGCGCTTAACACTGAATTCCTGGTTTGAAGCAGCCATCTTGGGGCCTAATCGGCACATCCTGCCGAGAGCAAAATTTGACCAAAGCCTATTCCTTCTCACCCCCAGTCTAGGGGCCCACTACCCTATCTAAGCATGGAAGATGCAGAGTGCATCATGGAACAAATGCATAATTTCCTCGATGGGTGTAGAGCTGTGTTCAGACACCAATTAATAGCGGACCTCCAGCAGACAGCAATGACGCCCATAAATCACGCTGCTTACTCACTCACTTCGGCTCCGGAGACTGGGGGTACCACTAATTTGGAACATCGCAGTTTTCAAATACCTACGAATAAGGGGTATTCTCGGCCAGTGTCAGAATTACTTCAGCAGGGACCGCGGCTACTACCATCCCGCATCAGGCAAGGGCCATCATCTGGGAAAGTTCAGCATAGTGAACGCACTTAAGTACCCCCTCACAGTGTCGCACTGTGGTCAAGAATGGAAGACCCTATATCTTTGAACATGTTGCACCAACTGCAGGACAACATGGAGTGGCTTACACCGCTTTTGCAAGATTTCCAGCGGGTGAGAGCCCTACGATTGCTGAGCTGCCTGCTCTCTCTCACCTCTCGGCACAAGCGCTCAGGCATTGGATAGGCCTGAGGGACAGTTATGTGCTGGAGCGCCTACTCTGATTCTGCCTTCCATTGTACTACAACTAAGGACGCAGGCTGGCATATCACTAACATGGGCTCCACGTGTTTTATATTGCAGGAAAATATCTATACTTAGACACGAACTCAGATGCTCTATAGTTTATTTCAAGTCTGAAGTGAATCACCTTTACTGTTAAGCTACTTATGTTTTTACAGTGACTTCTTTATCTTTACACTAATATTCTCCCCTGCATAGATGAAAGTTGGTTCTAACATTTGATACAGCCTACAAATCGAGAGACACTGATGACTACTAAGTTTGGTCTGTATTATGTATACCTGTTATTGCGGTTTACTCTCAGGCCGCCTATACTTCTTCCCACATGTTTCATTATTTACTATCCATCTACATCACCTTACATTATATAACGCTGCCAATCTCTCATTTAAAGCTTCATATGTAGAATAACTCCTACCTTTCCTAATTTATCTACATTTGACCATGAGTTACCACATAAATTCTGGGTGCACAAAGTATTGTTACTTGTTCTAGGATTTATGCATACGGACTCTTTGATGTTATTACTAGAATGTTAACGGATGTTTAAATTCTGATGTTTGTCCTAGTTGTGTAGTCCTAATTGGATATATCTCATACTGCAAGCACACAATAGCATGATGATTGTTAACCAGATGTGTATGTTTATCTGATATGTATGTTTCGTACATCTCACTACTACTATATATATTAGACTTCCTGCCCTGGCAGCCAAATTTTGCTATAGCTAGATTTATATGCACTCTGTACAAAGTATTCCTTTTTCACACACAGATACGTTTAGACCTTAACCTTGGGTTCATAAGGGATAGGGACAAACCTAGCAATGTTCTCCTATACATATTGTTGTGATAGACATACAGTTAATTGCTCTGGTGAACATTGCTGTGGATGGTCAGCTATTTACCCCCTAACTTAATCCTCTGAGTCACCTAATTTAAGTTTTGAAACTGCCCCATAGATCTATAGCGATATGTCAAGGTATTTGAAATATTATTAAATAATATATAGAAATATATTTAACTTTATTTAATAAATCTGTGGATGTGAACATGGTCTGTAGGACAAAGGATTAGATCTCCCCCACTCCAATTGCACAGGAGACATTCTTGGCTGAAAGGAGAACAAAGGATTATCTCTGGGAGATCTCACACGCTCAATATGTTAAATTATGCAATTGTATAATTTAGCAAGGAACTAAAATATAACATAGTTTCAGGATACAGGCAAATATATGGAGACAAAATGTCTGAATTACCCTTTTGGAACTGATCAAAATCATAGAGAAACAACTTTTATGCACATGGGTGTTAATTATCAAATACACATCTGCTCTGCTGGCTAAACAGGAAATATGCTGTTTTAAAGACTTTTACAACTCCTCATGGATTGACCCCATGTGGAGCAATAAAGGCCTTGGGAAACACAGACAAATGCTAAGGTGTGACTCTGGAAGTTCACGTAAGCAGACAGCAAATAAACATTTATTTTTTTCTCTCTCTGTTTAAATACATGCCCCAGAATGTATTAAATATAGAAATTTGGGAAATTGTCTAATTCTATATTATTATTACATGGGTATTTGCTAAGCTTGGGAGGTAACTGTTTTAGTCAGTCAAAAATGTGTAATAACCTCTGTTTTGCTTATATTTTTCAGACAGATAAATTCAGATATACATAGAAATGATATATATGTTTTGAAAACACAAAAGATCTTACTTAGCCTCTGTGTTTTTAAGAATATAAATAAATACTTATGGACCATACACATATTAATGCTTGGATCATCTATAATAATTATTTCTATTTTTATTGCAGACAACCATTGGTCATGAGCATCAATCTATGCACTTAGAAAGAGACGGAATGCCGCATGAAATGAATTAAGTCATATCATATAAACGTGCAAATAAATGTTTATAAAGTTTCACATACATCTTTTAAAATATAGTGAGATGAAAATATGGAAGTTACTTTGATGTGATATGACTGAGATATAAATTTTCTATTAGGCTAAATGAAATATAAATTATTTTAATATAATGTTAGATATGTGATGTTTCATATCAAAATGATCAGAAAATTCATTAAGATATAACTTATCCAAAACAAATATTATGAATAGTTGTCGCAGTAAATTATGATAAAATTAATAACCATTTCATAGAAATACTGACTTAAGTTGTTTCAAATGTTGCTGTGTCTGTTTGTGCTGCCACCTGGTGTTATGTTGCGAGAACTACAGCCAGAAGGTTCTCTCTGGCTGTTAAAAATGAAATTTCCAAGGGCCAATCCGATTTAGACTTCCCAGATAACCAATGGGAAGGTCAGCTCCCGCAGGGCCACCCACAATTTACCAGTGATGGAAAAACCAAATAAAAAGTGAATGCAATGGAGAGAAAGGGACAGATTTTCTGCTGAAGCTAAAAACTTGTAACTGGTTCCCGCTGGGTGTGAGATACCACTTTACTTGAGCAAAGCTAATCTACCCTTCTCATTGATTGCGATATACACTTATTGGTGATCTGAGGTAAAATAATTCCTACCAAGGAACATCGGATATCGACTGCTTTTTACTTTGGTAACGTATTCAAGGTTTTGTAAGATAAGTTATATGCATAGTTAATTTGTATTTAATAGATTTAAAGAGCAGATTATACTTTTAAGTCTGTATCTGATTGGCTAAGTAACTCATCTATACAAGTTCTGATATTGTCAGTTAATTTTGTATTAGGATAAATTGCAATTAAATAGCAGAATATATATTATCCTATTGTTTTATAAACACTGTTTAGAATTGTATTGCTTGGATGTTAAAGGTTTTTAGTCCCATTGTGTTAAATAAATAAAAGGCTGAATTGTGAAGGTATATTTTTCTGGGTTTTGTAAGAAGGATAGCATATCTTAAGAGTTGGTTTTAACGCATATACATTTTGTTTCATTTCCTTTTATTGCAAATATACTTCAATATGTTTATGGATATTAACTAAATAAAAGAATTCAGATATTTATATTAATTGAATGGTCTAGTAGGTGCATGGTTGATAAGGGTTTCTATTTCTTTGTATTGTGTTTATAACCCTGCCATAAACTTATATATATTATTTGGATAGCACTACTAAGATTTTCATAAATATACTGACATAATAATTGGAGGCACTTTTCTGAGATTTAATAATATCCATCATAATTGATATAATATATTTGTAAGTAAATAGAAATTATTATAAAAGAGAAAAAAAAAAAATTCATATTTCGATATTAATATTTTGAAGATATAATTTTTTTTGAAAAGTTGAAATATTAATTTTCATATTTCGAGATTGACATTAATATCTTGAAATATTATTAAAGATTAATTTTGAAAAATTAATAAAAATATTAATTTTTCATATTTCAAAATTAATCAAAAATATTAATTTTTCATATTTTCAAAGTTAATCAAAAATATAAATTTTTCATATTTCGGAATATTAATTTTTCATATTTCAAAATTAATAATATTTTTTTTTTTAAATATAAAATTTTTCTCTTTTTATTGGCAAAAATTGTATTAGCATTTTAGTTAAATAAATACTAAACCAATACAATAATGTCTGTAGCCAGAAGTGACTCATTTAATTCTATACATAGCAATGAAATTGGTCCCATAACCATACCTATTACTAAAGGTCAGGTCCTTAAGAAAGATATCTTAAGTTACCTTAAAGGGAAGTTTAATATTGCGGGTGAATTAAATGATTTTATGGATATGCTTGAAACTAGGGCTAAAAATATTACCGTTAATAATAATATGTGGAATGAAGAGAATGAATTCTTCCAGGAATTATTAATGATTAATCAATGCGAAGCTCCCAAAAAGCGAGATGAACTAATACTAAAATCCTGGCCCCTTTTAATATGCATAATTGACGAAATGTCGTTTTGTGTCACAGACAAACGATTGCAAATACAGGAGCTAGAAAATAGTATTCGTTCCTCGCGCAGACGGGAAGAGGGTTTAAAAATAGCCAAAAATAAAATGGATGAATTTGCCCAAAACCTAACAGCCTTAGATAAGCATAATACAGACTTAATCGCACAGATACAAGATTTAAATAAACAGCTTGCGCAAAGCCAGAGAGAATTAAGCGATTTAAAAAGGTCATATCGCCATAATGAAAACCCCTATATTAGCAATGAGAATAATACAGATAATGCGAACTCCTTTAGCGAACGCGTCAGGGACGAGGTACGAAAATATATAGAACAACATAGACAAATGACCCCTAACGGGTCAGAAGTAGATTTCCCAAATAGACAATCCCCTCAGGATGTAAATCCAGAGGACAGCTGTAGCGCAGCTGATGCGGGGGAGGGAAACTCTAACAGAGAATCCCAAAATAAGTCTGATAAAGTCTATGATTCCCATAAAATAATCACCTTCGTACAACGCGCAGTACCTATATTCTCCAATAAGGGAACAACATCTGTAATTGATCATTTACAGGCTTTTGAAAATGCGTTAGCTATAATGAATGTTACAAGTGAGAAATTGAAAATTGAATTTCTGCCTTGGGTATTTGACAGTAAACATCACAAATTCTTTGTTTCACTAAAGGATATGAATATTCATTCCTGGAATGGGGTAAAACAACAATGCAGAAAAGAATTCGGGCAATATCGCACTAAAACTGCCGCGAAAATAGCGGTATATGGTTTAAAGTGTCGTGCAAATCAGAGTCCAGTCGAATTCCTTTCTGTATTGAAAAATGCGTACAGTATGGCTGAAGATAATCCCAGATTTGATGGCTCAGAATTTGTACATTTATTTTTTGAAGCATTGCCTACACCCATCAAAATCAACTTAGCTAGAGATTTTGATGAGGACTGCTCATTGGAATGGCTGATCAAAGAGAGTACGAAGTTATACTCTATTCAGCAGTCCAGTGAGCAGGGGGTTAAAAAGGAGTCAAAACCCAAAATTGTGGCAGAAACTAGGGTGTCACCTAGCCCCCTCAATTTGGAGTCTAACAAGAGGACTTATGCAGAGGTGGCCAGTCAAAACAGGCCATCTCCACAGAGGTTTAATTCTGCCCCTCCCCCTACACAGGTTGAGGCGCAGGGAGACTATAACCAAAGTGGGGGACATAATCAGGTGAATAATTACTCACAAAGAGAATACTCACCAAATAATTGGTATCCGCGCAAGGGTAGATACAATAGACGGCGAAGATATTCTCAGGGTAACCAGACACCCCAGGTATATAATGCTCCCCAAAGTACTAATGCTGAACAAGCTGAACCCCAGGGGCAACCATGCCAGAATAGAAATAGTGGCCCTGATTCTGAGGGAACCCAATGGTCCAGGAATCAGTACAATGGGGCACCAAGAGATAGGCCCAGGGGTAGAGGTAACTTGTACAATCAGGTAGATATGCTGTTTACCCAATTAAATCGGTTGAGCGAACAAATCGCTAATATGAGTCAAAAATCTACGGCTCAGCAACCGAACAATACTTTTTTAGGGGTACAGCCAGTGGTCAGCAGTGGACCACAGGCACAGTCATAAATACTGCAGTATCACCTGAAGGGGAGGGGAGAGATATACAAAATGTAGTAATAAATATCAATGATACTAATCATGTTATCTCCCCACAGACCGGAAACGGACAAATTAGCTGTGACAATGAGCGACATCAGCCGGGAAAAATTAACCAAACTTTTCCTCTGCAGTGTTCTCTTAACATTATTTCCACAGATGCAGTACACAAGAACCCAGCTGACCTTGTCATAAGGGAAACAGGTAGGTATGAAATTTCCTCTGCATCGAATGACACAGCGGATCCAGGTAAAACGTGGCGAAGCCCACAGATGTACAAGAATGCAAATTTTATGTGTGAAATGATAGAAACTGCAGGAAGATATTATGTACTAGTTGAGCTGCAAGATTCAGTCTCCAACCCTATCAGGGGATTAATTGACACTGGGTCACAGGCAACTATCTTATCCCACAGGTACTACACACAGCTAAATGAGCTAACACCCCACAAACCCAAAATAAGAGAATTTGACGGTTCTCTAATAGGTGTTGGGGGTGACTCCCTAAAAGTTTACGGTACTGCCTGGTTAAAATTTAAATTGGGGAACAGGGTCATAAGACACCCTGTCAATATAGTGGATCTACCAACTGATCGTTTAATTATTGGTAGTGATCTCCTGAAACGATTAAGCACCATAATTGATTGCATAAATAATGTAATTTGGTCACAAGTTAAACGGCCTATCAATTATGAAAAATCTGGTATATCTCGCACCCGACATAGCTGTCACGTGGTGGAAGAGAAACCAGATGCTGTGGAGATTCATTTCAGGAATAACTCTGTACCTGAAATCACTATTCTACAAATAGATGATCAAACTCCTTTTAGTGGCTCTGATGGTAATACTTTTAAAATTTCGCCCGGAAAGATAGCGAATATCTCCCTAGATGGCGATATATTAACCATATCACTCCACAAGGGGGATCCTAAAATCCCTAAAGGGGGAGACCATGCTCAATACCTCACAGGGATTGAGAGAGTTAAAGAGGATCTATTTATCCCTATACAAGTACATGACCTTGGTAAAACCCAGTATGCTAAAATAAACTTAAAACAGGAAGCTAGCTATATAAGCGAAGGTTTATTAGCGCAAATAGCTGAACCTAAAGTGATTAAATATCTTTCTCCCCAAGACCACTGTGTCAACGGCCTGGATGACAGGTCTGAAAGCTATAACATCACAGCTAAGTGCTTATTATCTATCTCTATTGGTAATAAGTCAGTGAAGCACCTGTTTTTAGTTTTAAATACTCCCCATAATCAAATATACATTGGCAATGATATCTTACATAGATATGCCATACAAATAGATCTGATTAATTCTTGCCTTTGGAGCAGGTTAAAGGGGGACCCTGAAGTATTTCAGGATGAAAATGCAGCCCTAAAATCAAACCAGCAATTGCCATATGCTGTGAATATGCAGGTATCTAGCGATGTTATAATTCCTGCTGGGGCTGATAAATTTCTTTTACCCTTACAGGTAAAGAGAGGTCAGAAATTAAAAACTTCTGAAACACTAATTTGCCTCTCCCATAGAATACAAAATCTGGGTGTCACAGTGACTTACACTCCTATGGTGAATATTGGAACTGTTCCAATACATATTATTGTGCATAACATGACCCCACAGGATATAACATTATCCAAGGGAACTAACATAGGATATGCACTGGAATCAAGTTATTACACTTTTGGATTCCAGAATAATGTAATTGGGCTAATACCTGAAGGATACCTAACTGAAGAACAATTAATAGAACAATCCCTTGCATCTATGCCAGAGGGTCTATTTAATGTTCAGTCTATTTATCCCTTCAGCGCAGAGGAAGGCATCTGTAAGATTGAAGAAGCCTCTCTAGTATTTGATCAGCCAATCAAACAGCAAGATTACCCCAATACCCAGAGTCATGGGAGCAATGTAAATTATAATCAAGGGGATCTCACCTCTAGACTGGAAGAAGCCTATGAAATAGGACAGCCTGAAATCTTTCCAGGATTTCAGCAAATAGTCGAAGAGCAAATATCCTTAGCTAATGGCTGTTCCAGCGATGATGAACGCCAACAGCTGCGAGAACTCCTGATGGAGTACAAGGATATTTTTGCTAAGGATTCTTATGACTGTGGTACTACAGACTTGCACATTGCAAGAATACAAACAGATCCCGATGCACCACCTGTATTTGTCAAACAATACAGACTTCCCTTAGCCTCATATGATTCTCTTGCAGAGATCATAAGGAATTTGGAAGAAAGAGGTATTATCAGACAGGTGCACAGCTCTTATAATAATCCTATTCTAGGTGTCCTTAAGCCCAATGGACAATGGCATTTGTGTGCTGACTTAAGACAGCTAAACAAACGAGTATACATGTCTGGCTGGCCTGTACCATACATTGACCAGTGCCTAGCACAAATGCAGGGATCCAAAATATTCACTGCCATTGATTGTGCACAGGGATATTGGACCATAAAGGTACATGAAGAGGACCAATATAAGCTAGCATTCTCCTTCCAAAAGATTCAGTATGCATTCCAGAGACTTCCATTTGGATACATAAATTCTGGACATGAATTTGCTGTATTCATGCATAAGGCTATGCCTGACGCACTGGAAAGGGGGACCTTATCTTATGTGGATGATGTTTTAATCAAAAGCACAGACTTTGAAAAACACATTGCAGAGCTTAAACACGTCCTCAGCCAACTTAAAAGGGCAGGTGTCAAATTATCCCTGCAAAAAGCTCAATGGTGCCGCACTCGTGTAAACTTCTTGGGACATGAAGTTACTTCTGACGGATTAAATCCCCAGAAGAAAAAGGTAGAAGCGATAGTGAATTCTAAAAACCCAACTAACTTAAAGGAATTGAGATCATTCCTGGGTATGACGAATTATTCTCGCAAATTCATTGATAATTATGCGGAATTAGCTAAACCACTACTACTTCTTCTAAAGAAAGATGTGAAATGGCACTGGGGTGAGTCTCAAGAGACAGCCATCAGAGAGCTGAAGAGAAAACTCACTCAAGCACCTTGCTTAGCGTGCCCTGAAGGTGGTAAACCTTTCTTCTTAGAGACAGGTTACACAGATATAAGCATGAGTGCTGTGTTATACCAAAAGCATGATAATTTGAACAAAGCCATTGCTTATGCGAGCAAAAATCTATCCCCAGTAGAAATAAAATTTAGCGATTGCGAAAAAGCCCTCTTATCTACTGTATGGGCTCTACAAAATTTCCGCAGCTATATACAGGGCGAGAAAATTATTGTAGAAACGGCCCACCAGCCTTTGCTATATTTGCAAAGTGAGAGAATAAGAGATGGGAATCTGTCTAATAGCCGCATAACAGCGTGGACTCTTTCCTTACAAGGCTGGCCTTTAGAAATTCGCTACAAACAGAATAAAAAGAATCCAGTCGCACAAGGGCTTGCTGAGCTCCATGACTGTACTGCTAGAGATCCTGGGGAAAAATTATCAGAAGATGATTTTCTGGAGGAACAATTGCTTTCCCCATATAAAATATACAATGAGGACCATTGTCAAACATTACCTTGGGTGTATGTTGATGGTTGTTCTTACCACGCCACTATTGATAGTGAGCGCAGATTAGTCGCTGGCATTGGTATAACTTGGACAAATGGAGTCTAAAATATATCTGTAGGTTTCAACATTGGGCCAAGATCCAGTCAAGTTGCAGAACTAACTGCTGTTTTCAAAACCATTGAAATGGCTATTGAACATGATATTCATGAATTTGTGATCATAACTGACTCAAATTATGTGCGTGACAGTTTTGTTGAATACCTGCCAACTTGGAAAAGAAATGGCATGCAGAAAAGCAATAACAAACCAGTCAAGCATGGCAAGTAGTTCTGCGAGATTGATAATCTGGTGGTATCCAATGATTTAACCATACACTGGAAAAAGACCAAGGGTCATTCCAGAGTTCTAGGTCCTGATAAGGAAGGCAATGACCTTGCGGATTCATTAGCCAAACAAGGAGCCATAACTGGAGAACTCCTTAATATTGACCACTTAATGGGTGCAATTCAAGTAGAAGCCATTACCAGAAACCAGGCAAAACAACAGAGTGAGCCTAACTTGGTACAATGGAGTCAGGATTCTCCTAGTGAGGACCTGATCACTAGTCAAAAAGAAGACCCCATTGTAGGCATCTTCTATAAACACATAGAAGATCCTGAAAGCAACCCCATCTCAAAAGATGATTGTATTGGCAAAGAAGATCTGAGAATCTTAATAAAATCTAAATCACAATTCAAATTACAGGATGGTTTGTTAATTAGAACCTCCAAAACTGGCATCCAGCAGTGGGTAGTACCCACCAAGTTCAGAGGTCTAATGCTTCAACATGCCCATGATGCTCCCACATCTGGTCATCGCGGTGCCAAACTCACGTATGAAATATTGCGTGATTATGCTTTTTGGCCACACATGTTGAAAGATGTTCAAACCTACTGTCAAGGGTGTTTAATCTGCCCACAGTTCCAACCCACTGCACCAACGCATAGAGCGCCATTGCAGAAAAGGGGGATGGTAATGCCATGGTCAGATATACAAATTGATTTTATTGGTCCGGTAACAAGGTCATCAAGAGGTAACAAGTACATGTTAACAGTGACATGCCTGTTCACTAAATGGGTAGAGTGCATTAGTGCACCTAACAATAGTGCTGAAACATGTGCAGCATTGCTCATCAACCATGTATTTTCCAGATTTGGTTTGCCCCAAAGAATCGAATCAGATCGGGGGACCCACTTCACTAGCGAAGTGATGACAAAAATGTGGAAAATACTAGGGGTTAAAAGAAAGCTCCATATTGCTTATAGAGCTGCCTCAAGTGGTGGTGTAGAGCGTTACAACCAGTCCATTGTTAAAATCCTCAAAAAGTTTGTGAGTGAAACAGGTAAAGACTGGGATATAAAACTACCTCTAGTCTTAATGGCATTAAGAGCAACTCCAAGTAGTGCTACCAAGATGTCACCTTTTGAGCTGATGACTGGTAGAAGAATGGTTCTACCTCAGCATCTGCTGTACCGTACATCAGACCAAAATTTGATAGACGCTGCCAATACACATCAATATGTGGAAAACTTAAGAAAGCACCTGCAATATGCCTTTGCATTTGCTCAAAGGAATTTAGAAAGAGCCGCAACTGCCACTAAAACCTATTATGATCTCAAAACATCCAAAAAGGAATATGAAATAAATGATAAAGTTTATCTTTATAACTTTGGAAGAGATCAGGTTAGGGAGAAGAAATTTCTTCCCTCATGGAAAGGTCCTTTCGTCATTACTGACAAAATATCTCCAGTGGCCTATAAAATACGGATCCCCAAAAATGAAAGTTTCATAGATAAATGGGTCCATATCAATCAATTGCGAGCGTGTCATCCCAGATCCCAACTACAAATCATAGAGGGAGAATGAAGTGTCATATCCCCAAATGAACTAAAGACATACTATAGTTTAAAGATGCCTAACTGATAAACATGAAGGTTCAAAATTGACAGACTATCTACATAGAAGACTGTCCATGATGTGTACGGTCAACATCCTCACCAAATACCACTAACTTTGATCCAATTCAAATACATGTGTCCTACATATTTTTGAATTGGAAAGGGGGATTTATGTCAAGGTATTTGAAATATTATTAAATAATATATAGAAATATATTTAACTTTATTTAATAAATCTGTGGATGTGAACATGGTCTGTAGGACAAAGGATTAGATCTCCCCCACTCCAATTGCACAGGAGACATTCTTGGCTGAAAGGAGAACAAAGGATTATCTCTGGGAGATCTCACACACTCAATATGTTAAATTATGCAATTGTATAATTTAGCAAGGAACTAAAATATAACATAGTTTCAGGATACAGGCAAATATATGGAGACGAAATGTCTGAATTACCCTTTTGGAACTGATCAAAATCATAGAGAAACAACTTTTATGCACATGGGTGTTAATTATCAAATACACATCTGCTCTGCTGGCTAAACAGGAAATATGCTGTTTTAAAGACTTTTACAACTCTGGAAGTTCACGTAAGCAGACAGCAAATAAACATTTATTTTTTTCTCTCTCTGTTTAAATACATGCCCCAGAATGTATTAAATATAGAAATTTGGGAAATTGTCTAATTCTATATTATTATTACATGGGTATTTGCTAAGCTTGGGAGGTAACTGTTTTAGTCAGTCAAAAATGTGTAATAACCTCTGTTTTGCTTATATTTTTCAGACAGATAAATTCAGATATACATAGAAATGATATATATGTTTTGAAAACACAAAAGATCTTACTTAGCCTCTGTGTTTTTAAGAATATAAATAAATACTTATGGACCATACACATATTAATGCTTGGATCATCTCTAATAATTATTTCTATTTTTATTGCAGACAACCATTGGTCATGAGCATCAATCTATGCACTTAGAAAGAGACGGAATGCCGCATGAAATGAATTAAGTCATATCATATAAACGTGCAAATAAATGTTTATAAAGTTTCACATACATCTTTTAAAATATAGTGAGATGAAAATATGGAAGTTACTTTGATGTGATATGACTGAGATATAAATTTTCTATTAGGCTAAATGAAATATAAATTATTTTAATATAATGTTAGATATGTGATGTTTCATATCAAAATGATCAGAAAATTCATTAAGATATAACTTATCCAAAACAAATATTATGAATAGTTGTCGCAGTAAATTATGATAAAATTAATAACCATTTCATAGAAATACTGACTTAAGTTGTTTCAAATGTTGCTGTGTCTGTTTGTGCTGCCACCTGGTGTTATGTTGCGAGAACTACAGCCAGAAGGTTCTCTCTGGCTGTTAAAAATGAAATTTCCAAGGGCCAATCCGATTTAGACTTCCCAGATAACCAATGGGAAGGTCAGCTCCCGCAGGGCCACCCACAATTTACCAGTGATGGAAAAACCAAATAAAAAGTGAATGCAATGGAGAGAAAGGGACAGATTTTCTGCTGAAGCTAAAAACTTGTAACTGGTTCCCGCTGGGTGTGAGATACCACTTTACTTGAGCAAAGCTAATCTACCCTTCTCATTGATTGCGATATACACTTATTGGTGATCTGAGGTAAAATAATTCCTACCAAGGAACATCGGATATCAACTGCTTTTTACTTTGGTAACGTATTCAAGGTTTTGTAAGATAAGTTATATGCATAGTTAATTTGTATTTAATAGATTTAAAGAGCAGATTATACTTTTAAGTCTGTATCTGATTGGCTAAGTAACTCATCTATACAAGTTCTGATATTGTCAGTTAATTTTGTATTAGGATAAATTGCAATTAAATAGCAGAATATATATTATCCTATTGTTTTATAAACACTGTTTAGAATTGTATTGCTTGGATGTTAAAGGTTTTTAGTCCCATTGTGTTAAATAAATAAAAGGCTGAATTGTGAAGGTATATTTTTCTGGGTTTTGTAAGAAGGATAGCATATCTTAAGAGTTGGTTTTAACGCATATACATTTTGTTTCATTTCCTTTTATTGCAAATATACTTCAATATGTTTATGGATATTAACTAAATAAAAGAATTCAGATATTTATATTAATTGTATGGTCTAGTAGGTGCATGGTTGATAAGGGTTTCTATTTCTTTGTATTGTGTTTATAACCCTGCCATAAACTTATATATATTATTTGGATAGCACTACTAAGATTTTCATAAATATACTGACATAATAATTGGAGGCACTTTTCTGAGATTTAATAATATCCATCATAATTGATATAATATATTTGTAAGTAAATAGAAATTATTATAAAAGAGAAAAAAAAAATTCATATTTCGATATTAATATTTTGAAGATATAATTTTTTTTGAAAAGTTGAAATATTAATTTTCATATTTCGAGATTGACATTAATATCTTGAAATATTATTAAAGATTAATTTTGAAAAATTAATAAAAATATAAATTTTTCATATTTCAAAATTAATCAAAAATATTAATTTTTCATATTTTCAAAGTTAATCAAAAATATTAATTTTTCATATTTCGGAATATTAATTTTTCATATTTCAAAATTAATAATATTTTTTTTTTTAAATATAAAATTTTTCTCTTTTTATTGGCAAAAATTGTATTAGCATTTTAGTTAAATAAATACTAAACCAATACAATAATGTCTGTAGCCAGAAGTGACTCATTTAATTCTATACATAGCAATGAAATTGGTCCCATAACCATACCTATTACTAAAGGTCAGGTCCTTAAGAAAGATATCTTAAGTTACCTTAAAGGGAAGTTTAATATTGCGGGTGAATTAAATGATTTTATGGATATGCTTGAAACTAGGGCTAAAAATATTACCGTTAATAATAATATGTGGAATGAAGAGAATGAATTCTTCCAGGAATTATTAATGATTAATCAATGCGAAGCTCCCAAAAAGCGAGATGAACTAATACTAAAATCCTGGCCCCTTTTAATATGCATAATTGACGAAATGTCGTTTTGTGTCACAGACAAACGATTGCAAATACAGGAGCTAGAAAATAGTATTCGTTCCTCGCGCAGACGGGAAGAGGGTTTAAAAATAGCCAAAAATAAAATGGATGAATTTGCCCAAAACCTAACAGCCTTAGATAAGCATAATACAGACTTAATCGCACAGATACAAGATTTAAATAAACAGCTTGCGCAAAGCCAGAGAGAATTAAGCGATTTAAAAAGGTCATATCGCCATAATGAAAACCCCTATATTAGCAATGAGAATAATACAGATAATGCTAACTCCTTTAGCGAATGCGTCAGGGACGAGGTACGAAAATATATAGAACAACATAGACAAATGACCCCTAACGGGTCAGAAGTAGATTTCCCAAATAGACAATCCCCTCAGGATGTAAATCCAGAGGACAGCTGTAGCGCAGCTGATGCGGGGGAGGGAAACTCTAACAGAGAATCCCAAAATAAGTCTGATAAAGTCTATGATTCCCATAAAATAATCACCTTCGTACAACGCGCAGTACCTATATTCTCCAATAAGGGAACAACATCTGTAATTGATCATTTACAGGCTTTTGAAAATGCGTTAGCTATAATGAATGTTACAAGTGAGAAATTGAAAATTGAATTTCTGCCTTGGGTATTTGACAGTAAACATCACAAATTCTTTGTTTCACTAAAGGATATGAATATTCATTCCTGGAATGGGGTAAAACAACAATGCAGAAAAGAATTCGGGCAATATCGCACTAAAACTGCCGCGAAAATAGCGGTATATGGTTTAAAGTGTCGTGCAAATCAGAGTCCAGTCGAATTCCTTTCTGTATTGAAAAATGCGTACAGTATGGCTGAAGATAATCCCAGATTTGATGGCTCAGAATTTGTACATTTATTTTTTGAAGCATTGCCTACACCCATCAAAATCAACTTAGCTAGAGATTTTGATGAGGACTGCTCATTGGAATGGCTGATCAAAGAGAGTACGAAGTTATACTCTATTCAGCAGTCCAGTGAGCAGGGGGTTAAAAAGGAGTCAAAACCCAAAATTGTGGCAGAAACTAGGGTGTCACCTAGCCCCCTCAATTTGGAGTCTAACAAGAGGACTTATGCAGAGGTGGCCAGTCAAAACAGGCCATCTCCACAGAGGTTTAATTCTGCCCCTCCCCCTACTAAGGTTGAGGCGCAGGGAGACTATAACCAAAGTGGGGGACATAATCAGGTGAATAATTACTCACAAAGAGAATACTCACCAAATAATTGGTATCCGCGCAAGGGTAGATACAATAGACGGCGAAGATATTCTCAGGGTAACCAGACACCCCAGGTATATAATGCTCCCCAAAGTACTAATGCTGAACAAGCTGAACCCCAGGGGCAACCACGCCAGAATAGAAATAGTGGCCCTGATTCTGAGGGAACCCAATGGTCCAGGAATCAGTACAATGGGGCACCAAGAGATAGGCCCAGGGGTAGAGGTAACTTGTACAATCAGGTAGATATGCTGTTTACCCAATTAAATCGGTTGAGCGAACAAATCGCTAATATGAGTCAAAAATCTACGGCTCAGCAACCGAACAATACTTTTTTAGGGGTACAGCCAGTGGTCAGCAGTGGACCACAGGCACAGTCATAAATACTGCAGTATCACCTGAAGTGGAGGGGAGAGATATACAAAATGTAGTAATAAATATCAATGATACTAATCATGTTATCTCCCCACAGACCGGAAACGGACAAATTAGCTGTGACAATGAGCGACATCAGCCGGGAAAAATTAACCAAACTTTTCCTCTGCAGTGTTCTCTTAACATTATTTCCACAGATGCAGTACACAAGAACCCAGCTGACCTTGTCATAAGGGAAACAGGTAGGTATGAAATTTCCTCTGCATCGAATGACACAGCGGATCCTGGTAAAACGTGGCGAAGCCCACAGATGTACAAGAATGCAAATTTTATGTGTGAAATGATAGAAACTGCAGGAAGATATTATGTACTAGTTGAGCTGCAAGATTCAGTCTCCAACCCTATCAGGGGATTAATTGACACTGGGTCACAGGCAACTATCTTATCCCACAGGTACTACACACAGCTAAATGAGCTAACACCCCACAAACCCAAAATAAGAGAATTTGACGGTTCTCTAATAGGTGTTGGGGGTGACTCCCTAAAAGTTTACGGTACTGCCTGGTTAAAATTTAAATTGGGGAACAGGGTCATAAGACACCCTGTCATTATAGTGGATCTACCCACTGATCGTTTAATTATTGTTAGTTATCTCCTGAAACGATTAAGCACCATAATTGATTGCATAAATAATGTAATTTGGTCACAAGTTAAACGGCCTATCAATTATGAAAAATCTGGTATATCTCGCACCCGACATAGCTGTCACGTGGTGGAAGAGAAACCAGATGCTGTGGAGATTCATTTCAGGAATAACTCTGTACCTGAAATCACTATTCTACAAATAGATGATCAAACTCCTTTTAGTGGCTCTGATGGTAATACTTTTAAAATTTCGCCCGGAAAGATAGCGAATATCTCCCTAGATGGCGATATATTAACCATATCACTCCACAAGGGGGATCCTAAAATCCCTAAAGGGGGAGACCATGCTCAATACCTCACAGGGATTGAGAGAGTTAAAGAGGATCTATTTATCCCTATACAAGTACATGACCTTGGTAAAACCAAGTATGCTAAAATAAACTTAAAACAGGAAGCTAGCTATATAAGCGAAGGTTTATTAGCGCAAATAGCTGAACCTAAAGTGATTAAATATCTTTCTCCCCAAGACCACTGTGTCAACGGCCTGGATGACAGGTCTGAAAGCTATAACATCACAGCTAAGTGCTTATTATCTATCTCTATTGGTAATAAGTCAGTGAAGCACCTGTTTTTAGTTTTAAATACTCCCCATAATCAAATATACATTGGCAATGATATCTTACATAGATATGCCATACAAATAGATCTGATTAATTCTTGCCTTTGGAGCAGGTTAAAGGGGGACCCTGAAGTATTTCAGGATGAAAATGCAGCCCTAAAATCAAACCAGCAATTGCCATATGCTGTGAATATGCAGGTATCTAGCGATGTTATAATTCCTGCTGGGGCTGATAAATTTCTTTTACCCTTACAGGTAAAGAGAGGTCAGAAATTAAAAACTTCTGAAACACTAATTTGCCTCTCCCATAGAATACAAAATCTGGGTGTCACAGTGACTTACACTCCTATGGTGAATATTGGAACTGTTCCAATACATATTATTGTGCATAACATGACCCCACAGGATATAACATTATCCAAGGGAACTAACATAGGATATGCACTGGAATCAAGTTATTACACTTTTGGATTCCAGAATAATGTAATTGGGCTAATACCTGAAGGATACCTAACTGAAGAACAATTAATAGAACAATCCCTTGCATCTATGCCAGAGGGTCTATTTAATGTTCAGTCTATTTATCCCTTCAGCGCAGAGGAAGGCATCTGTAAGATTGAAGAAGCCTCTCTAGTATTTGATCAGCCAATCAAACAGCAAGATTACCCCAATACCCAGAGTCATGGGAGCAATGTAAATTATAATCAAGGGGATCTCACCTCTAGACTGGAAGAAGCCTATGAAATAGGACAGCCTGAAATCTTTCCAGGATTTCAGCAAATAGTCGAAGAGCAAATATCCTTAGCTAATGGCTGTTCCAGCGATGATGAACGCCAACAGCTGCGAGAACTCCTGATGGAGTACAAGGATATTTTTGCTAAGGATTCTTATGACTGTGGTACTACAGACTTGCACATTGCAAGAATACAAACAGATCCCGATGCACCACCTGTATTTGTCAAACAATACAGACTTCCCTTAGCCTCATATGATTCTCTTGCAGAGATCATAAGGAATTTGGAAGAAAGAGGTATTATCAGACAGGTGCACAGCTCTTATAATAATCCTATTCTAGGTGTCCTTAAGCCCAATGGACAATGGCATTTGTGTGCTGACTTAAGACAGCTAAACAAACGAGTATACATGTCTGGCTGGCCTGTACCATACATTGACCAGTGCCTAGCACAAATGCAGGGATCCAAAATATTCACTGCCATTGATTGTGCACAGGGATATTGGACCATAAAGGTACATGAAGAGGACCAATATAAGCTAGCATTCTCCTTCCAAAAGATTCAGTATGCATTCCAGAGACTTCCATTTGGATACATAAATTCTGGACATGAATTTGCTGTATTCATGCATAAGGCTATGCCTGACGCACTGGAAAGGGGGACCTTATCTTATGTGGATGATGTTTTAATCAAAAGCACAGACTTTGAAAAACACATTGCAGAGCTTAAACACGTCCTCAGCCAACTTAAAAGGGCAGGTTTCAAATTATCCCTGCAAAAAGCTCAATGGTGCCGCACTTGTGTAAACTTCTTGGGACATGAAGTTACTTCTGACGGATTAAATCCCCAGAAGAAAAAGGTAGAAGCGATAGTGAATTCTAAAAACCCAACTAACTTAAAGGAATTGAGATCATTCCTGGGTATGACGAATTATTCTCGCAAATTCATTGATAATTATGCGGAATTAGCTAAACCACTACTACTTCTTCTAAAGAAAGATGTGAAATGGCACTGGGGTGAGTCTCAAGAGACAGCCATCAGAGAGCTGAAGAGAAAACTCACTCAATCACCTTGCTTAGCGTGCCCTGAAGGTGGTAAACCTTTCTTCTTAGAGACAGGTTACACAGATATAAGCATGAGTGCTGTGTTATACCAAAAGCATGATAATTTGAACAAAGCCATTGCTTATGCGAGCAAAAATCTATCCCCAGTAGAAATAAAATTTAGCGATTGCGAAAAAGCCCTCTTATCTACTGTATGGGCTCTACAAAATTTCCGCAGCTATATACAGGGCGAGAAAATTATTGTAGAAACGGCCCACCAGCCTTTGCTATATTTGCAAAGTGAGAGAATAAGAGATGGGAATCTGTCTAATAGCCGCATAACAGCGTGGACTCTTTCCTTACAAGGCTGGCCTTTAGAAATTCGCTACAAACAGAATAAAAAGAATCCAGTCGCACAAGGGCTTGCTGAGCTCCACGACTGTACTGCTAGAGATCCTGGGGAAAAATTATCAGAAGATGATTTTCTGGAGGAACAATTGCTTTCCCCATATAAAATATACAATGAGGACCATTGTCAAACATTACCTTGGGTGTATGTTGATGGTTGTTCTTACCACGCCACTATTGATAGTGAGCGCAGATTAGTCGCTGGCATTGGTATAACTTGGACAAATGGAGTCTCAAATATATCTGTAGGTTTCAACATTGGGCCAAGATCCAGTCAAGTTGCAGAACTAACTGCTGTTTTCAAAACCATTGAAATGGCTATTGAACATGATATTCATGAATTTGTGATCATAACTGACTCAAATTATGTGCGTGACAGTTTTGTTGAATACCTGCCAACTTGGAAAAGAAATGGCATGCAGAAAAGCAATAACAAACCAGTCAAGCATGGCAAGTAGTTCTGCGAGATTGATAATCTGGTGGTATCCAATGATTTAACCATACACTGGAAAAAGACCAAGGGTCATTCCAGAGTTCTAGGTCCTGATAAGGAAGGCAATGACCTTGCGGATTCATTAGCCAAACAAGGAGCCATAACTGGAGAACTCCTTAATATTGACCACTTAATGGGTGCAATTCAAGTAGAAGCCATTACCAGAAACCAGGCAAAACAACAGAGTGAGCCTAACTTGGTACAATGGAGTCAGGATTCTCCTAGTGAGGACCTGATCACTAGTCAAAAAGAAGACCCCATTGTAGGCATCTTCTATAAACACATAGAAGATCCTGAAAGCAACCCCATCTCAAAAGATGATTGTATTGGCAAAGAAGATCTGAGAATCTTAATACAATCTAAATCACAATTCAAATTACAGGATGGTTTGTTAATTAGAACCTCCAAAACTGGCATCCAGCAGTGGGTAGTACCCACCAAGTTCAGAGGTCTAATGCTTCAACATGCCCATGATGCTCCCACATCTGGTCATCGCGGTGCCAAACTCACGTATGAAATATTGCGTGATTATGCTTTTTGGCCACACATGTTGAAAGATGTTCAAACCTACTGTCAAGGGTGTTTAATCTGCCCACAGTTCCAACCCACTGCACCAACGCATAGAGCGCCATTGCAGAAAAGGGGGATGGTAATGCCATGGTCAGATATACAAATTGATTTTATTGGTCCGGTAACAAGGTCATCAAGAGGTAACAAGTACATGTTAACAGTGACATGCCTGTTCACTAAATGGGTAGAGTGCATTAGTGCACCTAACAATAGTGCTGAAACATGTGCAGCATTGCTCATCAACCATGTATTTTCCAGATTTGGTTTGCCCCAAAGAATCGAATCAGATCGGGGGACCCACTTCACTAGCGAAGTGATGACAAAAATGTGGAAAATACTAGGGGTTAAAAGAAAGCTCCATATTGCTTATAGAGCTGCCTCAAGTGGTGGTGTAGAGCGTTACAACCAGTCCATTGTTAAAATCCTCAAAAAGTTTGTGAGTGAAACAGGTAAAGACTGGGATATAAAACTACCTCTAGTCTTAATGGCATTAAGAGCAACTCCAAGTAGTGCTACCAAGATGTCACCTTTTGAGCTGATGACTGGTAGAAGAATGGTTCTACCTCAGCATCTGCTGTACCGTACATCAGACCAAAATTTGATAGACGCTGCCAATACACATCAATATGTGGAAAACTTAAGAAAGCACCTGCAATATGCCTTTGCATTTGCTCAAAGGAATTTAGAAAGAGCCGCAACTGCCACTAAAACCTATTATGATCTCAAAACATCCAAAAAGGAATATGAAATAAATGATAAAGTTTATCTTTATAACTTTGGAAGAGATCAGGTTAGGGAGAAGAAATTTCTTCCCTCATGGAAAGGTCCTTTCGTCATTACTGACAAAATATCTCCAGTGGCCTATAAAATACGGATCCCCAAAAATGAAAGTTTCATAGATAAATGGGTCCATATCAATCAATTGCGAGCGTGTCATCCCAGATCCCAACTACAAATCATAGAGGGAGAATGAAGTGTCATATCCCCAAATGAACTAAAGACATACTATAGTTTAAAGATGCCTAACTGATAAACATGAAGGTTCAAAATTGACAGACTATCTACATAGAAGACTGTCCATGATGTGTACGGTCAACATCCTCACCAAATACCACTAACTTTGATCCAATTCAAATACATGTGTCCTACATATTTTTGAATTGGAAAGGGGGATTTATGTCAAGGTATTTGAAATATTATTAAATAATATATAGAAATATATTTAACTTTATTTAATAAATCTGTGGATGTGAACATGGTCTGTAGGACAAAGGATTAGATCTCCCCCACTCCAATTGCACAGGAGACATTCTTGGCTGAAAGGAGAACAAAGGATTATCTCTGGGAGATCTCACACACTCAATATGTTAAATTATGCAATTGTATAATTTAGCAAGGAACTAAAATATAACATAGTTTCAGGATACAGGCAAATATATGGAGACGAAATGTCTGAATTACCCTTTTGGAACTGATCAAAATCATAGAGAAACAACTTTTATGCACATGGGTGTTAATTATCAAATACACATCTGCTCTGCTGGCTAAACAGGAAATATGCTGTTTTAAAGACTTTTACAACTCTGGAAGTTCACGTAAGCAGACAGCAAATAAACATTTATTTTTTTCTCTCTCTGTTTAAATACATGCCCCAGAATGTATTAAATATAGAAATTTGGGAAATTGTCTAATTCTATATTATTATTACATGGGTATTTGCTAAGCTTGGGAGGTAACTGTTTTAGTCAGTCAAAAATGTGTAATAACCTCTGTTTTGCTTATATTTTTCAGACAGATAAATTCAGATATACATAGAAATGATATATATGTTTTGAAAACACAAAAGATCTTACTTAGCCTCTGTGTTTTTAAGAATATAAATAAATACTTATGGACCATACACATATTAATGCTTGGATCATCTCTAATAATTATTTCTATTTTTATTGCAGACAACCATTGGTCATGAGCATCAATCTATGCACTTAGAAAGAGACGGAATGCCGCATGAAATGAATTAAGTCATATCATATAAACGTGCAAATAAATGTTTATAAAGTTTCACATACATCTTTTAAAATATAGTGAGATGAAAATATGGAAGTTACTTTGATGTGATATGACTGAGATATAAATTTTCTATTAGGCTAAATGAAATATAAATTATTTTAATATAATGTTAGATATGTGATGTTTCATATCAAAATGATCAGAAAATTCATTAAGATATAACTTATCCAAAACAAATATTATGAATAGTTGTCGCAGTAAATTATGATAAAATTAATAACCATTTCATAGAAATACTGACTTAAGTTGTTTCAAATGTTGCTGTGTCTGTTTGTGCTGCCACCTGGTGTTATGTTGCGAGAACTACAGCCAGAAGGTTCTCTCTGGCTGTTAAAAATGAAATTTCCAAGGGCCAATCCGATTTAGACTTCCCAGATAACCAATGGGAAGGTCAGCTCCCGCAGGGCCACCCACAATTTACCAGTGATGGAAAAACCAAATAAAAAGTGAATGCAATGGAGAGAAAGGGACAGATTTTCTGCTGAAGCTAAAAACTTGTAACTGGTTCCCGCTGGGTGTGAGATACCACTTTACTTGAGCAAAGCTAATCTACCCTTCTCATTGATTGCGATATACACTTATTGGTGATCTGAGGTAAAATAATTCCTACCAAGGAACATCGGATATCGACTGCTTTTTACTTTGGTAACGTATTCAAGGTTTTGTAAGATAAGTTATATGCATAGTTAATTTGTATTTAATTGATTTAAAGAGCAGATTATACTTTTAAGTCTGTATCTGATTGGCTAAGTAACTCATCTATACAAGTTCTGATATTGTCAGTTAATTTTGTATTAGGATAAATTGCAATTAAATAGCAGAATATATATTATCCTATTGTTTTATAAACACTGTTTAGAATTGTATTGCTTGGATGTTAAAGGTTTTTAGTCCCATTGTGTTAAATAAATAAAAGGCTGAATTGTGAAGGTATATTTTTCTGGGTTTTGTAAGAAGGATAGCATATCTTAAGAGTTGGTTTTAACGCATATACATTTTGTTTCATTTCCTTTTATTGCAAATATACTTCAATATGTTTATGGATATTAACTAAATAAAAGAATTCAGATATTTATATTAATTGTATGGTCTAGTAGGTGCATGGTTGATAAGGGTTTCTATTTCTTTGTATTGTGTTTATAACCCTGCCATAAACTTATATATATTATTTGGATAGCACTACTAAGATTTTCATAAATATACTGACAGATATGAATTTGTAGCCTTCACCCTAACATATATCATGTGGCTTACAGCTTAGCCCTACCCCGTTTCTGTATACCCACTTCCTTGGCTCAGCTATATGATATATAGGCTCTGCTCCTAGCATGTTTATTCCTGTTTAGCCATTTTTAGAACTCATCATATGCTCCTCCCCTTCTACCATAAATATCCCCCAGATGCCACAGGTCACCTGCGCTGGGTGTAGGGCCCACACTCAGTAGCCAGGTCCCAACTTAGGGGAAAAGAGAACTACAGTTCTCCTCTACAGTGCAAATGCTAGTATATACTTATTGCTTGGATTGAGTTATTGTGCTTTGCCTATATGTTTACCTAACATACTTGAATTGCCATTTCTTCCCCACGCACGCACACAATATGCCCGCTAGCACATAATGCGCCCACTGAAATTTTTTTTTTTTTTTTGCATACAGCAAGGCGCTTGCGTCATTCCTTGACTTGATACAGCGCCTGCTTATATATTCTGCCTAACATGCTTAACTTACCACCCCCCCCTCCTTTAATATACCTCCTATTTCAGGAGAGTGAATTATGTGGTTTCTCTAGCCAATACCACACCTTACTTCCCCTTCTTACGATCATATCTTGCAATACACAATTATATTAGCATCACTTCCCCTCCCAAGCTGCGCAAGATTGTTTAGTATTAATTTCTTTCTCACAAATAAAATACTAAGTTCACAGTTGATGTTTACCTTGCTGTTCTATTTCCCTAAGCAATTCTTATACAAATACTGAGTTTACATTTGAGGTTTACCCTGTTGGTATATCTCCCTAAGCAATTCCCATATAATTATCTAGTTTACATCTGTTATTTACCTGTTTGGTATATCTCCCTAAGCAACGCCTCCACAATTATTCAGTTTGCATCTTACATTTACCAGGGTGTTATACCTCCCTAAGTAACGCCTATACAATTTTTTTAGTTTACATATAGTGTTCACCTTGGTATTGTATCTACCTAACCAACTCCTTTGCAGACATTTAAACCCAAGATGTTTTGAATGTTCATTAAGGGAAGTATCTCAGGAAAGAAATTTGAAAATATGAGGTCTTTCTTTCAATTATGTTTGACTTTTTATGTTTAGCATCAGATGGGTTTGTAATCATTTATTAGGACGTTTGATGTATTTCTGTCTTAGATCTCAGTGGCTCCATTGGAACAGAGTCAATCAGAGTTTGTTTACTTTAGGAGCATGATGTATATTACTGCTATGTTAAGTCCTATACTTTATTGTTTGCAATTGTCTGTATGCTTATTCAAGAACCTCAATAAAAAAAAAAAAAAAAAAAAAAATTATGATCCAGATAAAGCATGCAATTTAAAAAAACAAAATCCAATATACTTTGATTTTTAAAATGTGCACAATCTTTTTACATGCACACTTTCTAATGCCCCAGCTCCTACTGAGCAAGTGCAAAATTGTACAGTAGATACGTATATGCATTTTGTGGTTGGCTGATGGTTGTCACATGGTATAGGGAGAGGGAAAATTGGATTCACTTTGAAATTTGCCTTTCAAAAGTAAATGATATTGCATTGTGAAAAAAAAAAAAATATATAGACAGGGCAGTCAGCTGGGTAAACTAAATTAGTTGATTACTAAATCAAAGACAGTTTAAAAGGCAAATTGGTCAGGGTGAGATAAGTTAAAATAAACAAAAAAGGCTGTGTCATATGACAGCTATAAGTTTAAGAATAATAGCAAGGATGGATAAGGATTGAACATCACATGGTAACTGGCAAGACATTAGAAATAAGACATTGGATTTAACATTGCAATACATACAGGACTTACAGTCTCTATTAATATGCTCAATTCACATTCACATCAAAAGAGATGCAGGGCCGAATTATCAAGCTCTGAATGGAGCTTGATGACCCTGTTTCCGCGCGAGCGTTCAGGCTCGCCGGAAACAGCAGTTATGAAGCAGGGGTCTAAAGACCGCTGCTCCATAACTTGTCTGCCTGCTCTGAGGCTGCGGACATCAATCCGCCTGATCCTATACGATCAGGCTGATTGACACCCCCTGCTAGCGGCCAATTGACCGCGAATCCGCAGGGGGCGGCATTGCACAAGCAGTTCACAAGAACTGCTTGTGCAATGATAAATGCCAACAGCATATGCTGTCGGCATTTATCGATGTGCGACGGACATGATATGCTACATTGTATTATGTCCGCTCGCACTTACATAAATTGGCCCCACAGTGAGCAATAGGGGTGCCCTAAACAAACATAAAAATGTTTTAAAAATTCAATGATTATAAATTATAAAAAAACCATTGAGTAAATGGGTAAATGAACCCAAGCTGCTCTCTGTAAAGGAATATGGTCCAGCTCCCACAATTAGCATTCTGTAGATAATAAACAAAGACAGGGGCGCCACATAGCCTAGTATTGTCAGATAATATAAGAATGGATACAAATATCATTGTATGCACTTACATGCAGTGTTACACCAATGATACATGGTGCAAATATAGCAGGCTGGAATCTCTCAGTCACCCAGCAGACTGGCTTCCTATTATACACCAGCAATGCAGGCTGCAATCCTCTGGTGATCCCACTTTTCAGACAGTGAGCGCTATCATTATCCCAGAATTCAACAGCGCTTCTATAAACTAAATTGATATTTTGGGATTACTAGATCCCATCTGGCTAAAGCACCAGAGAGCAGTGAATAGTGTTACAGATGTACAGGGACTCTATTCACATACCATAAGAAAGATACAAAGGAGAGGAGATTGCAGTTGTGTGTATTGTCCCTGTAAAGACTTAGGCCTAGATTTGGAGTTTGGCGGTAGCCGTGAAAACCAGCGTTAGAGGCTCCTAACGCTGGTTTTAGGCTACCGCCGGTATTTGGAGTCACTCAAAAAAGGGTCTAACGCTCACTTTCCAGCCGCGACTTTTCCATACCGCAGATCCCCTTACGTCATTTGCGTATCCTATCTTTTCAATGGGATCTTTCTAACTCCGGTATTTAGAGTCGTGTCTGAAGTGAGCGTTAGAAATCTAACGACAAAACTCCAGCCGCAGAAAAAAGCCAGTAGTTAAGAGCTTTCTGGGCTAACGCCGGTTCATAAAGCTCTTAACTACTGTGCTCTAAAGTACACTAACACCCATAAACTACCTATGTACCCCTAAACCGAGGTCCCCCCACATTGCCGCCACTCGATTAAAAATTTTTTAACCCCTAATCTGCCGACCGCCACCTACGTTATACTTATGTACCCCTAATCTGCTGCCCCTAACACCGCCGACCCCTGTATTATATTTATTAACCCCTAACCTGCCCCCCACAACGTCGCCGCCAGCTACCTACAATAATTAACCCCTAATCTGCCAACCGCAAAGCGCCGCCACCTACATTATAGCTATGTACCCCTAATCTGCTGCCCCTAACACCGCCGACCCCTATATTATATTTATTAACCCCTAATCTGCCGCCCTCAACGTCGCCTCCACCTGCCTACACTTATTAACCCCTAATCTGCCGACCGGACCGCACCGCTATTATAATAAAGTTATTAACCCCTAATCCGCCTCACTAACCCTATAATAAATAGTATTAACCCCTAATCTGCCCTCCCTAACATCGCCGACACCTAACTTCAAACATTAACCCCTAATCTGCCGACCGGAGCTCACCGCTATTCTAATAAATGTATTGACCCCTAAAGCTAATTCTAACCCTAACACTAACACCCCCCTAAGTTAAATATAATTTAAATCTAACGAAATTAATTAACTCTTATTAAATAAATTATTCCTATTTAAAGCTAAATACTTACCTGTAAAATAAATCCTAATATAGCTACAATATAAATTATAATTATATTATAGCTATTTTAGGATTAATATTTATTTTACAGGTAACTTTGTATTTATTTTAACCAGGTACAATAGCTATTAAATAGTTAAGAACTATTTAATAGCTACCTAGTTAAAATAATTACAAATTTACCTGTAAAATAAATCCTAGCCTAAGTTACAATTAAACCTAACACTACACTATCAATAAATAAATTAAATAAAATACCTATAATTATCTACAATTAAACCTAACACTACACTATCAATAAATAAATTAAATACAATTCCTACAAATAAATACAATGAAATAAACTAACTAAAGTACAAAAAATAAAAAAGAACTAAGTTACAAAAAATAAAAAAATATTTACAAACATAAGAAAATTATTACAACAATTTTAAACTAATTACACCTACTCTAAGCCCCCTAAAAAAATAACAAAGCCCCCCAAAATAAAAAAATGCCCTACCCTATTCTAAATTACTAAAGTTCAAAGCTCTTTTACCTTACCAGCCCTGAACAGGGCCCTTTGCGGGGCATGCCCCAAGAAGTTCAGCTCTTTTGCCTGTAAAAAAAAACATACAATACCCCCCCCCAACATTACAACCCACCACCCACATACCCCCTTATCTAAGCCAAACCCCCCTTAAATAAACCTAACACTAAGCCCCTGAAGATCTTCCTACCTTATCTTCACCATACCAGGTTCACCGATCGATCCAGAAGAGCTCCTCCGATGTCCTGATCCAAGCCCAAGCGGGGGGCTGAAGAGGTCCATGATCCGGCTGAAGTCATCATCCAAGCGGGAGCTGAAGAGGTCCATGATCCGGCTGAAGTCTTCATCCAAGCGGGGCTGAAGAGGTCCATGATCCGGATGAAGTCTTCTATCAACGGCATCTTCAATCTTCTTTCTTCGGGAGCCATCATCTTCCATCCGACGCGGAACATCCTCTTCTCCCGACGCCTACTAGCCGAATGACGGTTCCTTTAATTGACGTCATCCAAGATGGCGTCCCTCGAATTACGATTGGCTGATAGGATTCTATCAGCCAATCGGAATTAAGGTAGGAAAATTCTGATTGGCTGATGGAATCAGCCAATCAGAATCAAGTTCAATCCGATTGGCTGATCCGATCAGCCAATCAGATTGAGCTCGCATTCTATTGGCTGATCGGATTGAACTTGATTCTGATTGGCTGATTCCATCAGCCAATCAGAATATTCCTACCTTAATTCCTATTGGCTGATAGAATCCTATCAGCCAATCGGAATTTGAGGGACGCCATCTTGGATGACGTCATTTAAAGGAACCGTCATTCGGCTAGTAGGCGTCGGGAGAAGAGGATGTTCCACGTCGGATGGAAGTTGATGGCTCCCGAAGAAAGAAGATTGAAGATGCCGTTGATAGAAGACTTCATCCGGATCATGGACCTCTTCAGCTCCCGCTTGGATGAAGACTTCAGCCGGATCATAGACCTCTTCAGCTTCCGCTTGGATGATGACTTCAGCAGGATCATGGACCTCTTCAGCCCCCCGCTTGGGCTTGGATCAGTACATCGGAGGAGCTCTTCTGGATCGATCGGTGAACCTGGTATGGTGAAGATAAGGTAGGAAGATCTTCAGGGGCTTAGTGTTAGGTTTATTAAAGGGGCGTTTGGCTTAGATTAGGGGTATGTGGGTGGTGGGTTGTAATGTTGGGGGGGGTATTGTATGTTTTTTTTTACAGGCAAAAGAGCTGAACTTCTTGGGGCATGCCCCGCAAAGGGCCCTGTTCAGGGCTGGTAAGGTAAAAGAGCTTTGAACTTTAGTAATTTAGAATAGGGTAGGGCATTTTTTTATTTTGGGGGGCTTTGTTATTTTATTAGGGGGCTTAGAGTAGGTGTAATTAGTTTAAAATTGTTGTAATATTTTTCTAATGTTTGTAAATATTTTTTTATTTTTTGTTACTTAGTTCTTTTTTATTTTTTGTACTTTAGTTAGTTTATTTCATTGTATTTATTTGTAGGAATTGTGTTTAATTTATTTATTGATAGTGTAGTGTTAGGTTTAATTGTAGATAATTATAGGTATTTTATTTAATTTATTTATTGATAGTGTAGTGTTAGGTTTAATTGTAACATAGGTTAGGATTTATTTTACAGGTAAAATTGTAATTATTTTAACTATTTTAGCTATTAAATAGTTCTTAACTATTTAATAGCTATTGTACCTGGTTAAAATAAATACAAAGTTACCTGTAAAATAAATATTAATCCTAAAATAGCTATAATATAATTATAATTTATATTGTAGCTATATTAGGATTTATTTTACAGGTAAGTATTTAGCTTTAAATAGGAATAATTTATTTAAGAAGAGTTAATTAATTTCGTTAGATTTAAATTATATTTAATTTAGGGGGGTGTTAGTGTTAGGGTTAGATTTAGCTTTAGGGGTTACTACATCTATTAGAATAGCGGCGAGATTAGGTCGGCAGATTAGGGGTTAATAATTGAAGTTAGGTGTCGGCGATGTTAGGGAGGGCAGATTAGGGGTTAATACTATTTATTATAGGGTTAGTGAGGCGGATTAGGGGGTTAATAACTTTATAATAATAGCGGTGCGGTCTGGTCGGCAGATTAGGGGTTAATAAGTGTAGGCAGGTGGAGGCGACGTTGTGGGGGGCAGATTAGGGGTTAATAAATATAATATAGGGGTCGGCGGTGTTAGGGGCAGCAGATTAGGGGTACATAGGGATAATGTAAGTAGCGACGGTTTACGGAGCGGCAGATTAGGAGTTAATAATAATATGCAGGGGTCAGCGATAGCGGGGGCGGCAGATTAGGGGTTAATAAGTGTAAGGTTAGGGGTCTTTAGACTCGGGGTACATGTAAGAGTGTTAGGTGCAGACATAGGAAGTGTTTCCCCATAGGAAACAATGGGGCTGCATTAGAAGCTGAACGCGGCTTTTTTGCAGGTGTTAGGTTTTTTTTCAGCTCAAACAGCCCCATTGTTTCCTATGGGGGAATCGTGCACGAGCACGTTTTTGAGGCTGGCCGCGTCCGTAAGCAACTCTGGTATTGAGAGTTGCAGTGGCGTTAAATATGCTCTACGCTCCTTTTTTGGAGCCTAACGCAGCCATTCTGTGGACTCTCAATACCAGAGTTATTTTAAAGGTGCGGCCAGAAAAAAGCCAGCGTTAGATACGCGGGTCCTTACCGTCAAAACTCTAAATCTAGCCGTTAATTTGTGTTGTATAAGCCATTGCTCACCCTCTGAGGTGGTGTTGTGTTTGAATTCTTGTGTGTGGGATACTCACAGCATATGTGTGTATGCCGCTGAAAAATTGGGATTATCCTAAATTATGAAGGTATAATCTAGATTTTATTAAAGACACAGAGACGATTATTTTGCATTCTCTTTCTTTACTATTAAAATGCAGTTATTCAAAGATAGATAAAATACAACAAACTGTCAAATTTAAAAAGTAGACAGTAAACAAATAAAGAAATCAGTGACCAATAAGGATAGAGAACTGATTAAACTAAAATCACATAACCAATCAGATTGAATATGAGTCCTATAAACTGTCCAAAATACAACAATACATCCTCTTTCTTTGAAACTGAAGAAGGAAACAGAAGATCCAAGATGAAGAAATAACTCCAAACGAACAGGAAGCAGAAAACCATGAAGAGAAGGAGCTTTACGAGAAAAATCATCCATGAAGAAAACTCCAACTTGTCCGGAAGGATGGAAAAACAACTGGAAAACTGTTGAAGATCTGGAAAACTTGATAGAAGATCTGACTTTTTCCGAAGATGTGAAGGAACAAAGTCTCTTAGGAGAAGATCCTTATTATTGGTTGATAACTGAAATAAATATACAAATCATGTTAAAATATATAATAAAACACAATAAGGGTGGGAATAATATATATCACAATATACAACAGTGGAGGGAAAATAATCGTCTCTGTGTCTTTAATAAAATCTAGATTATACCTTCATAATTTAGGATAATCCCAACTTTATTACAAGACCAGAGACTCATATTTTGCTAGTTTAAAGCAACTAACAAAAAAAATTTAACGAGGCATGTTCAATGGGTTTAAAATAAAATTGTTTAAAAATAGAATCAGAAGACCAGTCAGCTGCATCCAAAAATTTTTGAAGGGTAGCAGCTTTCAAAAATGCTTTAGAAGCGGCTGATCCTCTAACAGAGTGAGCGGAAAAAGAAACATCAATACCTGCTTCACTCATAACCCATTTAACCCACCTGGCAATAGAAGTAGAGGAGACAGGATGATGAGGAGGAATAAAAGATAGCAAAAGTTGATTAGAGAAAGAAGAACGAAAAGAAGAAGTTCTGCGTTCATACTCTTTGAGACATACAACCACACAAAGAAGAGGTTCTGAAGGTAAATATGGATAAAAAATCGAAGTAGAAAAAGATTTAGTTCTTTTAGAGATAAAGAAAGTAACGCCTTCAGGAGTAAAACGTTTAGAATCAAAATCTAAAGCTCTAACATCAGAAACTCTACGAAAGGAAATCAAACACAAAAGGGTAGCCAATTTAGCAGTAAGTTGTTTTAAAGATAAAAATTCATTAGAAGGCCAGGATTTAAAAAGGGAAAAAATAAGATCCACATCCCAAAAAGAAGAATATTTAGGAGTTGGAGGTCTTTTAAGTTTAATTGCTTTCATTAATTTACAAATTAAAGGATGTTGACCCACAGGGAAATTATTAATAAAAGAATGTTTAGCTGAAATTGCGGATCTAGAAACATTAATGGTTCTATAAGCTAATCCTGATTCGAAAAGAGAAGAGAGAAAATTAGCTATAAAAGTTATATCCACTGAAAGGGGATCCAAACTTCTTTCCACGCACCAGCCAGACCATCTGGTCCATGCGGAAAAATAACATTTTTTGGTCCCGGGGGCCAAAGAGTCCCCGAGGAGATCTTGAGCTTGTTGTGATAAACCTTTGAAAGACGAAGATTGCCCGAAATTGACCAAGCTATAAGATGAAGCGATCCTTGGATGATAAGATCGTGAGGATGGCCTTCTGGATCTGATAACAGAAGAGGAAAAACAGGAAGAAGAAGAGGATGGTTGACAGACAATTCTAGAAGAGATGGGTACCAAGGTTGAGACGGCCAAAGAGGAGTGATGAGAAGAATTGAAAGAAGATCTCGACGGACTATTGAAATGACTCTCTGAATCATTGAAAACGGAGGAAATGCATAAGCTGTCTGAAGAGGCCAAGGATGAGGAAATGCATCTATCGCCAAAGCCTCCGGATCTGGACGCCAGCTGAAATAAGGACGAATCTGATGATTCAGTCTCGAAGCGAACAGATCCATCGAAAAGGGACCTCTGAGAGATTGCAGCGCATGAAAAACTTGAATATGAAGTTTCCAATCGCTGGAATCTGTCAGATATCGAGAACCCCAATCCGCCGCGATATTGGATAAACCTGGAATATATTCTGCTTTTACCGAAATATTTCTGTCCAAGCAAAGATGAATGAATTATTTCGTAATAATGGACACATCTCTCGATTTTGTACCACCTAAACGATTCAAATAACGTACTGCAGAAATATTGTCCATTCTGAGTAAAATGGACACAGGAAAAGAATCTTTTACAAAACTTTTGACTGCAAAAGAGCCTGCCAAAAGTTCTAAGCAATTGATGTGAAAATGTTTTTCTTCTGAAGACCATTTTCCTCCTGTGATCGAAGGACCACAACGAGCTCCCCAACCCGTAAGACTGGCATCGGATTCTATAATTAAATCCGGAGATTTCCCAAAAATGGCTCTCCCATTCCAGGCTTCTATATGAGAAAGCCACCATGAAAGTTCTTCTTTGGCTTCCGATGAAAGAGGAATGAGATGAGAATAAGATAAACCTTTCTGAAGGTGAAAAATTTTTAGACGTTGAAGTTCCCTGTAGTGAAGAGGGGCAGGAAAAATAGCCTGAATAGAGGATGAAAGTAACCCAACTATTCTGGCTATAGTCCTGATGGGAACTACAGACAAAGAAAGAGTTTTTGAAATCTCTTTCTTGATATTCACAATTTTTTCTCTGGGAAGGCTTAAAGTAGATTTCATTGTATCTATTAGAAAACCCAAAAAGGTTAGAGATTTGGTTGGAGAAAGGACAGATTTCTCTTTGTTGACTAGAAAACCTAAATTTTCTAAAATATAGATAGTAAGGTTGAGGTGAGAATTCAAAATAACTGAATTTTGATTCATAATCAGAATATCGTCTAAATAGATGATAAGCCGAACACCCCGAAGACGAAGCCAAGTAATTATAGGTTTCATTAATTTGGTGAAAATCCAAGGGGCTGAAGATAAACCGAAAGGCATGCAAGTAAATCTCCAGATTTTTCCCTCCCAATTGAAGGAGAGAAATTTCCTGTGACTTAGAGCTACCGGAACCGTGAGATAAGCATCTGTTAAATCTAATCTGACTAAGAAATCATTGTCTAGAAGACAATCTCTGAGAAGATGAATACCTTCCATTTTGAAATGTCGATAAACCACAAAGGCATTTAGAGATCTTAAATTTATAACAGGGCAAAATTGACCATTTTTCTTTTTCACTAGAAAAAGATTGCTGAAAAAACAATTTTGAAGATCTGAAACTGGTTCTATTGCTTGTTTTTCTATTAAATTTAGAATTTCTTTTTGAACCAAAATGTTGTCTGAAACAGAAAATTTTATTGGAACTGGAAGAGATTTTTGAACTGGGGGAGAAATAAAATCTATAAAAAGACCTGAAACCGTCTGAAGGACCCATTGATCTGAAGTTATTAACTTCCAATTTTGAGCAAAAAGAGATAATCTGCCTCCTACTAAGTTTTGGAAAGAATTCTGAGCAGGAGGAAAATAAAAATTTACCTTGAGATGGGCGAGATCTTTGCCTCGAACGTTGGAGTCTAGGATTCCAAAATCTTCCTCTGGATGGGAAGAAATTTGAGGAAATTGGATTTTGAAATGGTCTTTGTAAATTAAATTGCTGGTTGGTAAATTGAGACCTGTTTGGATATGAGGCACGGCCGGGAAAGCGGCCTCTACCTTTCCCAGCCTGTTCAGAAAAACGTTCTTGGTGAAAAATCTTTTTCATAGATGTACGAACTTTATTCAGATTAGAGAAGGTATTTACATAACTATTAAGTTCCTTAATAAATGTGTCTCCAAATAAAAGGCCATTAGTATCTGTATGGATTTCATTTATTGCAAAATCACACACCTTGGGGTTGATACGTCTAAGAATGTTTCATCTACGTTCAGAATATATGGCAGAGTTGGCGTTGCCCAGAAAACTGAGCATCCTCTGAAGCCATTCTCTGACAATAACCGGATGAAGCAATGAGTTATCATATACAGCTTGTTCCGATAAATCAAATAGCTTAGCTAAAGGACCAATAGTATCAAGCATTTTGTCTTGACAAATTTTCCAAGCACGGTCCATGCCTTTCTTTAACTTAAAACCTGGGGACCCTATGAATTTTAACATTTTTGGATCTACTTCAGGTGTAATACCAGCGTTGTTAGGCAGAATAGGTCTGGGGCATTCTGCCCTCATCTTATTTCTAGAGTCCCTTTTTAAAGGTTGACGTAACTGGTAATCAATGAATTCTGCAATATCAGACGAAGGGCACCACTCCGCAGATCTAGGGTGGTGCAGATCGTCTGCATTAAACCTAGGATTTCCTAAGCAATCAAAAAATTTTACTTTAGAAGAATCTAAATGTTTAGATTTTTTAAGAGCTTTTTTAAATTTTTTAATCTTCGGAGATGCCGAAGAATTATCTGAAGAGTTAGACAAATAATTTTCTGATTTATTAGAATTCATAGAGGAATCAGAATTAACTTCGGTATCAGAAATCTCAGATTCTTCATCATTGGCCAAAGCCTCTCCCATAAGTAACCTCTTGGGAGTAGAGGGAATTGCAGGTGTTTTCCTTCCTTTCCTGCCAGGAACAACCGAACCAGAGACAATCTGGCGAGATTTCTGTAGTAATTTTTTACTAGTTTTAATGCCACTTGAAACAGGCCTTTTCCTTTTTAAAGTCTTTTTATTTGATTTATTAATTAATAAAGAAATCTTTTCAAGCATTGAATTCATTGATGTGTCAATCATCTTTTGAACACCCTCTGAACTAAGAGGGTTCAAATCAGAAGATTGAGACATAATTAAAATATATAAAATTATCTAACTTAAAGTAAATTTAAAATAAACAGGCATAAATAATTTAAGAATAAAATTAAATTTTTTTATATAAATATAATGACCCCAAGAATGTGAATATACAATATAAGTGAAGGAAATAATTTTACAGAAAAATATAATATAAATAATTATAATGATAAATAATAATAATGGCCAGAAGATGGAGACACAGTCCAACAATAAGAATAAAGTGACACAAGAACCGGCTAGAAGGAACTCTGAGTAGCGTAATTAATATGCAACAATGTAACCGCCATCCGACATAGAACAGCTGATTGTCGGAATGAGGGCGGAAGCAAGGAAAAAACTACTGCGCAATACCGAGAGCAAAGCTGCGCATGTGCACTGAGACCGACACAGTCAAGATGGACGTCGGAACAGTGCTGCACAATGCAGCAGGGAAGAAACTGAATATAATCAATAGAAGGGAGTTAGAAAAATCGCCGAAACCAAAGCACAACAAAACCGGAAAGGGACATAAACAAAGTAAGCTAAATTTAAAAGAAAAAACCAACGAAAATAAATAAACAAAAAATCAAATGAAAACAAAGCCAAATATGAAAACACAATGACAAAGGCAACAATAAACAATTTTAATAAGATTAAATAACGAAAAAAAAAAAAAACTTTAATAACATTTATAATACGAAAAATATTATAAGCAATACTTATCCTTTCAGTTGCAGTAAAAGAAAGAGGATGTATTGCTGTATTTTGGACAGTTTATAGGACTCATATTCAATCTGATTGGTTATGTGATTTTAGTTTAATCAGTTCTCTATCCTTATTGGTCACTGATTTCTTTATTTGTTTACTGTCTACTTTTTAAATTTGACAGTTTGTTGTATTTTATCTATCTTTGAATAACTGCATTTTAATAGTAAAGAAAGAGAATGCAAAATATGAGTCTCTGGTCTTGTAATAAAATCGTAATAACTTTTACTAGAAGCATTTTTGCTAATGGAAGTATATTGCAAAAAAAATAAAAATATTTTATTCAAAGTTGAAATTCACCCATTAAACTGCTATTATTGTTTCATCAATTTAAACCCGACAATCACCTTCATAACAATTTAACATTAGAATAATTAATTTAAATGCAATGCAAAAATAATGTTTATTGTTATTGTGGTAAAATGTTTAGAAATATACATAGTTTGCGGTGAAAAAAGTAAATGCTATAAATTTGCTTTAGGTTATTGTCAGCGTGTGCTCTGCTCCTTAGTGTGCCTGGTGATGATCCTGGAACCTCCGGTCTCTAACTGTTTGCATTCCTTTTTTTTTTTTTTTTTTTTTCCAAAGAACTTTATTGAATTATAAATTTCACAGACATCTTAAATGCAGGTTTGGGTTTACAAAAGGTACCCTCACAATGTATGGCTTAAAGAAATAAAAGGATAACTTACAAAATCATAGGGTTCGTTATCAAGTATATTTCAGTCTAAATTAATCTTATAATGGAAAACCGCAGGGCCAATGATGACAATCATTATTAATGTCTTTCCACTAATTTTAGTTCTTCATTTTCCGTTTTCATCGCTATAATGAGAACTATTGAAATACTGTAGATGGTAAGCCAGGTACATGTTATTAAAGAATTGTTAATCAAAGATTTCTTATTACAATATCATCTTAATAGAAATGAGATTGAAGGAAAAAAAGGTGGGAAGGGGGGGGGTAGATGGTAAAGAAGGGGTATGGTGTTTAAATTGAATATATGACACCTTTCGTGTCAGTTACCGCGGACTCCAGTGACCCTGTCGCGATCTATTTTAAACAAGTGTTTCAGCTTATGTGTTATGTGATATTAATGTGTGTCCATGCAGAATGCGGGGGCGGCTATAGGCATTCTAAGGTGCTTTTTAGCTATTTTAATTTGCAGTCCACCTCGTCATCATGTATTCATGCTTGTCTAGATTGTCCGACTTGAGGAAGTGATATCTTTCCAGAACAAGCAGGCTCTCGACCTGTGTCTTCCAAGCCTCTATATCGGGAACTTCAGATGATTTCCACTTTTTGGGTATCAGGATTTTGGCGCTATTTAGCATTACATATAGAAGTGATTGTTTTATGTCGTCTCTAGTGTTTGGAAGTTTGTGGAACAGTAATAGTCCCGGTGTCACTTGCATGTCAGTCGCTAGCACTTTATTAATTTGTGCAATTACTGCCTCCCAATATGGTCTTACTCTGTCGCAACCCCACCAAATGTGCAGCATATCTGCCTGCTCACCGCACACCCTCCAACACAGGCCATTAGTGTGTTTATAAAAAATTTTAAGTCGCCGTGGAGTGAGGTACCATCTTGATAAAAGTTTATAGTTCATTTCTTGTATTTTCGCTGACACTGAGGCTTTTTTGTGATTAATGAATATCCCTAACCATTCTTTGTGGGTGATATTTAAGCCTAGCTCTATGGCCCATTTGTGACAGTATGTAGGGAGAGTGTCTGATGAGTCAGATGCAAGGATCTTGTATAGAGAGGATAAAGTATGCCTTGGGTAGTTTGTCGTTGTGCAAAGTGTTTCAAATAGTGTTAGCCGGCGCACCATGTCTTGTTGTTGTTTGTGCGTGGTTAAGAAGTGAGTGGTCTGGGCACGAATGTACCAGTTCATTGGGTTATCCCCGAATTTATTTGTCCAGTCTTGCTGTGATATTAACTTTCCTCTTGGTGCTATGCTCTTTAGTGTGCAGTCTTTTAACTGCATTGTGTCTGGCTTCTCCACTTTAAAAGTTGGTATGAAGGGTAAATCTGGGTTATGTACAATCAGAGTTAGGGGTGAGGGCCTTGATGTGATATGTGCGCTTGTGTTAGTTAACTTTTCCCATTGGGTGAAAAGCTCTTTCAGTAGTGGGAAATCCTGTATGGTATCCGGTCTTTGCGCCGGGCCTAGCCAAGCCATACATCCCACATTTTCCAACCTCAATACCTTTCTATCTAGTTGTACCCATTGCTTATTGTCAGAGTTGTGGCTCCAATCTATGATTCTCTGTAACAGAGCTGCCAGTCTGTATGTTTGCATGTCGGGTAATCCCAAACTACCTCTCTCCCTGTGCAAGTAAAGAGTCTTTCTCGACACTCTAGGGTGTATCCCATTCCAGATAAATTTGTCAATCTGATTTTGTAACTGATTTAGGTATTCTTTGGGCAGAGCTATGGGAAGTGTCTGTAAGGTGTATAGCACGCGGGGAGGACGTTCATTTTTATCACATGTATGCGCCCTATCCATGTCAATGTCTTATTTTTCCACCCTGACAGGTCATTAATTATATATTTTTTGCAACATATTGTAATTTGCTGTTAATAAACTTGCTGGATCTTTGGTCAAAAATATTCTTAGATATTTGATCTGTGTTTGTTGGATCCGAAGGGGACTGTCACGTCGTATTTTGTTTATAGTCTGTGTTGTGGCTGTTATGTTTAGTAACTCTGATTTAGAGAGATTGAGATGAAAATTTGATACCCCTCCGTAGTCTTGTATTGTGTCTAGAAGTTTGGGAAGGACTTTTTCGAGGTCAGTGAGTGTAAGCAATATGTCGTCCGCATACATCGCCAGCTTGTATTCGCTTGTTTGGGTCTGGATGCCTTTGGGTCTGCTCTAATTTTACATGCTAGGAATTCTATGGACAGCACGAATAAAATGGGCGACAGGGGACAACCCTGCCTTGTGCCATTTTTAATGTGAAAAGAATCCGATAGGATGTTAGTTTTTACTTTGGCTGTGGGGTCTGTGTATAGAGAGAAAACTTTTCTAATGAGGTTATCTCCTATGTTCATGCCTCGCAGGGTGGCCCTGAGAAAATCCCAGTCCACCCTGTCGAAGGCCTTTTCGGCATCGGTCGAAACCAAGGCCATCTCCTGATGGGTGTTTCTTGCCAGTGTCATTAACTGCATAACTTTCAGGGTGTTATCCCTAGCTTCCCTTCCCGGAATGAATCCCACCTGATCTGGTGTTATTAAAGATGGAAGTACGACATTCAATCTATCCGCCATAATTCTGGCAAATATCTTGATGTCCACATTCAGGAGGGATATCGGCCTAAAGTTTTCAGGCCTATCTGGGGGTCTGTCCGGTTTAGGGAGGACAGAGATATATGCCTCCAGCATCTCTCTAGGGAAGCCACCAGATGCCTCCAGAGAGGCTAACATTTTTGCTATTTTGGGTGCTAAGATTTGGGCAAACTTTTTGTAATATTTAGCACTAAAGCCATCTGGGCCCGGGCTTTTCCCTGAGGGTAATGATTTTATTGCGGCCAGTATCTCAATCGTGGTAATTGGTGTATCTAATTGACGCGTTTGTTCCTCATTTAGTTTGGGCAGTGTGACTTTTTCTAGATATTTCTCTATGGCCTTTTGTTTGCTTTCTGTTCTGTCTGTGCCGTTATTATCTGCTGATATGTTGTATAATGCCGAATAGTATGTGCGGAATTCTTCTGCTATGGATATGCTGTCGTGTTTAATTATGCCCGATCTGTGAGGTGATGTATGTGTGTCTTGAGCTGTTTGCGTTTTAGGGCTCTGGCTAGTAACCTGCCCGCCTTATTTCCTTGATCGTAATATTTCTGCTGCAGGAGCAGAGCCCTTTTTTGCTGTTCCTGCTGGAGGAATTCATTTAGTTCCTTCCTTGTTTGTGTGAGGTGTCCAAGGGTGTTTGCGCATTTTGGGTCTTTTTTGTTGTCTCTTTCTAGTTGTTGCAGTGTTTTTAGTAGGGATTCATATTTGCATCTGTTTTGTTTTATTATATTTGCTTTGTGTTTCAACAGGTCGCCCCTTAAGACACATTTGTGAGCCTCCCATATGTGCGTCCATGCAATATCTGACTGAGTGTTTAATTGGAAGTATTTAGCTAAGGCTTTCTCCAATTTTGGTTTTTTTAATGGGTGTTTTAGTAGGCTGTCATCTAATTTCCACATGTATGGAGTGATTGGGCTGTCTGGCCAAGAAATTTGACACTTAATAGGTGCGTGATCTGACCATGTGATAGGTAGGATAGAGATACTGTCCACTAGAGCTAATCCTATTGAGTCTATTAAAATATAATCAATACGGGAATACACTTTGTGTGGGTGGGAAAAGAATGTGTAATCTCTGGCAGTTGGGTGGATGGTGCGCCAGGTATCATGTAAGTTTAGGGATTGTAATTGGTGATTTATACTTCTTATAACTTTGTTGGCTATGCTCGAGACCCCCTCCGATGTATCTACCTCAGGATTGAGCGGAACATTAAAGTCTCCTCCCATTATTACTATGCCTGTAGTGTTGTCTAGGATTGTCGCTGATAGTCTACGCATGAATGCTAATTGTTGTTTCTTGGGGAAGTATGCGTTCACTAGTGTAATCGGCCTACCATGCAGTAACCCCGTTAATATCATATACCTCCCGTCTGTGTCCTTTTCAATGTTCAGGATCTGTAGGGGTATGTAGTGCCTAATCAATATGCCTGTTCCGCCTTTTCCTGATTGACTGGATGAGAAGTGTGCTGTAGTATATTTGTGATGGTTCCATTTTGGCTCCTTTCCTTTTTTGTAATGTGTCTCCTGTAGGAGAATGATTGCCCCCTTTTGTTTGTACAGATCATTTAGGATCAATGACCTCTTTTGGGGAATATTGAAGCCTTTTACATTGATGGTAATAATGTTCACTTTGTGTTTATCTGCCTGTTTGTACATGTTTAGCTTAGGTGTTGTGGAGTGAATACGTGGGTGCAAAGTACGTTACAGCTATAAGCTGTCTAAGTCACCGGAGTCCGCTGCTTCCGCGGTTGTGGGCTGCGACTCTTCTAGTCGCTTATTATGAAGAGGGAGTCAGAGGGGAAAGGGTAAGGAGAGAAAACAATATAGGTCAAAATCACAATAACACTATAATGTTATATCCTATACGGTTACAAGCAATAAGGGGAAGATATGAGAGTAGGTAAGAAGAAAAAGAAAGGCAAAAGGATTAACAAACAACACTATTGTACGCAGTTTATCTATGAGTTATTTGTACAAACGTTTAAACTAATCTAGAACTGTACCAGAGGGAAGGGTCCTTTCACCCCCGGGACGGCAACCTTAGAACTGTCAAACATAAATATCATTAGTGGTTTTAAGCACTTATTAATCAACGGGTTCTTTAAACAAATTAACTTTACTTTACTCATTTTACAGGAGCTAGTGTACACTATTAGGTCACAGTTGCATTTAGTCCTTGCACAGGGGGTGTTGGTGTTAATTCAATCTTCTCTATGTTAAGTCCTTCATGGCCCCTCGTGAGAATAAAAGTTTCTGTCCTAACACCTGTTATATGTGTTCCAACTAGACATTTCCTCGTCAATTATAAATACAGAGTGTCTATACTTTTTTGAACATCAGTTGTATGGTGGCCTGCTCTGAGAGGAAACAAAGAAAAATAACCATACTCATCTGCCCTGAATATGATGGACTGGATCTCGTTTGCTCCTTCTTTTATCACTGATGTGCAGGGTGGTTTGCTACTTGATTTTTATTTAGCATTTTCTTGTAAATCTTTTTCTCCCGGCCTCAGGGGATTTGAAGTTTGGTCTTCCGTTGCCCTGTTTGCATTAGGCTTGGTTCTTGTCTGGGTGAAAGGTTCTGTAGGTTGTGTGATCTGTATTTGCAGGGTTTCGCAGAAAGAGCTCAGGTCGTCCGGTCCCCGAAATGTGGCAGTTTTGTCTCCTCGTGTGGCTGTTATACTCACCGGGAACCCCCATCTGTAAGCTATTTTCTGCGATCTGAGGACTGTAGTTATATATTGTAGCTCCCTTCTCTTTTGCAATGTGGTAGGGCTAAGATCTGTAAAAATTTGGATGGGGAATCCCGCATGTGTTATCTGTTGTTTCTGTCTGGCGTGCTTTAATATTTCTTCCTTGTCCAGGTAATTTAAAAATTTTACAATTATGTCCCTTGGGGGAGCTTTTGTAGGTGGCTTAGCTCTTAACGCCCTGTGCGCCCTTTCCATTATGATGTCTGGTGAGTTGCTGGTTCCCAGTATGGTCCGGAAGAGGGCTTGTAAGTGTCCCTGGATTGCTGCAGGTTGTACAGATTCCGGCACTCCTCTGATCCTGAGGTTGTTCCTGCAGCCTCTATTTTCGAGATCTTCTACTTTCTCCATTAAATTATTAATCACCTCCTCTTGATTGTATGTTAGTTGTGACAAATGTTGTATATCTTGTGTTGACAGTTCATGACTCTCTTCCAGAGTGTTTACTCTTCTGTCTATTTTTTTAATGTCTTTTTTCATTTCTGAAAACATTTCTCTCATGTCTGCCATGGCATTTTTTATGTCATCTTTAGTCGCTAAGTGTTGCAAGTCAGCTTTTGTGATTTCTGTGCAGAATAAGGATTATTGCATACTTGTGTATCCATGGCTGGAAGTATCTGTTGCTGAATGCCCTCAGGGTCAGTTTTTCATGGCGTACTCTCCAGGGGTGTGAGATATTTTGGGGTTTCTTTTATTCTGTTGTTTGTGCTTGTTGTTTGTATCAGCTATAAGTGCATGCCCAAAATTCTTCTTCTTACTTTATTGTACTCCAGCGTTTGTGTGACGCACTTAGGCTACTCAGTTATGTTTTGGTGCCTTTTAGGCCTTAGTCACCCCTGTTTATTGCTTAATGTGATGTTTTGTTAGTGTTTTAGGGGAGTCTGTGTATTATTCCTGTTTGCCCTTTATGGAAGTCTCACGCTAAACTTTTGCTGTTGTTAATTTTCTTCCCCCTTTCTTGACCTTGTTTTATGTGGGGTCACTGTATGTATGCCCCTTTAAGAGTCTTTTACTCTTCTCCCTCTTTTAATGTTTGCGGTTTAGTTTAGATTAGGTGTTATTTTCTTACCAGTACCCCAAGATTGCTGCCTCCTGCTTATTTGCGTCTGTGGCCGTGTGGCGCAGCGTGTCTATATGCACCTCTGCTATCAGTTCCTATTTGAGGTTGGTGCTCAGGCCTTGTGTTGTGCACGGAGCGGTTACGGTCCTGTACGTTTCCCGTAAGTTTTTCCTCCTGTCTGCCAGGTCCCTGTGGTTTGTGCTGCTTTCAGCTCCTGTGTAGGTCCTTCTAACCCCGTTGTTGCTATCACGGCTGCCTGTCCCGTGGGTTTGAGGCCTCAGAGCAAACTAATGTGTGGCCATTAACCAGTGTTGCCAAGCTCCGCCCCCGTTTGCATTTCTTTTTGAGCCACTGGAGGGCTCTGGCTCTGTGTGTGAATTGCAGAATCCTATCACTGGCTATCTAGCTCCACCTGCCTGCTAGATGCAGGCAGTTACTTAATCAGCAGCCTATAAAAGGCTGCTTTCTGTCGTGTATTGAATCTTGTATTCTGGGTGTACTATACTTTTCTTGCTGGACTTACTGTTGCTGACCCTTGCATCTTTGGACTACTCTTTTGTTTGCTGCCTGCCCTGACCATTGGACTGCCACTAACCTCTCACTTGCCTGTTGATTCGGATCTGTTGTTTGCCAGTCTGGATTCTGACCCTTGGCCTGTTTTCTGATGATCCTTGTTGTTTAGAAATTCTGCCTATATCCGCCTTTTCTGGTTCTGACCTAGCTTTTCAACTTTTCCTTCTCTAGTCCTACCTCTGGGTCCAATTGCTATTGTTTTTGGCTGTATGATTTATTTTCTGTCATGCCACTTGATGCCAGGATAAGAAGACTACTGGCCAAGATTGGTTTGACAGGGGGGTCTCTACTACACTTCCACTGTAAGAGTTGCCTTTGCACAGCTCACACACCTGCAGAAGCCTCATCCTCTGATGGTTAAAAAACCTGCATTTCCAATTACAGTTCCTTGGTTAGCAAGTTTATGTTACAGCATAGCTCCTAGCATAAGCTGTGTTAAATTGCCTGTTACTCTCTTTCTTGTTTTTTATAATTGTTTTTAGACTTTATTCTAATTTGCCTAACCTTTTGCTCCTATACTCTCCAGTGAACTCATTAATTTATTTTTCATTTGCAAGTTTTGTTTTGTGATGACAGCTCTAAGTCTGTTTCAGCAACCATCCACGAGAGAGAGAGAGAGAGAGAGAGAGAGAGAGAAAGTGAGGGAGAGAGAGACAGCACTTAGCTTGAAGAGGAAGGTACAGTTTGCTTATTTAACCTCTTATGAAATAGCGTTTACTATATGTATATTGTATCTGTACTTGCAATCTGTCTGCTTCCTCTAATATAAAGTTATTGTGTGAAGGAGTTTATATCTCCATATCACTGTTCTAACCTCTGCTAAAAAATCTATACAGATTTTACCAGTATGAATTTCAACCTTAAAGGGATACAATCTCTTTACTGCTTTGTCTTACTTCTTCTGTGTTTTAAGCCACAGGTACATTGATTGTACTATATCTTGTAAAACATCGACTGCCCTGCAAATAAGACTCTCTCATCTTAAAATAGAATAATCTCTGCAGTTGTGGTCTACTCACTTATACATTGACAGGTGTAACAGTTTAACCAAGCCTGAAGATAATGAGCACTTTCTCAGAGACTAGACTTCTTAACTCAGGGCTTTTGTAAACTTCAAACTGAAAACCAAAGCCTGCATGTCATAATCAAGGACTCCTCTACTAAGCAAATTACATCTGACACTCCAGAACCATTAGTTAGTCCCCCTGAGTAATTCAATGGTGATAGATCCCAATATAGGGAATTTAAAAATGCCTGTCGGTTACTATTCATGTTGAGACCTAGAATTTATAGTACTGAACGTATCAAAGTATAGTCATGTCATATTTATGAGGAGAACCCAGAGCCTGGGAAAATGCCTTTCTGGAATAAGATGATTCTATTCTTAATTCATTAGATTGATTTTTTATTTCTATATCTTCCTTATACAGAGATCAAAATAAATGCTGGAATGTTTTTTTAAGGAATAAAGATAAAGCTTTGAGACCCATCTTTGATTATCATGAGTTGAAAAAAGAACAATTACGAATAGGTACCGCTTACACTCTATTCCAATTAATTGAAAGGCTACAAGGGCTACTGTATTTACTAAATTAGATTTACTGGGATCTTATAATTTAATCAGGATTAAGAACGTACTGTAGACAAGTGGAAAACAGCTTTTCACTCACAATATGAATACAGTATACTGTAATGCCATTTGCCCGGCCACTTTTCAGTACTTTTTAATGATATCTTTAGGGATTTATTAGATGTATATGTAGTAATCTACCTAAATGACATACTGATATATATTGCAAACATGTTATGTTGATTTTATCTAGATTGTGTACACATATACGCAAAACCTGAAAAGCATATTTTTGAAACAAACATTAATGAGATGAACTAGCCCCGTGGTGGAAAAATAACTTCTTGCCATTAAAGCCTCATTGGAAAATTTGAAACATTTACTGAAAGGTACTTCACAACTTCACAACCTATATTTATTTACTCTGATCACCGCTACTTAGAATTCTTAAAGAACAATAAAACACTATCATCTCGGAATAGGTTAACTATCCCTAAGATGCCCCAATAAGTAGTTCAACAATTAAATTTTCCAATTACAGTTCAGGAAATAGTAGATGGGATTAGGTTCTCTAAACTAAACTAATCTCCTGGCCCAGATTCTTTGCCAGCAGAATTTTTTAAGAGTCTACAAAATCAGATAACACCAACTTTACATAAACTATTCAATCTTTATTACACAACAGATACGTCTTGTTCGCCATACTTTGTGAGGCTTCTTTGAAGCTTAAAAAAGACAAGGACCCTGAAGATCCATTAACGAAAATCAAGCAGGTTTTATGTCCGGCAGGAGTCCAGTCAAAAACATTCGGAAAGTTATGCTTACATTAGATTATTTTTGGAATAAGAATATACACACAAAAAACTCAAAAGAAATAGAGACAGCTGTCCTGACAGTGGATGCTGAAAAGGCATTTGACTATATCTGCGGGGACCACTTGTTTTGTGCTTTAGAAAAGTGTGTTTTTTTGGATGTTTTACTAATCTCATCCACTTAATATATAAGAACCCAACTTCCTCCATCATAATCAATGAGCGCTTTAATTTACAAAGAGGTACTAGACAAGGGTGCCCCCTTCTACCCATTCCCTTCAATATCGCTTTAGAACCCTTGACAATTCTTCTTAGACAACATTTAACAGGCATCCAACTTAAAAAGCAGAACTTTGTATTAGCCTTATATGCTGAGGATTTGTTGTTATTTTTTAGTAATTTACAGGATAGTTTGCCAAAACTATTAAAAGATATTGAACTCTTTACTGCATTCTCAGGGTATATAATTAATTTGAAAAAATCAGAATTATTATGGATAAGTAAACCTCTATAGCATGTTATAGATCATCCATTTAGAGAAGTGCATCAAATTAAATATTTGGGAATAGTTGTATCTAGGAATCCACAAGAGTGGTATGATTTACATTTCCCCAAATTCTTTCATTAATGAAAGAAGAAGCTAGGTGATTGGATAATTCTACCAATCTCACTCTATATATATATATATAGCATATATTATGCTGGTTAAATTATATTGTTACCCAAATAAGTATATTTACTCCAAAATATTCTTTTAATCTTACATAAATCAGATTTTTGCTTATTTATTTGAGAATGCAATAAATTCATTTGGAAACAGAGGAGACCTCGAATCTCACAAAAAAAAATGAATGTCTACCAAAGAAGCTGCATGTTTAGCTTTCCCAAATATTAAACATTAAAATATTGCGGCCTTAGCCAAATTTGCTGCTGATTGGATCACCGAAAGGGAATATGTTGCCTTTTATTTCTGTGAATCCATTCGAAGGGAGGGAGGAAGGAGAGAGAGAGGAGATGATTCTCCCTCCCCGGGCTCCTTTTTTTTTTATCCCCCTCTCTCTCTTTGCCTTGCTGCTGACATGGCACATAGGCAATAATTGTGTCCTGTCCTCCTACTGTTCTTGCCTTTAACTTGTTATTCTTCTCTTTTTTTCTCTTCTGATTACGATTTACGTATTGTACTTGAGAAACTTTAAAATTAAAATCCAAAAATAAAAAGGGAAGGTTATTTCTATAAACGATAAAGAATTGTATATGTTTTGTGTTAGTTATGTTTTCAATTACTTGCATAGATCTAATGAAAGTTTATTGACTTTTTTTATTCTTAAATTTAGAATTCATATGAGACGTATTTATTTGCTGAAACTGGCTGATATTGTATACCTTCTCTATTCTATCTTAATAAAAAGATATAAAAAAACACTATCATCTCACCAAGTTCACTGGAGTCTTTATTTTGAGAGATTCAATTACTTAATTACCTACAGACCAGGGTCAAAAAATGGGAAGGAAGATGCCTTTTCTCGTAAAAGTGATAAGGATCCTAGTATTAATATTCATGTCTCTAATATACTTTCTCATAGCATTGTGGCTCTAACCACTGATTTTACTGATAAAGTTCAAGAGGTACACCCACAATGAACATGGGATCCCATACCTTCTGTTATATAAGGATATCACAGCATTGTTCTAAAAGGAGAATAAATTATATATTTAATCCACTCTCTGTGCAACAGTGTTAAAATAGGCACATGATTCATTATTAGCTTGGCACACATGCATAGATTATACCCCTGAACTAGTAAGAGAAAATTTGATGGCCGTCAATGCTGAAAACTATTTTGGATTATGCCACTACCTCCACTGTATGTGCACAGAACAAATTTGTCGCAAAATCACTATATGGACCCTCCTTACACCTTAAACCCTAAAGAGGCCGTGGGATTCCATCTCCATGGATTTAATTGTGGGACTACCTCTCTCAAGAACTTAATACAATCTTAGTAGTGGTGGATTACCTGACGAAGTTGTCTCACTTCCTTCCCTAAAAAGAAAAATAAACTTCAGTTACAACAGCTAGAATTTTTATAGGTAACATTACTAAACTTAATGTACTTCCTACCCATATTATCACTGATAGAGGTACTCAATTTAGCTCCATGTTCTGAAAATTGAGAGGAGATTAAGCAGTGCTTATTACCCACAAACAAATGGAAAGACAGAACAAACCAACCAGTAGTTAAAACAATATCTACAATGCTACTGCTCCCACTTACAGGACGACTGGGTATGAATTTGTATATAACAATACAATAAGTTCAACCTACCAAGCTATCTCCTTTCTTTGATACATATGTTTATAATGCTACATTTTATTGTCTACACCTTAATTCCTCCATTTGTGTGTTGCCCAGCGACAGCCCCAAAACATCACTGCTCTAGAGGAGATCTGCATGCAGGAATGGGCCAACATACCAGCAACAGTGTGTGACAACCTTGTGAAGACTTACAGAAAACGTTTGACCTCTGTCATTGCCAACAAAGGATATATAGCAAAGTATTGAGATGAACTTTTGATATTGACCAAATACTTATTTTACACCATAATTTGCAAATAAATTATTTCCAAATCAGACAATGTGATTGCCTGGATTTGTTTCCACATTTTGTCTCTCATAGTTGAGGTATACCTATAATGAAAAGTACAGGCCTCTCTCATCTTCTTAAGTGGGAGAACTTGCACAATTGTTGGCTGACTAAATACTTTTTTGCCCCACTGTATATGTGTGTGTGCATATGTATTTATATGCATATTTATGTATTTACAAACATATATACACATATAAACACATCAATACACATGTACACATATATAGAAATATATATATAAGTGCATTGCAGCCCTTGGCAGTCAAGTAGATGAAAACATGTAAAAGTATATTTAAGCAATATTTATATTTAATAAAGGCTTTAACTGTGTATTTTATATATATATATATATATATATATATATATATACTGTGTTTATATATATATATATATATATATACACACAGATATATATATATATATATATATATATATAAATAAATAAATACAATACATATTTAAAAATGCTAAAAACATTTTCTTCTAAGTGAGGAACATTAAAATATAAAATATTTGCATTAAATACATAGTAAAACACATAACATTTTAAAATGATTTTTCAAGTTTTGAGGTGTTTAACTGGAATAGGCTCTAAAGCAGCGGTCACCAACCAGTGGTCCGTGGACCACTGGTGGTCCACGAGAAGATGTTGGTGGTCGCTGACACCATCAAGCAGAAATTATCTTCTCTGATGGTGTCACCCTCATCGCACCGCAACTCCCTACAGTGCCTGGCTGGACATCAGTGAAAATCGGAGGAGGAGTTAAATTACAATTTTCCTATGCACGTTGCGTAGTACTGCACAACTTGCGTAGCTAGATTGTATATTTAACTCCTACTGCCCGGCGCACTGTTCAGAGAGGTTGATATAGTATTGGCTTGAAATAGTGGAATTATAGTATATAAAAAAAGAAAATCTTAAAAAAAAAATATTCTCTCTTATATTTCAATTATTTTCTTCCCTTTACCTGTCTCTTTATAGCAGTTTTCCTAATTCCTTCAGATGGACTTACATCACTGTTTGTCTTCCTCCCCTCCATTTTTTATTTTTATTAAATATTAATTAATTTCCATTCTAATAATTTTCCAGCACACAAATCCATTCCATCTGAATTCCATTAATTACCATCCAGCAGATCAGCCATATCCCACCAGTATTATAGTAATTGTTAGTAACATGTCATGTCTAAGTCCATTCCACCTTACACAGCGTATCTAACCTGTCATACCACCTTTTATTTCAATTGAACAGATCAGGTTCCCTATTTATTCTCCCTTTAACCATGATGCTTTGCTGGTTTATTGAAGTTCATAGCTAAAGTAAAGCAGCTTATCTCCATACCTTGTCCACGAAAGGATATTCCTCCTCTTCAGTGAAATCTCTGCAACTACAGGCAGCTTTTGCTTCACGCTGCCACAGGCGCTGACGTCACCGCAGCGCCGAAACTCACTACCGCTCAGACCGCAACTTGCTCTGTCTAAACAGACAGGCTAGCACACTTCCTGCTACATGGAGCCCTAACCACGCTGCATGCTCTCACTACTTGCTGGGGATTCAGGTTCTGTATTTAAAGTACATAAGACTGTGTTACCTCTTTGCCTTTGTCTCTGCAATAAGCTAATCTGTATCTGCATTTAAACGATCATCACAGTTAGGCTCAGCATAGCTCCTGTCTCTAGACATACTGACTTTATAGATAATTATTACAGATACAACCATCTGTTTCTGTAGTACGCTGTACTGCTAATTTAACGTTTGCCTATTATAAAGCTCATTAATACTGCTTATATTACTGGGTCTTATCATTCTGGCTACATTACCACAAGTGATTAAGTTTGTGTTTACTCACTAGCAAGCACACTGAACCGCTTGTAACACTCCACAATATATCTAACCTGGTTATAGACCTTGTGAACACCAGACCGCACCAGAGTTATTACATAATAAACCAGCCATACATAATGGAGCCATCTGATGTGACCCCCCAACTACACAGCCTTAATCAACGTTTAGATAACTTGACCCAGGCTTTCAGAGAGTTACAGGTAGAGAACCAGAGCCTCAAAGCCTGTTTAAGGGAAGTTTTATCAAACAGAAATTCTGGAACTGACCACCAGGCTGAACTGCAGGTTTCATACCCAGAGAAGTTTTCTGGAGACTGCTCCACTTTCAGACAGTTTAGAAAAGCCAGTATATTATTGTTTGATTTGCAACCCAGGACCTATGCTACTGATAGGAGCAAGGTGCTTACTATACTGTCCTACATGAGGGGAGAACCTAGGGCCTGGGCAGATTCCTTTTATGAGACCCAGGATCCTATCCTAAATTCTTTGGATGCATTCCTCAAAGCACTGTCTACCCTCTATGATGACCCCTATCGGCAAGTTACTGCTGAAGGTAAACTCAGAAGCCTGAGGCAGCTAAAAACACCGGTGGAGGAGTATATCACCCGGTTTAAGATCTGGGCTAGAGATTCCCTCTGGAATGAGGTCTCTTTAAAAAAACAATATCGCCTTGGATTGACGGAAGACATCAAGGACGAACTAGCCAGGGTAGGCATAAAAGACTGCCTTGAAGAGTTATACGCTCTTACTATCACAATAGACCGCAGGCTTAGGGAGAGGAGACAAGAAAGAAATCCTCCTACAACTCCTGCACGTAGGGTATTACCAACAACTCCAACTTCCAGTTCTTCAGCAGAACAACCTATGGATATCAGTTTCATAAGAGGACCTCTCTCCCCACAAGAGAAGGTTAGACGCCGTACACTCAATCTCTGTATGTATTGTGGGGCTACTGACCATGCAGTTAAGGAATGTCCATTACTTTCAAAGCAGAAGTTAGGTAATGCACTCACAACTAAACAATGTTTGCATACAAAAAACATAACCAATACTTATCTTACCTTACCTTTACTTTTACAGTGGGATCATCACAGGATAAATTGTAATGCCATGATTGACACCGGGGCATGTGCCAACTTTATTGATTTAAGTTTAGTTGTAGTTAATAAAATACCTTTTCTGTTCAAAAGCACACCCCTGCCTCTTAAAGTCATTGATGGTACACTTTTAGCATCAGGTCCTGTCTCTCAACAAACCACCCCTCTGCTTGTTACCTCTTCCTCTGGTCATTCTGAGACCATTTCTTTTTATATTATTTCCTCTCCGATATATCCTATAATTCTGGGTATCTCTTGGCTTAAAAAACACCAACCTACGGTTCATTGGGAGTCTCTCACCTTATCTTTCTCTTCACCGTATTGTACTTCCACTTGTTTCCCAAATTCCCATTTGCTTTCCACAACTACTCCTACTATTCCCTCTCAATATCTCGACTTCTCAGAGGTTTTCAATAAAAAAGAGGCGGAGACATTGCCTCCACATAGGCCGTACGATTGCCCGATAGACCTTCTCCCCGGGGTAACCATTCCTCACGGCCATATTTACCCTCTCTCAAGACCCAAATTACTTCATCTAAAGACCTACATTACTGAGAATTTAAAAAAAGGCTTTATACGACCATCCACTTCCCCTGCTGCAGCAGGCATATTTTTTGTTAAAAACAAGGATGGGCCCTTACGTCCCATAATTGATTATCGGGAACTAAATAAGCGTACAGTAAAGAACCGGTACCCACTACCTCTCATCCCAGAATTGATTGAGAGGTTAAGAGGCGCAACTATATTCACTAAACTGGATCTTAGGGTTGCCTACAACCTTGTTAGAATAAAGGCCGGAGATGAGTGGCTGACGGCATTTAGGACCAGGTATGGTCTTTTCGAGCATACCGTTATGCCATAAATGACATCTTTAGGGATATCCTTGACACTTTTCTGGTGGTCTATCTTGACGATATTCTAATCTACTCTCCTACTTACTCTGAACATATCAATCACGTCAGGCTTGTATTATCCAGATTACAGACACACAAATTGTATGTTAAGCTTGAAAAATGCCTCTTTCATGTCAGTGAGGTTTCCTTCTTAGGCTACCGTATTAGTAAAAGTAGCATTATGATGGAAGAGGGTAAAATCACAGCTATTACTTCCTGGCCTAGGCCTTCCCATGTAAAAGATGTCCAAAGTTTCTTAGGCTTTGCAAATTTTTATAGACGTTTCATTAAAGATTTTGCAGCCATCACCAAACCCCTCACTAACTTGACCAAGACCACATCAACCTTTGTATGGAGTCCCCAGGCACAGAACGCCTTTGATCTGCTCAAATTACGATTTGTCACATCCCCAGTTCTACAATTACCTAATAGCAAAGCCCAGTTTGTACTGGAAGTGGATGCATCGGAGTATGCTATAGGCTCCGTTCTCTCTCAGAAAACTCCTCCAACCAACACACTCCATCCCGTGTGTTACTTCTCCAAACTACTGACACCAGCGGAGTTGAACTATCCCGTTGGGGAAAAGGAGCTTTTGGCCATTAAGTCTTCTTTTGACCAGTGGAGACACTTATTAGAGAGGGCAGAACTACCCATAGTGATTTACACGGACCATAAGAACTTGCAATACCTCCAGACCAACCGCACGCTCTCAGCCCGTCAGCTTCGCTGGAGTCTCTACTTCTCCCAATTCTCCTACACCATCACTTACCGTCCAGGATCACAAAACGGAAAGGCTGACGCCCTATCCCGCAAGGATCTTAGACTTCAGACAACTTCGCCTTACTCGACTATCATTCCCAAGTCCCATATCATAGGCTTCCTCTCAAAGGACTTTGCTGAACTAAAGACCCAACAGCAGCTGGATACAACAAAATCCTCTTACCAACTCTCACCCGACATAAATGGAGTTCTCTGCAACCATTCCAGATTTTATGTGCCACCCTCACTCCGCAACAAAGCTCTTTCGTTGTCCCATGATTCATCTCTAGCTGGTCATTTGGGCATACACAAGACCCTAGATCTTTTTCGTAGGTACTTCTGGTGGCCATCTATGAGACAGTCAGTTAACAACTATGTCAAGTCATGTCCCACATGCCAGACTTGTAAACCTTCACATCAATTACCCCTAGGGCTTTTACAGAATCTACCCATTCCTGAACACCCTTGGGCTAGAGTCTCCATGGATTTCATAGTGGACCTTCCAAAATCTGATGGCATGTCAGTTATCTTCGTCGTCGTGGATCTATTTTCAAGAATGGCACATTTCATTCCAACAGACTCGCTTCCAACTGCTCAAAAGACTGCAGATCTGTTCATCAAAGAGGTTGTTCGGTTGCATGGACTCCCGACATCTGTTCTCAGTGATAGAGGGTCACAATTCACCTCCAAGTTTTGGAAACATCTTTGCCAATCCCTTTCTATCCAACAACATCTTACCACCGCATACCATCCACAAACTAATGGATTATGCGAGAGAACTAATCAGTGGTTGGAGTAATATTTAAGATACTTCTGTTCCAACAAACAGGACTCTTGGCTTTCCTTCTTCCCTCACGCAGAATTCGCCTTCAATAACACAACCAACTCCTCCACTGGCTATTCTCCCTTTTATGTTAACTCTGGTCTCCATCCACGATTTCATCCGTTACCTCCAAGTGACACTCCATGTCCTCAGGTTAACGACCTGATCAACTCTATCAAACAAACTTTTACCATAATCAAAGATAACATTCAGCAAGCTCAAGCCGCTCAAAAACGCTCTTATGACCTCCGTCATCGGCCTCCTCCGGTGTATAAGGTTGGTGACCTAGTTTGGTTAGCCACTAGAAATCTCAGGATACCAACTCCCTGTAGGAAATTCAACAAACTCTTTGTGGGGCCTTTTCCCATCATTGCCATTCGCAATCCTCTCACAGTGACTCTGCAGTTGCCCTCATCCTACCGCATCCATCCGACATTTCATGACTCCCTCATCAAACCTTGTGACACCTCTTGAGGTCTGCCTCTCTCTCCTCCGGCTCCCCCGGCACCTGATCCTGAGTTTGAGGTCCACTCCATATTGGACTCCAGGCGTTGCTGTGGTCAGCTTCAGTATCTGGTCCATTGGGCAGGTTTTGATTCCTCCGAGGATTCTTGGGAACCGGCCTCCAATCTATCTGCACCCCGTCTGGTGTCCCTTTTACATAGGCGCCATCCGGATAGACCTGCGCCTTGACATCCTTGGGCTTCCTTTGTGGGGGGGGGGGGGGTATGTCATGTCTAAGTCCATTCCACCTTACACAGCGTATCTAACCTGTCATACCACCTTTTATTTCAATTGAACAGATCAGGTTCCCTATTTATTCTCCCTTCAACCATGATGCTTTGCTGGTTTATTGAAGTTCATAGCTAAAGTAAAGCAGCTTATCTCCATACCTTGTCCACGAAAGGATATTCCTCCTCTTCAGTGAAATCTCTACAACTACAGGCAGCTTTTGCTTCACGCTGCCACAGGCGCTGACGTCACCGCAGCGCCGAAACTCACTACCGCTCAGACCGCAACTTGCTCTGTCTAAACAGACAGGCCAGCACACTTCCTGCTACACGGAGCCCTAACCACGCTGCATGCTCTCACTACTTGCTGGGGATTCAGGTTCTGTATTTAAAGTACATAAGACTGTGTTTAATCTTTGCCTTTGTCTCTGCAAGGTTCTGTATTTAAAGTACATAAGACTGTGTTACCTCTTTGCCTTTGTCTCTGCAATAAGCTAATCTGTATCTGCATTTAAACGATATCATCACAGTTAGGCTCAGTCCGGTCTGGGTTACACATTACTCCTGTCTCTAGACATACTGACTTTATAGATAATTATTACAGATAAAACCATCTGTTTCTGTAGTACGCTGTACTGCTAATTTAACGTTTGCCTATTATAAAGCTCATTAATACTGCTTATATTACTGGGTCTTATCATTCTGGCTACATTACCACAAGTGATTAAGTTTGTGTTTACTCACTAGCAAGCACACTGAACCGCTTGTAACACTCCATGATTTATCTAACCTGGTTATAGACCTTTTTAACACCAGAGCGCACCAGAGTTATTACATAACATCAGTCTTGGTTAGCTCACATCCATATTGAGAGCTTTCTGATATAAACTTAATTTATGACTCCAATGTCTGTCCATGATCATAAGTAGTTTTGAACAATTCCAAACTACCTCTGTTTGCAACTCAAAAGTTGGCACTCACCCTTCATCTGTCATTCGGAAATATTCTCTTAGTTCTGTCATTCAGTTAGTTAATTAAAAGAAATTCTTCTTAAAAATGTGTAAATATATACTTAATGTAAATTTAGCTATGGTTATACTAGTTATGTACAGTATGTGTGTGTGTATATATATATATATAATATATATATATATATATATATATATATATATATATACACACACATTATAGAGGTTTGTACCTTTAAAAAAAAAATAATAATAATAATGTTAGTGGTCCACGGGATTCCAAATTGTGAGTTTAGTGGTCCCTGAGGTCCGAAAGGTTGGCGACCCCTGCTCTAAAGCATATATATATATATATATATATACATACATATATCCAACACACAGAGAAAACCCAGCGCTCACTTACAAGCTCTCAGCTAAGATTTAAAAGCAAAAATGGAAAGGTTAGTTACCGCATCTGGCCAAATGGGACAAGCCCAGGTACCTCGTCAAGGTCCTTTCCAATACCTGGGACCCTAAAACAGCCACACAGTGCAAGCTTTCAAATCCAAACAAACTGGGAACAAGGGAAGGGTGCACAGGCATATGTAATCACCCTAGACATATACAAAACACGGAAGGGAACTGCACTCTCATACCGGACCGGGTACACATCCCATGACCGTGCAACATGCTCAGCCCTGGGTGCCACTGAAACTCACAGGAAGATGTGCTGTACCCAGAGCCACAGGCAGTTAACCCCAGACAGGTCTGGGTGCAAGAACCATAGGGAAAATTACAAAACAAATTAATACACCTGTACATCGTGCCACCTACAATATGTAGGCCTCACCACTAACGAGGTAAAAGTTCGCATCAGAAACCACCTGTCTATAATACAGGCAGGTGAGGCTAGTACCCCACTCGTTAGACATTTTGCCCGCTGCCATGACAAAAACATCAGTACTTTGAGATGGCAAGCTATAGAGAGGGTTCTCTGCCCACCTAGAGGTGGCGACCGAGAGCAGTTGCTACAGAAGAGGGAGATGTACTGGATTTTCAAGCTCCAAACTAGGGTGCCAAATGGCCTTAACTCTGAATATGACTTAATCAATTTTTGGAAATAGTTGTCATTTTTGGGGCTTTTGTCCGATGGTTATCTCCCTCTTCTGAAGCGTATTTACACTCGTATTTACATTCATTTTCAATTTTCTTTTGTGCAAGAACCACATTTGCTATTTCTATTTCTATTTCTATTTTTGCTATTCTCATATGTATACTATAGTGAGCTAAATATATGAATCATGAAAAGTATACAAAGATTTTCGTTATGTAAACCAATATATTCTCATACTTTATTTGCTTTATGGTTTACTTTAAACACTTTTCTTAAACAAGATGTTTATCATCATGCACTGATATTCAGCTCACTATTTCCAATAGTCATTTAGTGATCCAGTTCACTTAAGTCCCATTCTCAAAACTCTAGTATTTCTGCATTTAACAAATTTAGTATTGTATATGATACATAATGCATACTATGAATATTTAACACAATGTCAATTCTTTTACCTATGTATTTTCCCTAACTGGTTTATCCAGTGACTTATCTACACTTTAATATAAAGCATTTTTTGTATAGGGCACTTTAAATTGTGTAAGCAGGAGTTTAAAATTGTATGAGCAGGCAATGAAATTACCTATTGACACACCTTGTTGAATTTTTAATTCATTATCTTTTAACCAATGAGATGTAACCTACTCCCTTAAATAGGTTGTAAGGTGTCGAAACATGTCAGCCGTTTTGCACAAGTGACTGTGTCTCACTCACTGTTCCCATGGATGTTGTGGACTTTTAACCTATTTGTATTAAAGTTTGGACTTTTAATCAATTTCGTCTGCTGCACTCTGCCTTTGTTACCTTTATTCTTTTTGTCAGGCAGCAGAGACGATTTTTCTTTCCCCTGGAGTCCCATAAGGATTTGATAACCACACGGAGTTCCTGTTACAAATTGCTTATTTGTTACCAGTTTCACACGGATGAACCAGACCTGCTGATTGGATCTTGGAGTCAAGTGACCCGGCATTTGGGCTTATACGTTTGATTGGATTCCTTCCCATGTGACCGCATCCCATGTGACCGCACGCTCCCCTCCCTGCATAGTAGGACGCCAGCACGTCAGGACGCCGAGTTACCTCCAGCAGCATATTCCAGGAGCAGCGAATAAGTTTCTTCTTCGGCTCGCTACAGGTGAAGATCATTTGAGGCTTGCATACAGCTTGTTTGATGTAGCGGTGAGTGCAGGTCTTTCTGACCACTATTCTCCACAACTGTTGAGTATTTGTGCGCTTCAAATATAAAAAAACGCTTACTTTCATCTACGTTTCTGAGTGCCTCAATATTTCACTGTCCTGTAAGTGGAGCTTTAACGGCTGCTGCCTGTTGCTTTTTGCTGCTTGTCATTTACATTTTACATTTTTATGTATGAGCTGGCGTTTTGGGGTGGCTATAAATCATTGATACAAGTGTCACAAGAATAAGATTACTACAGCAGGATACAGGCTTCCGATTGGGACTTTTTATCCTGAATAAAACGGTCTGTGTTTTTGGTTCTATTGATATATAACACAGATATAGGGTAGCTGTGCTCTCCTTTCCTACTTATATTATTTATTTATTTGTGCTAGCCTGACAGCACTTACTGCACAGTTACCCTTATCACAGGGGATTCCTTACACATTTCCCATGGAGAACTCACAATTTTATTCCTTAATGCCCCTATCTGCAAGGTATTATACAGATATTGACATTTCCAAAATATTTTCTACAGATAAAGCTAATTACACATTGCCTTGCCTGTTTGATGAAATGGAGAAACTTTTGTTAAAAGAGCACAGATTACAGTGGGACATTTGGACTATGGAAACCTATACCAAACTTAAAATAATACCACGTGGTTTACGTTTAACCAAATTTCCAACTTTTGAGGTTACAGATCTGGACTTTGTCAATTCATGGAATGAGATACTTTCTGATTGTTCATTACGTTTAATGGCTTTGTTAACTTCTTATAAAGTACATCTGTTGAATGCAGTTAGAGAAGAAATTGCTATTTTACAGGCAGAAATGAACAAAAGGCTAACTGACACTAATTTTTCTAGGTTTGATGTGATATTGCAAACTGGTGTGGCAGAGGCCAAACAAGTAATTCTAGAGACTAAACGTATCAAGTTTATTAGGGATCAGTCAGACTATGCTAATAATAGTGTTTATGTCTGGAAGCGTTCTGAAAGGAGCTCTTCTAGGAGAAACTATAGGGGAAGGTCCAGGAATAGACGCAATAACAGTAGGAATAACAATAGAAACAACAAGTCTGAACAGTCTAACCAGTCTAACCAATCACATAACTCTAAAAAAGTCACATACTCTGATAGTCAGTTCGAGTCAGGCGATGAAAGGGGTGCCTCAGGAGGTGAGGAACCACCAAAAGGTATTCTAAAAGTAACTCACACATCTAATGAGAAACCTATAAATGATTTATATAATCAACAGGCCACTAGGCCTAAAGACATACATTCACTCCAGAACCCCACAGCTTCTAAATATGTTTATGTTAGTGACATCACGCCCACTATACATACACAAGGGTCCATGGTTTCCAATGAAGATCTGCATAATATGGCGCAGGTTTTTTGCCTTCCCCCACAAAAAACGGGGATAGGTCAAGGGACCAGTGGCGAAGCAGATCGGTACAAACTGAGGGGGAACAGGGGCAATCGGGGAAAACAAAAATACAAATAATTAATAATGTGATTAATTTGTCAGATCATACTTTGACACCATCTCAGCTTTCAGTTCTTGGTTATGGTCTCAATTTCTCACCAACTAATAACTTTGACATCTTTAAAACATTACTAGATGTCAATAAGCTTATCAGAAATATCACTCTAAATAAATTTTATAATGACACCCCGGAAAATGCCCCTGATAATGCTGAATTTTCTATTAGAAACATGAGCATTAATCCAAAAACCTCCATTCACAAAGCTTCCTTTAAGGAAGCATGTGATACTCTAACTCTTGAACATCTCTTAAGGGAAGGTTCAGAAGATTCTGAATCAGATAGACTAAACTCCCATGGTGGTTTCAGAAACCCCTCTACCTTTTATCCCATACAGCATAGGGGCCAGGTTCTTGAAACTTTTTTCAAGAGAGTGGAGCGTGATCTTTTGGAACTCAAATCCAATGGCTCACATACCAAACAAAATCTTACCAGGCAAGAAAAAGTGGCTCTGGAGGAGTTGAGATGCAGGGAGGACATAGTTTTCCGCTCGGCGGATAAGGGTGGCTCCATAGTCGTCCTTAATCGGACTGATTATGTAAAGGAGGCCCTTCGCCAGCTCATTGACATAGAGAACTATGCCCCCCTTGCGTCCGATCCAACCAGAGCCTTCCAGAAAGAGCTATTTAGCTTGCTGGACGATGGATTAGAAGATGGACACTTTGACATTAAAACATTTGAGTATTTGTGTGTTAAACACCCTATAGTGCCCATCTTCCATCACTTGCCTAAAGTGCACAAATCCCTTACAGATATCAAGGGACGTCCGATAGTGAGCGGAATAGGTTCTTTAACTGAACATATTTCACAATGGATAGACAGCCTTCTGCAACCATTGGTAGTCTCTTTGTTTGGTTACCTTCGGGACACCAAACATGTAATTGAGATATTGGAAGGCACAGATTGGAAATATGATGTATTCAGATGGGCATCAATTGATGTTGTTGCCCTATACTCGTCCATCCCACATAAAGAGGGTTTGGAAGCGATAGCATACTTTCTGAAACATCATTCTAATCTTACCCATGACTTTCAGATGTACATCTTACGTCTACTTAAATATCTACTGACCCATAACTATTTTAAATTCGAGGATCGATTCTATCTCCAGAGATGTGGGACAGCCATGGGGGCGAAATTCGCCCCCTCCTATGCCAACCTGTTCATGGGTTGGTGGGAGCTGTCCCACATCTATGGAGATAGTAATCCCTTTAGACATTTCATCCATTACTATGGGCGATACCTAGATGACCTTTTGGTCATCTGGTTGGGTGATGATACTGATTTTTCTAACTTTATGTCCAACCTTAATGACAATACCTATGGTATTCGATTTACTTCTGAATTACATAATAATTCAATTAATTTTTTGGACATTACTCTAACTGGTACTAAAGAAGGAAAAATCATCAGTAACATCTATAGGAAACCCATTGCTGGGAATGCGTTGTTACACGCCAAAAGCTGCCACCCAACCCATGTCCCTTTTGCTGTTGCCAAAGGACAATTTGTCAGAGTAAAGAGAAACTGTAGTCAGGAAGATATGTTTTGTAAACAATCTGAAGATCTTACTAGAAGGCTCAAGCAAAGAGGCTACCCTGACAAAATCATACATAAAGCAAAGAGACAAGTTCAGAGTATTGATAGACATGAACTAATTAAAGAACAGTCTATGACATCCAGAAAACTCAATACTGACTCTCAGGGCATTACATTTGTCGCAGAGTTTAGCGCACAATATCAAGAGATATGCAGTATCGTTAAAAAACATTTTAACTTCTTGTCCGCTGATGACAAACTGGAAAAATGTGTAAAAAACGGACTACGTTGTTCCTATCGGAGAACACGTACTCTAGCAAATACTCTATCACCATCATCATTACCAGAATTTGACAAACCAACTAGTTCGTGGCTTACACAAAAGGGCCTTTACAAGTGCAGACAAAAATGTCGGGTTTGTGAGTATATCACTGCTTCTAACATATTTAGATCAGAGGTTACAGGGGAAACTTTCCCAATCACCAGTTGTTTGAAATGTACTACCACATATGTGATATACTTGCTCACCTGTACATCGTGCCACCTACAATATGTAGGCCTCACCACTAACGAGGTAAAAGTTCGCATCAGAAACCACCTGTCTACAATACAGGCAGGTGAGGCTAGTACCCCACTCGTTAGACATTTTGCCCGCTGCCATGACAAAAACATCAGTACTTTGAGATGGCAAGCTATAGAGAGGGTTCTCTGCCCACCTAGAGGTGGCGACCGAGAGAAGTTGCTACAGAAGAGGGAGATGTACTGGATTTTCAAGCTCCAAACTAGGGTGCCAAATGGCCTTAACTCTGAATATGACAATCAATTTTTGGAAATAGTTGTCATTTTTGGGGCTTTTGTCCGATGGTTATCTCCCTCTTCTGAAGCGTATTTACACTCGTATTTACATTCATTTTCAATTTGCTTTTGTGCAAGAACCACATTTGCTATTTCTATTTCTATTTCTATTTTTGCTATTCTCATATGTATACTATAGTGAGCTAAATATATGAATCATGAAAAGTATACAAAGATTTTCGTTATGTAAACCAATATATTCTCATACTTTATTTGCTTTATGGTTTACTTTAAACACTTTTCTTAAAAAAGATGTTTATCATCATGCACTGATATTCAGCTCACTATTTCCAATAGTCATTTAGTGATCCAGTTCACTTAAGTCCCATTCTCAAAACTCTAGTATTTCTGCATTTAACAAATTTAGTATTGTATATGATACATAATGCATACTATGAATATTTAACACAATGTCAATTCTTTTACCTATGTATTTTCCCTAACTGGTTTATCCAGTGACTTATCTACACTTTAATATAAAGCATTTTTTGTATAGGGCACTTTAAATTGTGTAAGCAGGAGTTTAAAATTGTATGAGCAGGCAATGAAATTACCTATTGACACACCTTGTTGAATTTTTAATTCATTATCTTTTAACCAATGAGATGTAACCTACTCCCTTAAATAGGTTGTAAGGTGTTTCCCTAAACAGCTATGATTACGACCTGAGGGTCGAAACATGTCAGCCGTTTTGCACAAGTGACTGTGTCTCACTCACTGTTCCCATGGATGTTGTGGACTTTTAACCTATTTGTATTAAAGTTTGGACTTTTAATCAATTTCGTCTGCTGCACTCTGCCTTTGTTACCTTTATATATATATATATATATATATATATATATACACACACACACATTATAGAGGTTTGTACCTTTAAAAAAAAAATAATAATAATAATGTTAGTGGTCCACGGGATTCCAAATTGTGAGTTTAGTGGTCCCTGAGGTCCGAAAGGTTGGCGACCCCTGCTCTAAAGCATATATATATATATATATATACATACATATATCCAACACACAGAGAAAACCCAGCGCTCACTTACAAGCTCTCAGCTAAGATTTAAAAGCAAAAATGGAAAGGTTAGTTACCGCATCTGGCCAAATGGGACAAGCCCAGGTACCTCGTCAAGGTCCTTTCCAATACCTGGGACCCTAAAACAGCCACACAGTGCAAGCTTTCAAATCCAAACAAACTGGGAACAAGGGAAGGGTGCACAGGCATATGTAATCACCCTAGACATATACAAAACACGGAAGGGAACTGCACTCTCATACCGGACCGGGTACACATCCCATGACCGTGCAACATGCTCAGCCCTGGGTGCCACTGAAACTCACAGGAAGATGTGCTGTACCCAGAGCCACAGGCAGTTAACCCCAGACAGGTCTGGGTGCAAGAACCATAGGGAAAATTACAAAACAAATTAATACACCTGTACATCGTGCCACCTACAATATGTAGGCCTCACCACTAATGAGGTAAAAGTTCGCATCAGAAACCACCTGTCTATAATACAGGCAGGTGAGGCTAGTACCCCACTCGTTAGACATTTTGCCCGCTGCCATGACAAAAACATCAGTACTTTGAGATGGCAAGCTATAGAGAGGGTTCTCTGCCCACATAGAGGTGGCGACCGAGAGAAGTTGCTACAGAAGAGGGAGATGTACTGGATTTTCAAGCTCCAAACTAGGGTGCCAAATGGCCTTAACTCTGAATATGACTTAATCAATTTTTGGAAATAGTTGTCATTTTTGGGGCTTTTGTCCGATGGTTATCTCCCTCTTCTGAAGTGTATTTACACTCGTATTTACATTCATTTTCAATTTGCTTTTGTGCAAGAACCACATTTGCTATTTCTATTTCTATTTTTGCTATTCTCATATGTATACTATAGTGAGCTAAATATATGAATCATGAAAAGTATACAAAGATTTTCGTTATGTAAACCAATATATTCTCATACTTTATTTGCTTTATGGTTTACTTTAAACACTTTTCTTAAACAAGATGTTTATCATCATGCACTGATATTCAGCTCACTATTTCCAATAGTCATTTAGTGATCCAGTTCACTTAAGTCCCATTCTCAAAACTCTAGTATTTCTGCATTTAACAAATTTAGTATTGTATATGATACATAATGCATACTATGAATATTTAACACAATGTCTATTCTTTTACCTATGTATTTTCCCTAACTGGTTTATCCAGTGACTTATCTACACTTTAATATAAAGCATTTTTTGTATAGGGCACTTTAAATTGTGTAAGCAGGAGTTTAAAATTGTATGAGCAGGCAATGAAATTACCTATTGACACACCTTGTTGAATTTTTAATTCATTATCTTTTAACCAATGAGATGTAACCTACTCCCTTAAATAGGTTGTAAGGTGTTTCCCTAAACAGCTATGATTACGACCTGAGGGTCGAAACATGTCAGCCGTTTTGCACAAGTGACTGTGTCTCACTCACTGTTCCCATGGATGTTGTGGACTTTTAACCTATTTGTATTAAAGTTTGGACTTTTAATCAATTTCGTCTGCTGCACTCTGCCTTTGTTACCTTTATATATATATATATATATATATATATATACACACACACACATTATAGAGGTTTGTACCTTTAAAAAAAAAAATAATAATAATAATGTTAGTGGTCCACGGGATTCCAAATTGTGAGTTTAGTGGTCCCTGAGGTCCGAAAGGTTGGCGACCCCTGCTCTAAAGCATATATATATATATATATATATATATATATATACATACATATATCCAACACACAGAGAAAACCCAGCGCTCACTTACAAGCTCTCAGCTAAGATTTAAAAGCAAAAATGGAAAGGTTAGTTACCGCATCTGGCCAAATGGGACAAGCCCAGGTACCTCGTCAAGGTCCTTTCCAATACCTGGGACCCTAAAACAGCCACACAGTGCAAGCTTTCAAATCCAAACAAACTGGGAACAAGGGAAGGGTGCACAGGCATATGTAATCACCCTAGACATATACAAAACACGGAAGGGAACTGCACTCTCATACCGGACCGGGTACACATCCCATGACCGTGCAACATGCTCAGCCCTGGGTGCCACTGAAACTCACAGGAAGATGTGCTGTACCCTGAGCCACAGGCAGTTAACCCCAGACAGGTCTGGGTGCAAGAACCATAGGGAAAATTACAAAACAAATTAATACAACACAAAGAGAAAACCCAGCACTCACAAGCTTTTAGCTAAGATTTAAAAACAAAAATGGAAAGGTTAGTTACCGCATCTGGCCAAATGGGACAAGCCCAGGTACCTCGTCAAGGTCCTTTCCAATACCTGGGACCCTAAAACAGCCACACAGTGCAAGCTTTCAAATCCAAACAAACTGGGAACAAGGGAAGGGTGCACAGGCATATGTAATTACCCTAGACATATATAAAACACGGAAGGGAACTGCACTCTCATACTGGGCCGGGTACACATCCCATGACCCTGCAACATGCTCAGCCCTGGATGCCACTGGCACTCACAGGAAGCTGTGCTGTCCCCAGAGCCACAGGCAGTTAACCCCAGACAGGTCTGGGTGCAAGAACCATAGGGAAAATTACAAAACAAATACAACACACAGAGAAAACCCAGCACCCACAAGCTCTCAGCTAAGATTTAAAATCAAAAATGGAAAGGTTAGTTACCACATCTGGCCAAATGGGACAAGCCCAGGTACCTCGTCAAGGTCATTTACAATACCTGGGACCCTAAAACAACCACACAGTGCAAACTTTCAAATACAAACAAACTGAGAACAAGGGAAGGGTGCACAGACATAAGTAATCACCCTAGACATATACAAAACACGGAAGGGAACTGCACTCTCATACCGGACCGGGTACACATCCCATGACCCTGCAACATGCTCAGCCATGGGTGCCACTGGCACTCACAGGAAGCTGTGCTGTCCCCAGAGCCACAGGCAGTTAACCCCAGACAGGTTTGGGTGCAAGAACCATAGGGAAAATTACAAAACAAATTAATACAACACACAGAGAAAACCCAGCACTCACTTACAAGCTCTCAGCTAAACTTTAAAAGCAAAAATGGAAAGGTTAGTTACCGCATCTGGCCAAATGGGACAAGCCCAGGTACCTCGTCAAGGTCCTTTCCAATACCTGGGACCCTAAAACAGCCACACAGTGCAAGCTTTCAAATCCAAACAAACTGGGAACAAGGGAAGAGTGCACAGGCATATGTAATCACCCTAGACATATAAAAAACACGGAAGGGAACTGCACTCTCATACCGGACCGGGTAAACATCCCATGACCCTGCCACATGCTCAGCCCTGGGTGCCACTGGCACTCACAGGAAGCTGTGCTGTCCCCAGAGCCACAGGCAGTTAACCCCAGACAGGTCTGGGTGCAAGGACCATAGGGAAAATTACAAAACAATTTAATACAACACACATAGAAACCCAGCACTCACTTACAAGCTCTCAGCTAAGATTTAAAAGCAAAAATTCCAGTGGCACCTAGGGCTGACGTTGTTTTTAACATTTGCTAAATCAATTTTGATTGCAAGATCAATGAGTGCCTGTTTTTGGATTGGACTCTGTTCTACGCACCGTGGCATAAGCTAATTGTGAGTTTGTGCTTTCCCTTCCTGGATACATATATATATATATATATATATATATATATACATACTTCCACATGTGCTGCAAAGAAGACAGCTGCCAGGGCGCTATTCAAGCATCAATAATCATACAAAGTTCCAAGCACTCACTGGACTTAAATCAGCAAATAAGACTTTTTATTTTGTGACGTCTCAAATCCACTTGTATCCCTTCTTCAGGCAATTTAAAATAAACCACAAACTTAAACATTTTAGCAAAGAACAATCCCCCTATTTGGCCTTATTGAAGTGCAATGTGTGCAAAAAGTGCAACATGTGCAAAAACACCATATCTGTGTGATGTACTCATCAGCTCTGCCCTACTCATCTGTCATGCATCAAATAAATCACTTTAAACCTTAGTTAAACATACACTATTCACAATCATTAAAGCGACCTCTTCATGTCTACCTCAGACAAACTTAAGATCTTCCAGGGAGACCTATAGTTTCAGTGAAGGGCTCTTTATTGCAACATTTGGCTCAATTTGTTGATTATCATCTTCAACCATGGGTTAAGAGGATGCGGTCATACGTGCAGGATTCTACAACATTCATATACAATGTTTTGCAATGTACAGGGATTACTGAGTCCTTGTTGGTAACACTGGATGTTTCGAGTCAGCACACAGTTATACCACACATACTGGTTATGTGTGCAGTGGCTGAGTTTCTGAAAAAGATACCATAGGTCAGTCCACCAAGTGAGCTACTACTCGAGCTGCTGGCATTATGTCTTGAGAAAAACTATTTTTCGATATGAACAGACCTTCTATCTACAGGTATCAGACACAGCGATAGGATCCAATGTTGCCCCTTCATTTGAAAATCTCTTCATGGATCTTTATGAAACTGATCTCATGAAGGTATTAAAACTTACACAGATCATCTATTATTGTTGATACATTTAATATCTGTTTTTGATTTGGAGAGGGGTTGAAGAATTAAATCGGATCCCAGGTGCGATCAGATTCCAATACAACACCAGTAGAATGGTCATTGATGTTCTGGATATAAGGGTTTTTAAACAGAACAATCAATTGGGAAAGATGCTGTTTCATAAAGAAACTGATAGAAACACCATTCTACACGCGAACAGCAGTCATCCTCCCTCTTTGATTCAGAATATTCCTAAGGCACAGTTTCAACGGTAGTAAGGAACAATAGTGATCCGGAGAAAAGTCAACAACTGGAGGAGATGACAGCAAGATTTCTGGCATGTGGATACAGGAATAGGGAACTCACATGGTGCAGACAAGAGCTGCCACTGGCAGATGGTGGCAGAAGATGGATGATAAACAACTGGCGACATTCATCACCACCTATTCTCCAGATAAGAAGTGGAATGCTAATGAAATCAGGAAATTGTGGAGTCTGCTGGAGTCTGATTCTTTCTTACGTTTCCATCAGTGAGCTTCTCCACCTATGGCATATCGAAGGAGTTGTAATCTATGAGATCTGCTAGTTAAGACAGATATGGAAGTTGAGAAGGATGACAAAACATGGCTAAGTAACAATAAAGGAGGGTGCTTTAGATGTTTCAGCTGTATGACATGCTAACAGGCTCTTTCTTTCAACATCCAGCATGTATGAAGAAATACGTAATTAAATTCTTTGTAACATGTACTACAAAGTACATAATATATCTGCTTAGTTGTTTGTGTGGACTGTTCTACATTGGCAAAATGATTGATGATGCTAGAACAAGACTAACCAACATAGGTCTTCCATACGAACAGCTATCAAAACTGGGAAGACTGAACAGCCTGTAGCTCAACATTTCCTGGAGGCCAGACATACAATGAAAGACCTCAGGTTCATTATCATTGGACATATCCCCCCAGGGTGAGTTATTGAAGCAAAATGTCTGTTACAAAAAGAAGCCTGTTGGATATATGAACTTGAGACTGTATACCCTAGGGGCTTAAATACACACACTGAATGGCAAAACTATCTATAGAAGGATAGTAATGTCACTAGCATTCAATCGCTCCTACATACTGGGTATTTATTACCAGGTTTTGGGATGATGTTGTTATTCCATAAATAAGTTTTATTGACCCCATTGATCTTACATACGTGGTATTAAATACCAGAATTCGGATCAATTGGAGGGCTCAACATCCATGCCATGTTTTATGATATCATTGTGATTTTTATGATGTGGTTGGTAACAGTGGTATTTAGTATGTTTGTACTCTGGTGTCTCCGTCCTCAGTCTGCCATCAGTGCTCTTTTCTGGGTCTTACTCTGAGTTTTTGGTGGATAGAGTATGGGAGACAGAGCTCTGGTGAATACCCCACAGGCACCATTAAAAAGATGAATGGGTTCTGTGCCCCCATAAAGTGTAATAACCAGATGGAATAGTATAGGCCCTTATGGGTGGTGCTATTTAACAAGTGTTTTGAATGGCCATGTAATAGGGTCTATCTAGGGATCTTGACATCCATTCTACATCTAGTTTTGTCTAGTTCATATGATAAGGAAGATTTGTAGGTAGTAGGCAGGATTGTTTTCCTGACAAGCATTTATTCTTAAATTCCATCAAGTAGGGCTAGTTGTTTTAGTAAGTATCATGTACTATGAAATGTTTTAGGGGTGATGAGAGTGGTCTGCCATTCAGTGGGTGGTTCTTTGTAATTGATCCTTCTACACACATGGCACTTGAAAAATGGGAAATATAATTAGTTGAAAATCGATACTGGTCAAGGTAAAGTTAGATGTGTTTGGGGAATAATGCCTATGAGACTAACAAGTATCATGATCCAGTGTATAACCGCTCAAGAGACAGACCCTCGGGGCAGTGGTAGGGAATTGGAGACACCGACCCCTGACCCGTGGAAGAGTATCCTGGATGTGGATAGTTGATAATCTGTGATTCATAGTTGCAAGGAGTCATTGCAGGGTTCATGAAGAGTAAAACATATGTATGCAATATATTCTGGCTTCAAAGGAAACATAATAGATACTGTGACTCATAGTTACTAGGAGTTGCTGCAGGACTCATGAAGTGTAAAACATAACAATGCAAGATATTCACGCTTCAAAGGAAACAGATAGGAAATTGTGATTCATAGATGCAAGGAGTTGCTGCAGGGTTCACAGTACATACTATGTTAGAGCTGTATGCCAGAGTAATAAGCAGCGCAGCAGAGGTGAAAGGCAAGTTCCAAGTTAAGCATTAAATTCTCTTGTAGCTAATATTGGAGAATCACAGGGAAGCAGTTTGTTTAACTAAACACATAAATGCAGAATTCTAAATATATATATTTGCAGGAAGATATTAGAGCAATGACAAGTTGTAGCAGTGATTAGTTGTAAGGTTCAGAGTAAGATTCAGTTGTAGCAAACAGAGCAAAATACAAACTTGTAATTTAGATTGAGTTCAGAGTTAGTATAATAGCAGTGTCCAGGAATACTTGCGATTTAGTAGAATTCAGACTTTAGCAGACAAGTAAGGCTGCAATTTGAATATCTTTAGGAAAGTCCATGCAAGAACAAACACAGGGATCTGTAAATGTGAAACAAACTTCAAAGCAATGCACAATAGGCCTGACATGACTTAAAAGGAGGCTGAGAGAATCAGGTGCATGAATAGTTAATTAGGCAGGTAAGTTCCAGCAATAGAATGAACGCAGACTGCTCCCCAAACAGCTTGATTGACAGATGCAGGGAAGACAGTCTTAAAGGGACAGTGATATCAGGCAGGCATATGTTACAAAAAGGTACATCAGGCTAGGCTCCCTGGAATACTTTTAGGTAGATAACATAGGGTGCTGACAGCCCTAATGTATTATGTTGTCATTGTAATGTTAGTGAGATTTGCCTTGGACTCATCTGTTTAGAACAGCGTGCCCATCCACGTCAGTGGGTGTTTACTAACACAGCGGTAAACAGCCTGTCATATTGAAGTTCCGCCCACTTTCCTGATTTCACAATGAGTCACTGTGGGTGTGTAATGGTAGCGGTGATATGATTGTATGGATTGTTTATGTTATAACATAAACAGGTGGGTTTAAGTCAGAAAGTATGCTGTGACACTGAGATTAATGTGGTAGTAGCGTTAAAGAGACCGGCATTGTAACAGTGAGATCTTAAGGTGTCTGTGGCAGACATGAAGAGGGGGCTTTAATGATTGTGAGGAGTGTATATTTAACTAATGTTTAAAGTGATTTATTTGAAGCATGACATATGAGTAGGGCGGAGCTGATGCTGCTTTTTTGTGCTTGGTTGAACTTTGAACTCCGGCGGTCAGGTGATGCCGCAGAGTCCATACTGTGTATACCTTTCAACCCTTATAAAAAATATATTAATATTTATATGAAACATTTTATTAAAAATGGTAAATATAAGTGTAAAACGTTATTTTAATGTATTTGTGTTGTGTTTGGTGTACATTTTATTAACCCTTACATTTTACGCGAAGTCTTCACTCACGCTAACCTGACAAATTTTTGTTTACTATCAACTTGCAATACGCACACAATTTTTATTTTATAATGATGACTAAATATTTTTGTAGTTTGTAGGCCCATTTTCTCCTTCCCTTCCTTGTGACCCTACCAACGCCTTTTGATAAAAATTTGTTATTAGTTCTATCCTCATGGTTACCAACTTCAGTATGACAATTAGATTAATGAATGTAATTTTAATGCATAAATATCATTATCCATAGTCAGAACTGTAACATCTTATGATTCATGACCAGCTGTGCTTGTGCTTTACTTAAGTATCCTACCTTGTTTCATAAAAGTAAAAAAATGAAGAAAACCCTGCAAGAAAAGTTATATTTCAAAAGGTTTAACACAGTGAACTGATATTTAAACAAAGATATGGGAATTATTTATGAAGGTTTTAATAGGTCACTTTTTGTGATTTTAGTGTTCTGCAGCTATACAAATATTTATTTTAAGTCAATCACTAAATTATATTAGATATAATATATATTGTAATAATAGTGTGTTGACACAATATAATCAGAAAACAACATAATAATACATGTGACATCAGATTTCAGGTTGTTTTTAGGCAGATGAGGTCTATTTAAATATCCAGCTTTGTTTTTCATAATCATATTGCATATCTGCAATTAAATGTGGAAAGATACCAAAAATAGAAAGTGGTATCAACGGATAAGTTGCCTAATGGTGACAGACCAGTTAAAAACTGCTTGATCTTGACTAACAGAAGACTAAACTTTCAGACATATGGACAACCAACATCTGAAACAAAGACAATCAGCAACCATAGAACAGGTTTGAAATGTGATTCCTTACTTTATACAACAAACATTTATTTTCCAGTTTAAGGACATTATATAAGTATACAAAGGAATTGCCTAATACTTATTATGTTTTACAGTTTGCATTCATTTTAGTTAATGAGTTCTACTTCTTCAGAAAAGTATATTGCATTTTTGTTTTCCAGCAATGCTAGGTGATTTATATTATATAATTGCCAATACATAACAAACAACATATAACCTTTAAACAATTAAAGGCTATTCTGTTAAAGTGCTGTTAGGTGCCTTATTGTCTAAAGTCTAGCATCCCCTGGTAATTATGATGCTCTAATTGTATTCTCTTTGTGAGTCAAATCCATCATATTTCTTTCTTTATTCAATTAATATATGATATCCTGTGTGTCATGGTCCACTATAGTTCTTTATTTAAGATGCCTGCAGTTTCTCAACAAATACATCATGAAAAAGTGACTTTTTGTTCTAATCTTGTTTTAGTTAGGGGTGTTAGGGTTAGATAGAGTTAATATAGTTTATATAAATACTATAGTAACTATATTAACTATATTAACCCTAATATAATTAGGGTTAATATAGTTAATATATATAATGTAATAACTATATTAACGATAATATACTTAGGGTTAATATAGATAATATAGCTGGCGGCGGGGTAGGTAGATTAAATTAGGGGTTAATAATTTTAATATAGATGGCGGCGGTGTAAGGGGTTCACATTAGGGGATAGATCAGTTAGATGGTGGCGGTTTTAGGGGCTCACAGTAGGGGGTTAGTTTATGTAGATGGCGATGGTTTAGGGGTTAAATACTTTATTATGGATTGCGGCGGGGGATCGCGGTTGACAGGGAGATAGACATTGCGCATGCGTTAGGTGTTAGGTTTATTTTAGCAGATCGCGGTTGACAGGGAGATAGACATTGCGCATGCGTTAGGTGTTAGGTTTATTTTAGCAGATCGCGGTTGACAGGGAGATAGACATTGCGCATGCGTTAGGTGTTAGGTTTATTTTAGCAGCCAGTTTAGGGAGTTACGGGGCTCCAATAGTCAGCGTAAGGCTTCTTACGGTTGCTTTTTGTGGCGAGGTGAAAATGGAGTAAGATTTCTCCATTTTCGCCACGTAAGTCCTTACGCTGTATATTGGATACCAAACTGCGCGGGTTTGGTATACCTGCCTATGGCCCAAAAAACTATCAGCGACGGCAGAAATATACGCGCGTAACTTCAAGGTTACGCCGTATATAGGATACCAAACCCGCGCAAATATTGGCGTCGCTGACTTTTGCGGGCGACGATTTTTATCGGATCGACCCCCTGTAATTTGTTTTTTATTTTCTGTAATTTAGTGGAGTTTTTTTGTAATTTAGCTTAGTTAAAATAAATACAAACTTGCCTGTAAAATAAAAATAAACCCTAAGCTAGATACAATGTAACTATTAGTGATATTGTAGCTAGCTTAGGTTTTATTTTATATTTATTTAGTTAATGATAGGAATTTTTATTTATATTTATTTTAATTATATTTAAGTTAAGGGGTGTTAAGGTTAGGGTTAGACTTAGATTTAGGGGTTAATAAATTTAATATAGTGGAGGTGACATTGGGGGCGGAAGATTAGGGGTTAATAAATGTAGTTAGGTGGCGGCGATGTTAGGGACGGCAGATTAGGGGTTAATAATATTTAACTAATGTTTGCAAGGCGGGAGTGCGGCAGTTTAGGGGTTAATATGTTTATTCTAGTTGCGGCGATGTCCGGAGCGGCAGATTAGGGGTTAATACATTTATTTTAGTGTTTGTGATGCGGGAGGGCCTCGGTTTAGGGGTTAATAGGTAGTTTATCGGTGTTAGTGTATTTTTTAGCACTTTAGTTATGAGTTTTATGCAACAACGTTGTAGTGTAAAACTCATAACTACTGACTTTAGAATGCGTTACGAACATTGACGGGGAAGGCTTTACCGCTCACTTTTTTGCCTCCCAGGACAATCTCGTAATACCGGTGCTATGGAAGTCCCATAGAAAAAAAAGACTATACACAATTTGCGTAAGTTGATTTGTGGTAAGGCCAAAAAAGTGTGCGGGACAGCTGTACCTACAAGACTCGTAATAGCAGCGTTAGTAAAAAAGCAGCGTTATGAGGCTTAATGCTGCTCTTTTACTCATACCGCAAGACTCGTAATCTAGCCGATTGTCATAGATGTCTTGCATGGGTTTCAGAATATTTATTTTAATATGGCCAATAAGTTACATTAATGCAAAGGTTAAGTTCCAAATCAAACACTATAAAGCATGAACATTCCAAAATCAAATCCCTCCACCAAAAATATATCATATTATATTATAAAATTTTGTGGGTTAGTTAATGTTTTTATAGGGAACTTAGAATCTAGTATTTATGTATTACTTTGTTATGGAATTATCTAGGTTTTTTACTGTAAAATGTAAATGTGTGTGCCATGTATAGTGTGTGTGTAGATCGATATGTTGAACTACAACTACCACAAACCTTTGCTACCAAATCTCTATTGATCATGTCCTCACCAAGCAATAAAAGCTCCTACTAGATAAAAATTTATCTCCATGACAAAATTAATAAATATTGGTGCATTGCTTTTTGCTATTGGTAAGGCTTTTTAGCTCCATCTAATTTTATATTAAAATGTTTTGTAGGTTTTTCTGAAAAGAGAATTATATTGTTTTAAAATGTGTAGTAGTAGATGAGATACATGTATCTTTATTTTCTATTATATCTAATTTATAGTAAGATTTTATTGTTACAGACTCCTCTACCTGTATAGTGCTTTTCTTCTGCTTGCAGGACTTACATTTTTACCAGAAAGCACTACATTCTATATTTCTTCCTAGTTTATATTACTATAGCCAGTTACTATTCATGAGAACTAAATGTAGACTAAATAAAAGATGTTATTCTTTTGGATGCGTGTTTCCGTTAGTGTGATAATTCCTCAACTTTTTTTGTTCTTTACCAGACATGATACATTACACAATATTTTAGACTTTCCATAAATTATCCTTCTCTCATCCCATATATTAAGAATACCACAAATAAATTCACAGCTCTTTTCTTCCTAGTAACTGACAAACTGAAGTTATATTATGTTCTGAACTAATCTGTGTCAGAAAAGCTGCCAGCAATATGGGGAAAAGTTGACATTCATCTGCCAAAAACAAATATCTTAAGTTTGGCAAATGATCAACATTAATAGTGCATTTCTAATTTCATTAAAACATCATTATAGTACTCTTGGCCATAAAAGGGATCCTTGCTTCTCAAAAAGTTTGCACTACAATGGGGCAAGGACGTCCTTACAAAGGAGATGTCACATGCACAGGTAGTTATCCACTGACCACGGTGTTAACAGTGATCACTTGTAAGAACTGTAAGCATATGACACAATATGCGGGGGGTGGAGTATCTTCTATGTGGCCCCCTACAATACGTATATTAACTTGAGAAACTATCCGGCTCTTTCAAATGAGTGGTCCTGTGTCTGCCTGCATTTGAAAGAGTGAGAGTTTATGGTATAAATAAGGGGCTTCATGTCCTTATAGCTATGAAGTGAGCACCATAGTAAAACTGATGTTAGGGCTTATAGAGTGATGTTTGTCTGAGCTTTAAAAAAAACAACAAAAAAAACATCAAATGTAAGAATCAAAATAAAAGAGAGAGCTGGTAAAATGTAAAAATGTGTGATATTTCTGAAATTCTATGGGTCAGATTTGCAGTGGAACACAAACATTTGCAGGAGAGCGATAAGGGGTTTATCACAGGTGTTTGCGCTCGTTGCGGCTTATCCCTTGTATTACGAGTTAAAAGTAAACGCGAGTGCTAGAATGCAATCGCGATTTACGCTAGAATTATTACCGCAACAAAGTATTTTTACACTCATAATAACACTATTTAATAAAAATGATTACAAAAAAGTATATTGCACAAAAAAGTAATAAGGGCTCAAAGATATGAGGTCTCAGGTGTTTAAAAAAAAAAAAAGCAGGCAAATGGTTTTATAATTGCGATACATATGCATTTATTGATATGTTTATATATGTATTTACAGACATAAATACACATATTAACACGTAAATATATATTTATACATATATAGACATATATATATATATAAATAGGTGTATTGGAGCCCTTTGCAGTTAAGTAGATAAAAACATGTAAAACATATTTATGCAATATTCCTTTTTAATAAAGTGTTATTCTGTGTATTAACTGTAAATATTTCACCTGGCAATGTTCTGCACATAGCACAATATGTTCTATGTATTTATAAATAGATATTCATATATATATACATATATATATATATATATATATATATATACATATATATATATATATATATATATATATATATATATATATATATATATATATATATATATATATATATAAAAATGTGACAGCACCACAGTACAAAATTCTTCTTTAAAGGTGAAAAATGTTCTTTATTAGGATATAGCTATATCCTAATAAAGAACATTTTTCACCTTTAAAGAAGAATTTTGTACTGTGGTGCTGTCACATTTTTTCTATATGGACTGTGTACTTTGGAGTTTTGCTGATACTCCTTGGTGACAAGCACACAGGTTGAAAATTAAGCATAATTTATGGTGCTGGACTCCAACTACTTACTTTCTATATATATATCTATGCATACACAAATACCAGCTATTACTAGAATATATATTGGCTTTGGACACGGTCCCACATTTAAAATAATATTAGTGGAGGCCGAGCTGCACGGAGGTGTAGAAAAATAGATAATTAATCAAACAAGAAAAACTAGTACACCTTACCCAGCAACCCCATATTAAGCCTAATTTTAAAATAGTAAGAGTCTTAATACCTCCCACGAAAACACATCATCAAACCAAATATAGCATTTAAAGAATTTATTAATGAGCACCAAAAAAGGAAACACACAATTCATCCAATAAATGAAACCATAGAGGTATCAGTATACACAAAAGGAGATTGAATCAGGGATACCTGTTACATAGGAACGCAACCAGTTGGTAAGCTAAAAATACAGCTGACCATTTAACAAGTATCGTATGGATGTTCAAAGGATTATTAGTATCCAAAAGTAACAGTAGAAAGAACACAGAGTAATAGATGGATACAGTCTCTTGACTCAAGTGAAATTGTTACATGACAGTTCGTCAGAATTTAGCAGGGACTCCACATAACATCCCCCACCTCCCTTAAAGCAGGACACTGAGTGGGCTAAATGTCGCAGTCCGTCTAGAGATCAAGCTCACTGGACCATAACGAAATACAGCACGGATCACTCACCACCCTTAATTTGCAGACCTCACTGAAAGCTGAACTTGCCTCTATCCGGCTCTGAGCGGTGTTCCTCTCACATGTTTTCACGAGTCATAGGCATATTGTATGTTCAGTTTTTGATCACAGTGTCTCTGATCGGTGGTTACCGTCCGTTTCAAAAGTGTTTAGGAGGGCAATATCCTTATAGCACCACTCATGTAGGGAGGGGTTCAAACTCCTTTAGGGAGTAATGTTGACTGCAATTTCAAACAGAAAGTATCAAAGGCATATAGCCCTTTAGCAAACAACTGCTACACGTGTTTCACCCCCAGCATCTCACAGACACACACACATATATATATATATATATAAATATATATATATAAATATATATATATATATATATATATATATATATATATATATAGGTATAGATAGATATTGTACAAAAAAAACATCAGATATATGTAGAAATATTTATTTATGAAAAAATAGAACATATTCTGCTATGTGAAGAACATTGGAATGTCAGGTTAGCACACATGAGAATATGTGATTGGGTTTGCATGAGATTGGGTTTTTTCCCACTTTTTTGTCTCCATTGACTTCTATGGGGAATAAGTGCACGTGCATGTTATATTGTAAGTTTGGCTTTTGTGCTTGTCTTGGAATCTGGCCCTGTATAGAGTGACTTTTGGTACAACTATTTTATGCTTTTTTGTTTAGTTTGTTTAATGTTTTTTTCTTCATATTGGTTAATAGTCATGTAATTTTAAATCTGGGCTCGATTGATAAACACGGGGGTCAGGGATGTACATATTTGCCCCTTTCGCCCCAGCTTCTCTTCTGCATTTACCATTGAACACAAGCGCTCCTGTACAACCTCACCTGCTGCTACGCACAGCCAATCATGTGCGTACAGGAGCTGTCAATCTCCCCGGTCAGAAGAGACTGGGGAGATTTAAATGAGGTGTAGAATAGGGCAGGTAAGCAGCGGTCTTTTGACTGCTGCTTGATAAATCCTGATAGCAAGTCTGCTTGTGGGAACCTGCAGCTCTAAATATATGTGATATTTGTATGGTAAGAAATTTTATAGCTACTCATTTTCTGCATATATTGCAAGATGGTTCATAGTGGCAAAACATTTAATTGTTCCCTTTTCTGATTTTTGATTGTTAATTTTAATTGAACCATATACATAAAATCATACGGCTAGATTTAGAGTTTTGCGGCCAAAGGGGTGCGTTAGCTACGCGTGTTTTTTTCCCCCCGCACCTTTTAAACAACGCTGGTATTGAGAGTTCTCTGAAGGGCTGCGTTACGCTCCAAAAAGGGAGCGTACAGGCATATTTACCGCCACTTCAACTCTCAATACCAGCGTTGCTTACGGACGCGGCCAGCTTCAAAAACGTGCTCGTGCACAATTTCCCCATACGAAACAATGGGGCAGTTTGAGCTTGAAAAAAACCTAACACCTGCAAAAAAGCAGCATTCAGCTCCTAATGCAGCCCCATTGTTTCCTATGGTGAAACACTTCCTAAGTCTGCACCTAACACCCTAACATGCACCCCGAGTCTAAACACCCCTAACCTTACACTTATTAACCCCTAATCTGCTGCCCCACTATTGCTGACCCCTGCATTATATTATTAACCCCTAATCTGCCGCTCCGTACACCGCCGCAACCTACATTATAGCTATGTACCCCTAATCTGCTGCCCCTAACATCGCCGACCCCTATAGTATATTTATTAACCCCTAATCTGCCCCCCCAACGTCGCCGCTACCTTACCTACACTTATTAACCCCTAATCTGCCGACTGGACTTTACCACTACTATAATAAATGTATTAACCCCTAAAGCTAATTCTTACCCTATCCCTAACACCCCCCTAAGTTAAATATAATTTAAATCTAACTAAATAAAATAAATCTTATTAAATAAATTAATCCTATTTAAAACTAAATACTTACCTGTAAAATAAACCCTAATATAGCTACAATATAACGAATAATTATATTGTAGCTATTTTAGGATTTATATTTATTTTACAGGCAACTTTGTATTTATTTTAACCAGGTACAATAGCTATTAAATAGTTAATAACTATTTAATAGCTACCTAGTTAAAATAATTACAAAATTACCTGTAAAATAAATCCTAACCTAAGTTACAATTAAACCTAACACTACACTATCAATAAATTAATTAAATAAACTACCTACAATTATCTACAATTAAATCAACTAAACTAAATTACAAAAAAAAAACACTAAATTACAAAAACTAAAAAAAGATTACAAGAATTTTAAACTAATTACACCTACTCTAAGCCCCCTAAAAAAATAACAAAGCCCCCCAAAATAAAAAAAATGCCCTACCCTATTCTAAAATAAAAGGTTAACAGCTCTTTTACCTTACCAGCCCTTAAATGGGCCTTTTGCGGGGCATGCCCCAAAGAAATCAGCTCTTTTGCATTTAAAAAAACATACAATATCTCCCACATTACAACCCACCACCCACCACCAAGCCCCTGAAGATCTCCCTACCTTATCAGCCAATCAGATTTTTCCTACCTTAATTCCGATTGGTTGATAGAATCCTATCAGCCAATCGGAATTCGAGGGACGCCATATTGGATGACATCCCTTAAAGGAGCCTTCATTCGTCGGGAGTCGCCGGAAGAAGAGGATGGATCCGCGTCGGCTGCTTCAAGATGGTCCCGCTCCGCGCCGGATGGATGAAGATAGGTTTAATTGTAGGTTAGGATTTATTTTACAGGTAATTTTGTAATTATTTTAACTAGGTAGCTATTAAATAGTTATTAACTATTTAATAGCTATTGTACCTGGTTAAAATAAATACAAAGTTGCCTGTAAAATAAATATAAATCCTAAAATAGCTACACTATAATTATTTGTTATACTGTAGCTATATTAGGGTTTATTTTACAGGTAAGTATTTAGCTTTAAATAGGATTAATTTTTTTTTTAATAAGATTTATTTTATTTTGTTAGATTTAAATTATATTTAACTTAGGGGGGTGTAAGGGTTAGGGTTAGACTTAGCTTTAGGGGTTAATACATTTATTATAGTATCGGTGAGGTCCAGTCGGCAGATTAGGGGTTAATACTTGAAGTTAGGTGTCAGCGATGTTAGGGAGGGCAGATTAGGGGTTAATACTATTTATTATAGGGTTTTTGAGGCGGGAGTGAGGCTGTTTAGGGGTTAATACATTTATTATAGTGGCGGCGAGGTCCGGTCAGCAGAATAGGGGTTAATAAGTGTAGGTAGGTAGCAGCGATGTTGGGGGGGCAGACTAGGGGTTAATAAATATTATGTAGGTGTCAGCGATGTTAGGGGCAGCAGATTAGGGGTACATAGGGATAATGTAGGTTGCGGCGGTGTGCGGTCGGCAAATTAGGGGTTAAAAAATTTAATTATAGTGGCGGCGATGTGGGGGGGCCTCGGTTTAGGGGTGCATAGGTAGTTTATGGGTGTTAGTGTACTTTAGAGCACAGTAGTTAAGAGCTTTATGAACCGGCGTTAGCCCATAAAGCTCTTAACTCCTGACTTTTTTCTGCGGCTGGAGTCTTGTCGGTAGAGGGTCTAATGATCACTTCAGCCAAGACTCTAAATACCAGCGTTAGAAAGATCCCATTGAAAAGATAGGATACGCAATTGGCGTAGGGGGATCTGCGGTATGGAAAAGTCGTGGCTGGATAGTGAGCGTTAGACCCTTTCCTGACTGACTCTAAATACCAGCAGGCGGTAAAAACCAGCGTTAGGACCCCTTAACGCTGGTTTGGACGGCTAACGCAGAACTCTAAATCTAGGCGAGTGATTTTGCTGTTTTGAAAAGGTGAACTTATGCTAAATATAAACAATAAAATGTGTATTTGAATTATTTAGGAAATAATGACTCCCATGCTGCTATTTACTATGTAAACCACAGAAAATGGCTGTCAGGTACCTACCTTGTGGGGTCGGCGGGTGTCCGTCTCTCTCCGTCTTGGTTTCATAGATGTACGGGGATGTCCTGCTAATGTTCATGTAGTGCACTCATGAAGACGTGCTTCTAGGGCTGACATCGATTCAGCTACTCTTTGCTATACTCATACACGCTATCCATGTGTATCAGTTTCTCGGCTTCCTGGTGGTCAGCTTAATAGAATATGTTGTTTATGCACTTACAGAGGTACTTGTGTACATCATAAACCTGTTTCTAGACACTCCCCTAAGCCTTTATAAGTAGCGATTGCTCACTTGTTTGGCCTGATACCTGCATTCTAGCATTGTTTCTACTTTAGCCTGTTCGTAACTGACCTTAGAGTGTTTAGTGACCTTGCCTTTCCAGCCACCTGCCTTGACCTTGGATAGACTCTTGACCTTGCCTTGCCAGCCACCTACCTTGACCTCGGTTAGTCTTGTGACCTTGCCTTGCCAGATGCCTGCCCTGACCACGGAAAGTCTTGTGACCTTGCCTTGTCAGCTGCTAACCTTGAACTTGAATAGTCTTGTGACCTTACCTTGCCAGCTACCTGCCTTGACCTTGTATAGTCTTGTAATCTTGCCTTGCAAGCTGCCTGCCCTGACCAGGGAAAGTCTCTTGACCCTTACCTTGTTATTTCTCTGCTTGTATTTGCCTCTTTCACCTATTATTGGTTTTTGGTTTGTCATCTGCTCCACCTGACGCAGACTAGTAGCCTGGAATAGGGAGGGTGAACTTGATCGTGTTTGAGTCAGTGGCATCCGTGGCAATGGCAAATAAATATAAATATTTTGCATTTCATATGCTGAGGATTTTCTCATACTAACACAGGGGGTGTTTAAATGGCTCAACAGCAAAAGGTTTGATAATAAAAATCACACTATATGTCATATTTAATGTAGGTTTAAACATCAGTATATGTCAATGTTCAGTTTATGTAATAATAGTGTAGCTTAAATACAGAATGTGTTTCATAACATTAAAGGGATAGTAAACCCAATTTTTTTCTTTCGTGGTTCAGATACAGCATGCAATTTCAAGCAACTTTCTAATTTACTCCTATTATCAAATTGTCTTCCTTCTCTTGGTATCTTTATTTAAAAAGCAGAAATGTATGTTTAGGAGTTGGTCCATTTTTGGTTCAGAATCTGTGTTGCACTTGCTTATTGGTGGCTAAATGTAACTAACCAATCAGCAAGTGCAACCCAGGTTCTGAATAAAAAATGGACCAGCTCTTAAACATACATTTCTGCTTTTCAAATAAAGATACCAAGAGAAGGAAGAAAAATTGATAATAGGAGTAAATTAGAATGTTGCTTACAATTGCATGCTCTATCTAAACCATTAAAGAAAAATGTGGGTTTACTATCCCTTTAGTTCTCTGCACATTTATAGTCACTGCCAAGTTATACTTAGAACTTTTACATGTAATGATAACTATTTCTAGTCATCTTGATCTTTTTCTATCAACGTTTTTATCTAAAAGAAGGAAGCAATATTCTACTATTACTTTCCTTCACTTTCTTCAAAGCCACCCACAGAGTTTCTAATTCTATACAATCTTTCATTTAAATTTCCCTGTCTCACCGTTAATCTTAGCAACATAAACCTCATCCTTGCAATTGCCTGTCCACCTCCTCTCTTGTTTCTCATATAACTGTTCTTTCCACAGATTATTAAAAGCAGCATGCAGCCTTCAATTAACATCCTTTGAGACTCATTTACTTAAACTATCACAGCAAACTGTTTAGGGATGATGCTTTAATACCTCCCAGCTTCTCAAAAGGGTGAAGATAAGCATTTATGTTATCTTTAGCATAGATCAAATAAACATAACATTTTTAAGTATTTAGCTGTGATTTAGGCCAAACATTGATATTAAGGAAAACAGTAAACACTTTCAGATAGATTACGAGTTGAGCGTTATGACTCAAATAGCAGCGTTATGGGCCATAATGCATCATTTTCCCTATAAGTCTTGTCGGTATAGGTGTACCGCAAGCCTTTTAGCCTGTAACACAACGTCAGTACCGCACTCTTAAAAATGAAGTGTTTCATGGGATTCCAATAGCGATGCCATTACGAGTTTTGCGGTGAGGCTAAAAAAATGGTGCTACAGCCTAAAACGACAAGATCCGTAATGCCATTTAAAAGAGTTGAGTATTATGACTCAAATAGCAGTGTTATGGGTCATAACGCATCAATTTCCCTAACACAGCCATTACGAGTCTTGTCGGTATAGGTGTACCGCAAGCCTTTTAGCATGTAACACAAGGTCAGTAGCGTACTCTTAAAAATGAAGTTTTTCATGGGATTCCAATAGCGCTGCCATTACGAGTTTTGCGGTGAGGCTAAAAAAACAGCGTTACAGCCTAAAACGACAAGATCCGTAACGCCATCTAAAAGCAGTAGTTATGAGTTTTAAGCTACAAATCTGTAACATAAAACTCATAACTAAACTGCTACAAAGTACAATAAAAACCCATAAACTGCCTATTAACCCCTAAACTGATGCCCTCCAACATCGCAAATACTATATTAAAGTTATTAACCCCTAATCTGCCGCTCCCAACATCGCGGCCACTACATTTTTTTATTAACCCCAATTCCGCCGTTCCCGACATCGTCCCCACTGTAATAAACTTATTAACCCCAAAACCACTGCCCTCCTGCATCACAAACACTATTTAAATATTATTAACCCCTAATCTGCCGTCCGCCTACATCGCCCCCACTGTACTAAAGTTATTAAGACCTACACCACCGCCACTATAATAAACCTATTAACCCCTAAACCACAAAACACCCACAACAAAATATACTAAAGTAAACTATTAACCCTTAAACCAAAAGCCTCCCACATCGCAATAAACTAATTTAAACTAGTAACTAGTGATGTTGCGAAACTAAAAATTTGCGTTCGCGAACGGCGGACACGAACTTCCGTAACAGGTGAACCGGGCAAACCGCCATTGATTTCAATAGGCAGGCGAATTTTAAAACCCACAGGGACTCTTTCTGGCCACAATAGTGATGGAAAAGTTGTTTCAAGGGCACTAACACCTGGACTGTGGCATGCCGGAGGGGGATCCATGGCAAAACTCCCATGGAAAATTACATAGTTGATGCAGAGTCTGGTTTTAAGTAGTACTATTCTGATCAGTTTAATCCCTGTTACGTCCCCTATCAGGGGACGTGTATATGGCATGGATTTTAGGAACCGGGAGATGGAAAAAGATGCTTGGTCGGTCCTCCTGCTTCAAATTTGGGCCAATGCGCATGCAATCTACTGTGCCACTAGATATGAGTGGTGTGTTAAGTAGTACTATTCTGATCAGTTTAATCCCTGTTACGTCCCCTATCAGGGGACGTGTATATGGCATGGATTTTAGGAACCGGGAGATGGAAAAAGATGCTTGGTCGGTTCTCCTACTTCAAATTTCGGGCACTGCGCGTGCAATCTACTGTGCCACCTGATATGAGTGGTGTGTTAAGTAGTACTATTCTGATCAGTTTAATCCCTGTTATGTCCCCTATCAGGGGACGTGTATATGGCATGGATATGTATATGGCATGGCCGAAACACAAGTGGCTGTCAGATAACAGTCTGGCCACGAGATAGATAGATTTGATAGATAGATAGATAGATAGATAGATAGATAGATAGATACATAGATACATAGATACATAGATTAGATAGATAGATCAATAAATGCAATAGATAGATTTGATAGATAAATAGATAGATTTGATAGATAGATAATTTCCCAGATAAAGAATTACAAGACGTGCGGTCTGACACCCATGGTAAGGTTCCCAGAGGCAGTTGCGGTGCCAGGGGACGTGTATATGGCATGGATTTTAGGAACCGGGAGATGGAAAAAGATGCTTGGTCGGTCCTCCTGCTTCAAATTTGGGGCACTGCGCGTGCAATCTACTGTGCCACTTGATATGAGTGGTGTGTTAAGTAGTACTATTCTGATCAGTTTAATCCCTGTTACGTCCCCTATCAGGGGACGTGTATATGGCATGGATTTTAGGAACCGGGAGATGGAAAAAGATGCTTGGTCGGTCCTCCTACTTCAAATTTCGGGCACTGCGCGTGCAATCTACTGTACCACCAGATATGAGTGGTGTGTGTTAAGTAGTACTATTCTGATCAGTTTAATCCCTGTTACGTCCCCTATCAGGGGACGTGTATATGGCATGGATATGTATATGGCATGGCCGAAACACAAGTGGCTGTCAGATAACAGTCCGGCCACGAGATAGATAGATTTGATAGATACATAGATTAGATAGATAGATCAATAGATGCAATAGATACATTTGATAGATATGATAGATAGATTTGATAGATAAATAGATAGATTTGATAGATAGATAATTTCCCAGATAAAGAATTACAAGACGTGCGGTCTGGGACCCATGGTAAGGTTCCCAGAGGCAGTTGCGGTGCCAGGGGACGTGTATATGGCATGGATTTTAGGAACCGGGAGATGGAAAAAGATGCTTGGTCGGTCCTCCTGCTTCAAATTTGGGGCACTGCGCATGCAATCTACTGTGCCACTAGATATGAGTGGTGTGTTAAGTAGTACTATTCTGATCAGTTTAATCCCTGTTACGTCCCCTGTCAGGGGACGTGTATATGGCATGGATTTTAGGAAATGGGAGATGGAAAAAGATGCTTGGTCGGTCCTCCTACTTCAAATTTGAGGCACTGCGTGTGCAATCTACTGTGCCACCAGATATGAGTGGTGTGTGTTAAGTAGTACTATTCTGATCAGTTTAATCCCTGTTACGTCCCCTATCAGGGGACGTGTATATGGCATGGATATGTATATGGCAAGGCCAAAACACAAGTGGCTGTCAGATAACAGTCCGGCCACGAGATAGATAGATTTGATAGATAGATACATAGATTAGATAGATAGATCAATAGATGCAACAGATACATTTGATAGATACGATAGATAGATAGATTTGATAGATAAATAGATAGATTTGATAGATAGATAATTTCCCAGACAGAGAATTACAAGACGTGCGCTCTGTGACCCATGGTAAGGTTCCCAGAGGCAGTTACGGCGCCATGGGACGTGTATATGGCATGGATTTTAGGAACCGGGAGATGGAAAAAGATGCTTGGTCGGTCCTCCTGCTTCAAATTTGGGGCAATGCGCATGCAATCTACTGTGCCACTAGATATGAGTGGTGTGTTAAGTAGTACTATTCTGATTAGTTTAATCCCTGTTACGTCCCCTGTCAGGGGACGTGTATATGGCATGGATTTTAGGAAATGGGAGATGGAAAAAGATGCTTGGTCGGTCCTCCTACTTCAAATTTGAGGCACTGCGAGTGCAATCTACTGTGCCACCAGATATGAGTGGTGTGGTTTTTGAAGCCACAGTGCAGCACCAGAGGCCAGAAAAATTTGGCATGTACACATGCCTGAAAAATTAGGTATTGTTGCAGCCAGTGCTGTAGCAGCGGCCAGAAAAATTGATGTTTGTTTCCCAGGCAGAAAGTGCCCTAAAACATTGCGGCTTGAACCCTAGTTGGTGGAGGATAAGTCACGCAAATAATCCGGCATTCGAAGATAAAATACAGCAGCCTGTGGACCATTTTTAGCCCAAGGCAGCTCATGTCATCAGGCCTTTTTTACTTGAATGTATTGCCCAATGTCAGTCCCTTCGGGATCCATCCCTCATTCATCTTAATAAAAGTGAGGTAATCTAGACTTTTTGACCTAGGCGACTTCTCTTCTCAGTGACAATACCTCCTGCTGCACTGAAGGTCCTTTCTGACAGGACACTTGAAGCGGGGCAGGCAAGAAGTTCTATCACAAATTGGGATAGCTCAGGCCACAGGTCAAGCCTGCTCACCCAGTAGTCAAGGGGTTGATCGCTCCTCAGAGTGTCGAGATCTGCAGTTAAGGCGAGGTAGTCTGCTACCTGTCGGTCGAGTCGTTCTCTGAGGCTGGACCCCGAAGGGCTGTGGCGATGCATAGGACTTAAAAAGCTCTGCATGTCCTCCATCAACAACACGTCTGTAAAGTGTCCTGTTCTTGCTGGCGTGGTCGTAGGAGTCGGAGGATTACTTTCACCTCTTCCCCTGTTAGATTCCCATTGTGCTGTGACATCACCCTTATACGCTGTGTAAAGCATACTTTTTAATTTATTTTGGAACTGCTGCATCCTTTCCGACTTGCGGTAATTCGGTAACATTTCAGGCACTTTATGCTTATACTGGGGGTCTAGTAGCGTGGACACCCAGTACAGGTCGTTCTCCTTCAGTTTTTTTATACGAGGGTCCCTCAACAGGCACGACAGCATGAAAAACCCATTTGCACAAGGTTGGATGCCGAGCTACTCATGTCCCGTTCCTCGTCCTCAGTGATCTCACTGAAGGTATCTTCTTCCCCCTAGCCATGTACAACACCACGGGTACCAGATAGGTGACAACGAGCACCCTGGGATGCCTGTTGTGGTTGGTCTTCCTCCTCCTCTTCAAAGCCACATTCTTCCTCTGACTCCTCTTCCTCACAATCCTCTTCCAGAGTTGCCGCTGGTCCAGCAAGCGATGCTGATAAGGCTGTTTCTGGTGGTGATGGTGACCACAACTCTTCCTCTTCCTCTTCACGCTCATCTACGGCCTGATCCAGCACTCTTCGCAGGGCACGCTCCAGGAAGAAAACAAATGGTATGATGTCGCTGATGGTGCCTTCGGTGCGACTAACTAGGTTTGTCACCTCCTCAAAAGGACACATGAGCCTACAGGCATTGCGCATGAGCGTCCAGTATTGTGGCAAAAAAATTCCAAGCTCCGCAGAGGCTGTCCTAGCACCCCGGTCATACAAATACTTGTTAACGGCTTTTTATTGTTGGAGCAGGCGTTCGAACATGAGTGTTGAATTCCAACATGTCGGGCTGTTGCAAATCAAGCGCCTCACTGGCATGTTGTTTCGCCACTGGATATCTGAAAAGTGCGACATGGCCGCGTAGGAATGCCTGAAATGGCCACACACCTTCCTGGCCTGCTTCAGGACGTCCTGTAAGCCTGGGTACTTATGCACAAAGCGTTGTACGATCAGATTACACATATGTGCCATGCACGGCACATGTGTCAACTTGCCCAATTTCAATGCCGCCACCAAATTACTTCCGTTGTCAGAAACCACTTTGCCGATCTCCAGTTGGTGCGGAGTCAGCCACTGATCCACCTGTGCGTTAAGGGCGGACAGGAGTGCTGGTCCGGTGTGACTCTCTGCTTTCAGGCAAGTCAACCCCAAGATGGCGTGACACTGCTGTATCCGGGATGTGGAATAGTACCTGGGGAGCTGGGGGGGTGCCGTTGATGTGGAGCAAGATGCAGCAGCAGAAGAGGACTCAGGCGAGGAGGTTATGGAAGAGGATGGAGTAGGAGGAGTAGAGGAGGTGGCAGCAGGCCTGCCTGCAAGTCGTGGTGGTGTCACCAACTCCTCTGCATAGCCACACATTCCATGCTTGTCAGCCGTCAGCAGGTTTACCCAATGCACAGTGTAGGTGATATACCTGCCCGGACCATGCTTTGCAGACCAGCTATCAGTGGTCAGATGGACCCTTGCCCCAACACTGTGTGCCAGACATGCCATTACTTCCTTCCGCACAATCGAGTACAGGTTGGGGATTGCCTTTTGTGAATAGAAATTTCGTCCGGGCACCTTCCACTGCGGTGTCCCAATAGCTACAAAGTTTTGGAATGCCTCAGACTCCACCAGCTTGTATGGTAAAAGCTGGCGGGCTAAGAGTTCAGACAAGCCAGCTGTCAGACGCCGGGCAAGGGGATGACTTTGTGACATTGGCTTCTTATGCTCAGACATGTCCTTGACAGACACCTGACTGTGGGCAGATGAGCAGGAAATGCTCCTGAAGAGAGACAGAGTGGCGGATGGTTGAGAGGGGGCAAGGAGGACAGCAGTGGTTGACGTGGCTGAAGATGCTGGACCAGGAGGAGGATGGCGGCTTTGAGTTTGTGTGCTGCTTGTACTCATGTGTTGATCCCATAGGCGTTTGTGATGTGCAATCATGTGCCTTCGCAAAGCAGTTGTACCTAGGTGGGTGTTGGACTTCCCACGACTCAGTTTCTTTTGGCACAGGTTGCAAATGGCATCGCTATTGTCAGAGGCAGACACACAAAAAAATGCTACACTGCTGAGCTCTGCGATGACGGCATTCTGGTGGTGGCAACAGCATGCATTGATTGGTGTGCTGTCTGTCTGACCCCGGGTGCCGATGCATGCTGTCTGACTGTGCCACTAGCTCCTTGCGACCACCTCCCCCTGCTTCAAACTCGTCTCCTCCTCCTCCTCTCTGTCTCCCCATCTGAACTTTCCCCCTGTTCTTCTTCTCTTCTAGCGGGCACCCACGTGAAATCCACGGACGCATCGTCATCATCAACTGCTTCACTTGTATCTGACAAATCAATAAAGGAAGCAGCAGCGGGTACAACATCATCATCATCACACCGTACGTCCATGTCTGTAATGCTGCCTGACTGAGACATATCACTGTTATCTACATCCTCTGTCAATGATGCTTGCGCATCACTCATTTCTTCCAACTGATGTGTAAGTAACTCCTCTGACAGATCAAGTGAAGCGGCTGTGGTGCTAGTGTTGGTGGTGGCGGCAGGTGGGTGAGTGGTAACTTGAGAGGTGCTGCCCGAAGATAAGCTGGAGGAGGATGGTGCGTCAAGGTTCGGAGCGGAAGCTATAGAAGATTGGGTGTCCTGTGTTAAAAAGTCAACTATGTCCTCAGAACTTTTCGAGTTCATGGGACGTGGCCTCTGAATACTGGGCATTATTCTAGGGCCAAAGGGAATCACAGAACCACGACCACGACGGCACCTGCGGGGTGGCCTGCCTCTGCCTGTCATTTTTTTTAAATGTACACTTACACTACTATTAAACAAGATATGAGTGGTGCCACTGGACAAGTGGGCACAGTATACGCTGTGAGCCTGACACAAAAAAGAAGACTGATGTTTCACAGTCAAAAAAGTTTTTATTTTTTTAAATGTACACTTACACTAATATTAAACAAGATGTGAGTGGTGGCACTGGGCAAGTGGGCACAGTATACGCTGTGAGCCTGACACAAAAAAGCAGACTGATGTTTCACAGTCCTAAAAGTTTTTTTTTTTTAAATGTACACTTACACTACTATTAAACAAGATATGAGTGGTGGCACTGGGCAAGTGGGCACAGTATATGCTGTGAGCCTGACACAAAAAAGCAGACTGATGTTTCACAGTCCAAAAAGTTTTTTTTGTTTTAAATGTACACTTACACTACTATTAAACAAGATATGAGTGGTGGCACTGGGCAAGTGGGCACAGTATACGCTGTGAGCCTGACACAAAAAAGCAGACTGATGTTTCACAGTCAAAAAAGTTTTGTTTTTTTTAAATGTACACTTACACTACTATTAAACAAGATATGAGTGGTGGCACTGGGCAAGTGTGCACAGTATAAGCTGTAATCCGAACACAAAAAAGCAGACTGATGTTTCACAGTCCAAAAATTTTATTTTGTTTTAAATGTACACTTACACTACTATTAAACAAGATATGAGTGGTGGCACTGGGCAAGTGGGCACAGTATACGCTGTGAGACTGACACAAAAAAGCAGACTGATGTTTCACAGTCCAAAAAGTTTTTTTTTTTAAATGTACCCTTACACTACTATTAAACAAGATATGAGTGGTGGCACTAGGGCAAGTGGGCACAGCATTCGCTGTGAGCCTGGCACACACTCTGGCAGGCAGGCAACTTCAATTAGATTACACAAGCAGACTGATGTTTCACAGTCAAAAAGTTTGTTTTTTTCAAATTTACACTACTGTTACACCAGATATGAGTGGTGGCACTGGGCAACTGGGCACAGTATATGCTGTGAGCCTGGCACACATGCTGGTAGGCAGGCAACTGCAATTAGATTACACTAGCAGACTGATGTTTCACAGTGAAAAAAGTTTTTTTTAAAAAAATTACACTACTGTTACACCAGATATGAGTGGTGGCACTGGGCAAGTGGGCACAGTATACCCTGTGAGCCTGGAACACATGCTGGCAGGCAGGCAACTGCAATTAGATTACACAAGCAGACTGTTTCACAGTCAAAAAAGTTTTTTTTTTTTAAATTTACACTACTGTTACACCAGATATGAGTGGTGGCACTGGGCAAGTGGGCCTGGCACACACGCTGGCAGGCAGGCAACTGCAATTAGATTATACTAGCAGACTGATGTTTCACAGTCAAAAAAGTTTTTTTTTTTAATTTACACTACTGTTATACCAGATATAAGTGGTGACACTGGGTAAGTGGGCCTGGCACACATGCTGGCAGGCAGGCAACTGCAATTAGATTACACTAGCAGACTGATGTTTCACACTCAAAAAAGTTTTTTTTTTAAATTTACACTACTGTTACAACAGATATGAATGGTGGCACTGGGCAAGTGGGCCTGGCACACACGCTGGCAGGCAGGCAGGCAACTGCAATTAGATTACACAAGCAGACTGATGTTTCACAGTCAAAAAAGTTTTTTTTTTTAAATTTACACTACTGTTACACCAGATATGAGTGATGGCACTGGGCAAGTGGGCACAGTATACGCTGTGAGCCTGGCACACACGCTGGCAGGCAGGCAGGCAACTGCAATTAGATTACACTAGCAGACTGATGTTTCACACTCAAAAAAGTTTTTTTTTTTAAATTTATACTACTGTTACAACAGTTATGAATGGTGGCACTGGGCAAGTGGGCCTGGCACACACGCTGGCAGGCAGGCAACTGCAATTAGATTACACAAGCAGACTAATGTTTCACAGTCAACAAAGTTTTTTTTAAAAAAATTTACACTACTGTTACACCAGATATGAGTGGTGGCACTGGGCAAGTGGGCACTGTATACGCTGTGAGCCTGGCACACACGCTGGAAGGCAGGCAACTGCAATTAGATTACATTAGCAGACTGATGTTTCACAGTCAAAAAAGTTTTTTTTTTAATTTACACTACTGTTACAACAGATATGAGTGGTGGCACTGGGCAAGTGGGCCTGGCACACATGCTGGCAGGCAGGCAACTGCAATTAGATTACACTAGCAGATTGATGTTTCACAGCCAAAATTTTTTTTTTTTTAAATTTACACTACTGTTACACCAGATATGAGTGGTGGCACTGGGCAAGTGGGCACAGTATACGCTGTGAGTCTGGCACACACGCTGGCAGGCAACTGCAATTAGATTACACTAGCAGACTGATGTTTCACAGTCAAAAAAGTTTTTTTTTTTTAAATTACACTACTGTTACACCAGATATGAGTGGTGGCACTGGGCAAGTGGGCCTGGCACACACGCTGGCAGGCAGGCAGGCAACTGCAATTAGATTACACAAGCAGACTGATGTTTCACAGTCAAAAAAGTTTTTTTTTTTTAAATTTACACTACTGTTACACCAGATATGAGTGGTGGCACTGGGCAAGTGGGCCTGGCACACACGCTGGCAGGCAGGCAACTGCAATTAGATTATACTAGCAGACTGATGTTTCACAGTCAAAAAAGTTTTTTTTTTTAATTTACACTACTGTTATACCAGATATAAGTGGTGACACTGGGTAAGTGGGCCTGGCACACATGCTGGCAGGCAGGCAACTGCAATTAGATTACACTAGCAGACTGATGTTTCACACTCAAAAAAGTTTTTTTTTTAAATTTACACTACTGTTACAACAGATATGAATGGTGGCACTGGGCAAGTGGGCCTGGCACACACGCTGGCAGGCAGGCAGGCAACTGCAATTAGATTACACAAGCAGACTGATGTTTCACAGTCAAAAAAGTTTTTTTTTTTTAAATTACACTACTGTTACACCAGATATGAGTGGTGGCACTGGGCAAGTGGGCCTGGCACACACGCTGGCAGGCAGGCAGGCAACTGCAATTAGATTACACTAGCAGACTGATGTTTCACAGTCAAAAAAGTTTTTTTTTTTTTAATTTACACTACTGTTACACCAGATATGAGTGGTGGCACTGGGCAAGTGGGCCTGGCACACACGCTGGCAGGCAGGCAACTGCAATTACATTACACTAGCAGACTGATGTTTCACACTCAAAAAAGTTTTTTTTCTCTTGTAAGGTGTATCCAGTCCACGGATCATTTATTACTTGTGGGATATTCTCATTCCCAACAGGAAGTTGCAAGAGGAAACCCACAGCAGAGCTGCAATATAGCTCCTCCCCTAACTGTCATAGCCAGTCATTCTCTTGCAACTCTCAACAAGCAAGGAGGTCGTAAGAGAGAGTGGTTAAATATAGCTAGTTTATTTTCTTCAATCAAAAGTTTGTTATTTTTAAATAGTACCGGAGTTGTGCTATTTTATCTCAGGCAGTAAATAGAAGAAGAATCTGCCTGAGGTTTCTATGATCTTAGCAGGTTGTAACTAAGATCCATTGCTGTTCTCACATATGTCTGAGGGGATTACACAGATGAGGTAAAACTTCAGCAAGAGAATGGCGTGCAGTTTATTATGCTATCAGGTATGTGCAGTTATAATTTTTTCTAGAGATGGAAAACACTAGAAAATGCTGCTGATACCGGATTAATGTAAGTTAAGCCTGAATACAGTGATTTAATAACGACTGGTATCATGCTTACTCCCAGGGGTAATACCCTTATGATATTTACAATATAAAACGTTTGCTGGCATGTTTAATCGTTTTTATATATACTTTGGTGATAAAACTTTATTGGGGCCTAGTTTTTTCCACATGGCTGGCTTAAATTTTGCCTAGAAACAGTTTCCTGATGCTTTCCACTGTGTTACTATGAGTGGGAGGGGCCTATTTTAACGTTTTTTTGTGCAGTTAAAATTACAAACTAAGACATCCAGATTCCCTCAAAGGCCCTCTGAATGCTATAGGACATCTCTAAAGGGCCCAAAGGCTTTCCAAAGTCATTTATTGGGGAAGGTAGGGCTACAGCTTGCTGTGGCAGTTGGTTGTGACTGTTAAAAAACGTCTATTTCGTTTTTTTGATCCGTTTTTTTAACTAAGGGGTTAATCATCCATTTGCAAGTGGGTGCAATGCTCTGCTAGTCTATTACATACACTGTAAAAATTTCGTTTGATTTACTGCATTTTTTCACTGTTTTTCACTGTTTTTCAAATTCTGACAAAATTTGTTTCTCTAAAAGGCACAGTACCATTTTTTATATTTGCTTGTTAACTTGATTTAAAGTGTTTTCCAAGCTTGGTAGTCTCATTGCTAGTCTGTATAAACATGTCTGACATAGAAGAAACTCCTTGTTCATTATGTTTAAAATCCATGGTGGAACCCCCTCTTAGAATGTGTACCAAATGTACTGATTTCATTTTAGGCAATAAAGATCATTTTATGTCTTTTAAAAAATGTTATCACCAGAGGAATCTGACGAGGGGGAAGTTATGCCGACTAACTTTCCCCACGTGTCAGACCCTTTGACTCCCGCTTAAGGGACTCACGCTCAAATGGCGCCAAGTACATCTAGGGTGCCCATAGCGTTTACTTTACAAGACATGGCGGCAGTCATGGATAATACACTGTCAGCGGTATTAGCCAGACTACCTGAACTTAGAGGTAAGCGAGATAGCTCTGGGGTGAGACAAAATGCAGAGCATACTGACGCTTTAAGAACCATGTCTGATACTGCCTCACAATATGCAGAAGCTGAGGAAAGAGAGCTTCAGTCAGTGGGTGATGTTAATGACTCAGGAAGATACCTGATTCTAATTTTTCTATATTTAAATTTAAGCTTGTACACCTCCGCGTGTTGCTTAGGGAGGTTTTAGCTGCTCTGAATGACTGTGATTCCATTGCAGTGCCAGAGAAATTGTGTAGACTGGATAAATACTTGCAGTGCCGGTGTGTACTGATGTTTTTCCAATACCTAAAAGGTTTACAAAAATTATTAATAAGGAATGGGATAGACCAGGTGTGCCGTTCTCTTCCCCTCCTATTTTTAGAAAAATGTTTCCAATAGACGCCACCACACGGGACTTATGGCAGACAGTCCCTAAGGTGGAGGGAGCAGTTTCTACTCTAGCAAAGCATACTACTATCCCTGTTGAGGACAGTTGTGCTTTTATAGATCCAATGGATAAAAAATTAGAAGGTTACCTTAAGAAAATATTTATTCAACAAGGTTTTATCCTACAGCCCCTTGCATGCATTGCCCCTGTCACTGCTGCTGCGGCGTACTGGTTTGAGTCTCTGGAAGAGGCTTTACAGGTAGTGACTCCATTGGATGACATACTTGGCAAACTTAGAGCACTGATGCCATTGTTCATTTGACTAAACTAACGGCTAAGAATTCTGGTATTGCTATACAGGCGCGCAGAGCGCTATGGCTTAAATCATGGTCAGCTGACGTGACTTCAAAATCTAAGCTACTTAACACTCCCTTCAAGGGGCAGACCCTTTTCGGGCCTGGTTTGAAGGAGATTATTGCTGTTATCACTGGAGGAAAAGGTCATGCCCTTCCTCAGGACAGGTCCAAATCTAGGGCCAAACAGTCTAATTTTCAAGGCAGGTGTGGCATCAACTTCCTCTAATAATAAACAAGAGGGAACTTTTGCTCAATCTAAGACGGTCTGGAGAAAAAAAACCAGACCTGGAAAAAAGGTAAGCAGGTCAAAAAAATGCCTGCTGCTGCCTCTAAGACAGCATGAAGGAACGGCCCCCTATCGGGTAACGGATCTAGTAGGGGGCAGACTTTCACTCTTCGCCCAGGTGTGGGCAAGAGATGTTCAGGATCCCTGGGCGTTGGAAATTATATCCCAGGGATATCTTCTGGACTTCAAAGCTTCCCCCCCAAAAGGGAGATTTCACCTTTCCCAATTATCTGCACACCAGATAAAGAGGGAGGCATTCTTACACTGTGTACGAGACCTCCTAGTTATGGGAGTGAACAGGAACAGGGTTTTTACTCAAATCTGTTTGTGGTTCTCAAAAAAGAGGGAACCTTCAGACCAATTTTGGATCTAAAGATCTTAAACAAATTCCTCAAAGTTCCATCGTTCAAGATGGAAACTATTCGTACCATCCTACCACTGATCCAGGAGGGTCAATATATGACTACAGTGGATCTAAAGGATGCTTATCTTCACATTCCAATACACAAAGATCATCATCGGTTTCTCAGGTTTGCCTTTCAAGACAGGCATTACCAGTTGCAGCTCTTCCCTTTGGATTAGCTACAGCCCCAAAAATCTTTACAAAGGTTCTAGGGTCGCTTATGGCGGTCCAAAGGCCACGGAACATAGCAGTAGCTCCTTATTTAGATGACATCCTGATACAGGCGTCAAACTTCCAAATTGCCAAGTCTCATACGGACGTAGTACTGGCATTTATGAGGTCGCATGGGTGGAAAGTGAACGAGGAAAAGAGTTCTCTATCCCCACTCACAAGAGTTTCCTTTCTAGGGACTCTGATAGATTCTATAGAAATGAAAATTCACCTGACGGAGTCCAGTTTATCAAAGCTTCTAAATTCCTGCCGGGTTCTTCATTCCATTCCGCGCCCTTCGGTGGCTCAGTGTATGGAAGTAATCAGCTTAATGGTAGCGGCAATGGACATAGTGCCGTTTGCACGCTTACATCTCAGACCGCTGCAACTATGCATGCTCAGTCAGTGGAGCGGGGATTACACAGATTTGTCCCCTCAACTGAATCTGGACCAAGAGACCAGGGATTCTTTTCCCTGGTAGCTATCTCGGGTCCATCTGTCCAAAGGTATGACCTTTCGCAGGCCAGATTGGACAATTGTAACAACAAATGCCAGCCTTCTAGGTTGGGGTGCAGTCTGGAACTCCCTGAAGGCTCAGGGATCGTGGACTCAGGAGGAGTCTCTCCTTCCAATAAATATTCTGGAACTAAGAGCGATATTCAAGGCTCTTCAGGCTTGGCCTCAGTTAGCAACTCTGAGGTACATCAGATTTCAGTCGGACAACATCACGACTGTAGCTTACATCAACTATCAAGGGGGAACAAGAAGTTCCTTAGAGATGTTAGAAGTTCAAAAATAATTCGCTGGGCAGAGATTCACTCTTGCCACCTATCAGCTATCCATATCCCAGGTGTAGAGCACTGGGAGGCGGATTTTCTAAGTCGTCAGACTTTTCATCCGGGAGAGTGGGAACTCCATCCGGAGGTATTTGCACAACTGATTCATCGTTGGGGCAAACCAGAACTGGATCTCATGGCGTCTCGCCAGAACGCCAAGCTTCCATGTTACGGATCCAGGTCCAGGGATCCCAAGGCGACACTGATAGATGCTCTTGCAGCGCCCTGGTCTTTCAACCTGGCTTATGTGTTTCCACCGTTTCCTCTGCTCCCTCGACTGATTGCCAAGATCAAGCAGGAGAGAGCATTGGTGATTCTGATAGCACCTGCGTGGCCACGCAGGACCTGGTATGCAGATCTAGTGGACATGTCATCCTTTCCACCATGGTCTCTGCCTCTGAGACAGGACCTTCTACTTCAGGGTCCTTCCAACCATCCAAATCTAATTTCTCTGCGGCTGACTGCCTAGAGATTGAACGCTTGATTTTATCAAAGCGTGGCTTCTCCGAGTCAGTTATTGATACCTTAATACAGGCACGAAAGCCTGTCACCAGGAAAATTTACCATACGGTATGGCGTAGATATCTTTATTGGTGTGAATCCAAGAGTTACTCATGGAGTAAGGTCAGGATTCCTAGGATATTATCTTTTCTCCAAGAACGTTTGGAAAAAGGATTGTCAGCTAGTTAAGCATCTGGCAGATGTTCCAGACGTTCAGGCATTTTGTCAGGCTTTAGTTAGAATCAAGCCTGTGTTTAAACCGGTTGCTCCACCATGAAGCTTAAACTTGGTTCTTAAGGTTCTTCAAGAAGTTTTGTTTGAACCTCTTCATTCCATAGATATCAAACTTTTATCTTGGAAAGTCCTTTTTTTGGTAGCTATTTCCTCGGCTCGTAGAGTCTCCGAGTTATCTGCCTTACAATGTGATTCTCCTTATCTGATTTTTCATACGGATAAGGTAGTCCTGCATACCAAATCTGGGTTTTTACCTAAGGTGGTATCTAACAAGAATATCAATCAAGAGATTGTTGTTCCATCCTTGTGTTTCACAATCTGGACATGGTCCGTGCTTTAAAGTTTTTACTTACAAGCTACTAAAGATTTTCGTCAAACATCTGCTTGGTTTGTTGTCTTCTCTGGACAGAGGAGAGATCAAAAGGCTTCGGCAACCTCTCCTTTTTGGCTAAGAAGCTTAATCCGCTTAGCCTATGAGACTGCTGGACAGCAGCCTCCTGAAAGGATTACAGCTCAATCCACTAGAGCTGTGGCTTCCACTTGGGCCTTTAAAAATGAGGCTTCTTTTGAACAGATTTGCAAGGCGGCGACTTGGTCTTCGCTTCATACTTTTTCAAAATTTTGCAAATTTGATACTTTTGCTTCTTCGGAGGCTATATTTGGGAGAAAGGTTTTACAGGCAGTGTTTCCTTCCATTTAAGTTCCTGCCTTGTCCCTCCCTTCATCCATGTACTTTAGCTTTGGTATTGGTATCCCACAAGTAATGGATGATCTGTGGACTGGATACACCTTACAAGAGAAAACACAATTTATGCTTACCTGATAAATTTATTTCTCTTGTGGTGTATCCAGTCCACGGCCCGCCCTGTCATTTTAAGGCAGGTAATTTTTAAATTTAAACTACATTAACCACTGCACCCTATGGTTCCTCCTTTCTCGGCTTGTTTTCGGTCGAATGACTGGCTATGACAGTTAGGGGAGGAGCTATATTGCAGCTCTGCTGTGGGTTTCCTCTTGCAACTTCCTGTTGGGAATGAGAATATCCCACAAGTAATGGATGATCCGTGGACTGGACACACCACAAGAGAAATAAATTTATCAGGTAAGCATAAATTGTGTTTTTTAATTTACACTACTATTACACCAGATATGAGTGGTGGCACTGGGCAAGTGGGCAAAGTATATGCTGTGAGCCTGGCACACACACTGGCAGGCAGGCAACTGCAATTAGATTACACTAGCAGACTGATGTTTCACACTCAAAAAAGTATTTTTTTTTAAATTTACACTATTGTTACAACAGATATGAGTGGTGGCACTGGGCAAGTGGGCCTGGCACACACGCTGGCAGGCAGGCAACTGCAATTAGATTACACAAGCAGACTGATGTTTCACAGTCAAAAAAGTTTTTTTTTTTTTAAATTTACACTACTGTTACACCAGATATGAGTGGTGGCACTGGGCAAGTGGGCACAGTATACGCTGTGAGCTTGGCACACACGCTGTCAGGCAGGCAACTGCAATTAGATTACACTAGCAGACTGATGTTTCACAGTCAAAAAAGTTTTTTTATAAATTAACACTACTGTTACAACAGATATGAGTGGTGGCACTGGGCAAGTGAGCCTGGCACACACGCTGGCAGGCAGGCAACTGCAATTAGATTACACAAGCAGACTGATGTTTCACACTCAATTTTTTTTTTTTTAATTTACACTAATGTTACAACAGATATGAGTGGTGGCACTGGGCAAGTGGGCCTGGCACACACGCTGGCAGGCAGGCAACTGCAATTAGATTACACAAGCAGACTGATGTTTCAGAGTCAAAAAAGTTTTTTTTTTTAAATTTACACTACTGTTACACCAGATATGAGTGGTGGCACTGGGCAAGTGGGCACAGTATACACTGTGAGCCTGGTACACACACTGGCAGGCAGGCAACTGCAATTAGATTACACTAGCAGACTGATGTTTCACAGTCAAAAAAGTTTTTTTTTTAAATTTACACTACTGTTACAACAGATATGAGTGGTGGCACTGGGCAAGTGGGCCTGGCACACATGCTGGCAGGCAGGCAACTGCAATTAGATTACACTAGCAGACTGATGTTTCACAGTCAAAAAAGTTTTTTTAAAAATTTACACTACTGTTACACCAGATATGAGTGGTGGCACTGGGCAAGTGGGCCTGGCACACACGCTGGCAGGCAGGCAACTGCAATTAGATTACACTAGCAGACTGATGTTTCACAGTCAAAAAAGTTTTTTTTTTTTTTAAATTTACACTACTGTTACAACAGATATGAGTGGTGGCACTGGGCAAGTGGGCCTTACAGGCAGGCAACTGCAATTAGATTACACAGGAAAAAAAAAAACAGACTGATGTTCTAGCCCTAAAAAGGGCTTTTTGGGGTTCTGTCCTTACACCAGAGATCAGATGAGTCCTTCAGGACTGTAGTGAACACTGAATAAACTAGCCTAGCTATCAATTTCCCTATTAAATCAGCAGCAGCTACACTGTCCCTCCTCTCACTAAGAAATCAGCTTCCGAATGAATCTAAAATGGCTGCTGTCCAGGAGCTGGGAGGGTCTAGGAGGGAGGGTCTGCTGCTGATTGGCTGGAATGTGTCTGCAGACTGTGAGATACAGGGTCAAAGTTTACTCAATGATGACGAATAGGGGCGGATCGAACATCGCATATGTTCACCCGCCGTTGTGAACGCGAACAAGCTATGTTTGCCGGGAACTATTCGCCGGCGAACAATTCGAGACATCATTACTAGTAACCCCTAAACCTAACTTTAGATAAAAATTACAATTTCACTATCTTAAATTAAATTAAAACTTACTTGTCAAATTAAAAAAAACTAAGTTTAAACTAACAATTAAACTAATATAATTATTAAACTAAAATTAAACTAACTACCAATTAAATTAAACTAAACTACACATTAAAAAAATCCTAACACTACTCTAAAAATGACAAACTATCTAAATACAAAAAATAAAAAAGATTAAATTACAAAAAATAACAAACACTAAAGTACGAAAAATAACAAACGGAATTATCAAAAATAAAAAAAGAATTACACCTAATCTAATAGCTCTATCAAAATAAAAAAAACACCCAAAAATAAAAAAAACCTAGCCTACAATATACTACCAATAGCCCTTAAAATGGCCTTTTGTAGGGCATTGTCCTAAGTTTGTAAAAAAAAAATTACAAAGAACCCCCAACAGTAAAACCCACCACCCAACCAACCCTCCAAAATAAAAAAAACTAACTCTAACAAAGGGCATTTGGATTGGCATTGCCCTTAAAATGGCATTTAGCTTGTTTAGGAATAGCCCAAACCCTAATCTAAAATAAAAACCCACCCAAAAAAAAACCCTTAAAAAAACTAACACTAACCCCTGAAGATCCATTTACTGTTTTTGAAGTCCCGATTGAACAATCTTCATCCAGGCTGTGAGAAGTCTTCATCTAGGCGACCTCTTCAATCTTCAACCCGGCGGCGAAGTCCTCATCCAAGTGGCGAGAAGTCTCCATCCAGTCGGCCTCTTCAATCTTCATCCAGGTGGCATCTTCTATCTTGATCCCGGCGGTGCAGAGCGGGTCCATCCTGAAGACATCCGGAGTGGAGCATCCTCATCATATGGTTGCCGCCGTACACTGAATCTTCAATGCAAGGTACGCAATCAAAGATGGCATCCCTTGCATTCCTATTGGCCGAAAAATTTGAATCAGCCAATAGGAATTAGAGCTGCTAAAATCCTATTGGCTGTTCAAATCAGCCAATAGGATTTAAGCAGCTCTCATTCTATTGGATAACTTAGGGCAATGCCCTACAAAAGGCCCTTTTAAGGTCTCCCCAAAAGGCCCTTTTAAGAGCCCTTGGTAGTTTGGGGGGTGGGGGGTTGTATACTGTAAGAGTTGTTTGTTTTTTTTGTAGCAAAAGAGCTGTTTAACTTAGGGCAATGCCCTACAAAAGGCCATTTTAACGGCTCACAAAAGGCCATTTTAAGGTCCCTTGGTAGTTTATTCTAGATTAGGCTTTTTTATTTTGGGGTGTTTTTTTTTTTTACAAAGGGTACTAGAATAGGAATAATTTTTATTTTTTTGGATAATTTTTTTTGGAATGGTAGGTTTTTTATTTTTTGTTTTAGGTTTTATTTCACAGGTAATTTTGTATTTATTTTAACTAGGTAGTTATTAAATAGTTAATAACTATTTACTAACTAGTCTACCTAGTTAAAATAAATATAAACTTACCTGTGAAATAAAAATAAAACCTAAGCTAGCTACAATATAACTATTAGTTATATTGTAGCTAGCGTAGGTTTTATTTCACAGTTAAGTTTATTTTTAGTTTTAAATAGGAAATATTTAGTTAATAATTGTGAGTTTAATTTAGATCTATTTTAATTATGTTAAAGTTAGGGGGTGTTAGGGTTAGAGATACGTTAGGGTTAGGTTTAGGGTTAGGTTAAGGGGTAGGGGTTAAAAGTTTAATTTAGGTTGTTGCGATGTGGGCTGGTGTTTTAGGGGTTAATAGGTTTATTTAGTTGTAGTGATGTAGGAGGCCAGAGATTTAGGGGTTAATAACTTTATTTAGTTTGGGCAATGTCGGGGAGCGACGGAATAGGGGTTAAAAACTTTAATATAATGCCGGCGATGTTGGGGTGTGGCGGAATAGGGGTTAATAACTTTAGTATAGTGGCGGCGATATCGGTAGCGGCAGATTAGGGTTTTATACATTTATTTAGGTGGCGGCGATATCGGGAGCAGCGTATTAGGTTTTAATAACTGTAGGAAGGCGTCTGCGATGTCGTGGGGAGCAGATTAGGGGTTTTTAGACTTTGGGTTTATGTTAGGTTTAAACGTTAGGTTTTTTTCCCCATAGACATCAATGGAGCTGTGTTATGGAGCTTTTCTTTCCGCGATCGCAGGTGTTAGAGTTTTTTCTGACCTGCTCTCTCCATTGATGTCTATGGGGAAAGTGTGCACGAGGAAAAGGGCTATAATGTATATATACATATAAATGCGTATGTATGTATATACAGGTACAAATCAAAGAATGTGCCGTGGACAGGCAAAACAAATTATAGCTTTTGGTAAAGCCCATCATTCTACTGTTTTCAGAAAAAGAAATGAGGCTTTTAAAGAAAAGAATAAAGTCCCTACAGTCAAACATGGTGGAGATTCACTGATGTTTTGGGTTTGCTTTGCTGCTTCAGGCACTGGATGTCTTGACTGCGTGCATGGCATTATGAAATCTGAAGATTACCAAAGAATTCTGTGGTGCAATGTAGGGCCCAGTGTCAGAAAGTTGACCCGAAGCACACGTCAAAAAGCACCCAGAAATGGTTTAATACAAAGCGCTGCAGAGTACTGAACTGGCCAGCAATGAGTCCAGATCTCAATCCCATAGAGCACCTGTGGAGAGATCTTAAAAACAGAAGTTGGGAAAAGGAACCCTTCCAATCTGAGAGACCTGGAGCAGTTGGCAAAAGAAGAGTGGTCCACAATTCCAGTAGAGGGGTTTAAGAAGCTCATTTATGGTTACAGGAAGTGATTGATTTTAGTTATTTTTTCCAAGTGCTGTACTACCAAATATTAAATTGAGGGTAGCAATAATTTTTTTAAAGTGGAATGTGTCAGATTTGGCTTTTTTTCTCCACTTTTTTGTGTTATACCAATACAAATAAAAGATATAAACAAGAGAAAGCCTAAACATTTGTGATTGCAACAACTTTCTGGGTGAAGTGGTGCATTATCTGACAGGAATGCAGGGGTGCCAATATTTTTGGCTATGGGGCATATTTATCAAGCTCCGTATGGAGCTTGATGCCCCGTGTTTCACAAAGGCCGCTGCTCCATAACCTGTCCGCCTGCTCTGAGCAGGCGGACAGACATCGCCAGAAATCAACCCGATCGAGTACAATCGGGTTGATTGACACCCCCCTGCTGGCAGCCCATTGGCCGCGAGTCAGCAGGGGGCGGCGTTGCACCAGCAGCTCTTGTGAGCTACTGGTACAATGCTGAATATGGCGAGCGTATTGCTCGCCGTATTCAGCGAGGTCTGGCGGACCTGATCCGCAGTGTCGGATCAGGTCCACCAGACCTTGATAACTTGGGACCTATGACTGTATATAGATATACCGTATATATATATATATATATATATATATATATATATATATATATATATATATATATATATAAAATCTCAAAACACACTAACAGCACTAATTGAGTTGATACAAAATTATATATAAGTCAGTGCGACAAAAAAATTGTGTCTAAAATATTTTGTTTTTGTTATATTGTTGTGATCATACTATGCACAATAAAAAAACAGTGAAGTTTACAAAAACACTATAAAGTAGTATTAATTGTTGCAGTGAAAACAGACTAAAGCATAATCCACACCAAACAATATAGGTGTGTTTACAATCATGCAGCCTTTGAAGAGACAGAGTAAAAAACTAACTGGATAAGCTAAAAGTTAGATACCTACAAAATACCTACAAAACTAACGACATGTTTCTGGGTCACACCCCTTCTTCAGGTGTAGTGAATAAGGTGCGTGACCCAGAAACACGTTGTAAGTTTTGCGGGTATTGTCTGGCCTGACAAGTGAGCTGCGGCTTGCTACTATTTGTTTTTTATTTATTTTAAATTGTACTTTTTTTAGACACTTTTAGTTGGCATTTTTTGGATTCCAATGCTGCCTTATATACTATAACGCATGGGATAATGAAATATCTAACTTTTAGCTTATCCAGTTTGTTTTTCCCTCTGTCTATTCAAAGGCTGCATTATAAACTCACCTATATTATTTGTTGTGGATTATGCTTTAGTCTGTTTTCATTGCATCAATTGATACTGCTTTATAGTGTTTTTTGTAAATGTCACAGTTTTTATTGTGCATAGTATGACCACAACAATATAACAAAATAAAATATTATTTTAGACACACTGTTTTTGTTGCACTGATTTATATATAATTTTGTATCAACTCAATTAGCGCTGTTAGTGTGTTTTGAGATTTCATTTGTTTCTTGAATAACAGAAGCTTATTATCACATTTACAAAATTACATATCAAGAGTATACACTCGTATACAATCACGTGGCACGCTCATATTTTTGATCATATATATATATATATATATATATATATATATATATATATATATACAGTATATATATATATATGTGTTACGGGTAAAGTCAGTAATCCGGTTAATCCTTGGATTACCTGGGTAAATCTAACATTACCCAAGCGGCTTTGGGTATATATATCTATCTATGGGGAGAAGAAGTTATTACGGTCACGATATCCAAAGTTCTGAAGTTAGCGCAAGTTGAATTTCACATATGAGCAAACAATTTACTTAATTGCTTAATTGCTCACCACCTGTAATGTAGCCCACAGTATATAGTAGCAGAGAGGTACACAATAGATATGTGCAGAACAAAAAGAATCCTTACAGACAAATTGTTCATCACTAAAGTAAATTATATAAATTATTAAAATTATTAAATTACTTAATTTCCTCCAATAATTATTCATGAGGTACTTTGGGATTTGTTCCGAATGAAAACATATTCAGGGCAGTAGAGAAGCAGCTTTAAAGCAGCTTAATCTTAAATAAAGTTAAAGTAGAAGCTAGTTCTACTGCTACAAGCTAGCAGCTGGATAAAAAAGATTATTATTAATTTTTTTTTCAGTGGGGTCAGGATAATCAAAAACAAAAGTGAAGTTGATATACTTATTGACTGACACAAAATGCAATCAACTAACAAGGACATTACTTGGGTTGCTATTGAATAATGTAAATTTAAAGCCTTTTTCATCTGCAGAAAATATTTTCCCACCTGAAGAAAAGCCTTTCTCACCTATAGAGGAAAAGTTTTTACTGCATGAATGATTCAACTAAATGTTTTGTCTCATGTATACATTTGTTTGTTTTGTTGTTTTTTTTTTTTTTTCCATAAGCTTTATTGAACATAAAATCATTGCATACAAAGTAGAATTAAAACAGTTACATATGCAACAGTGTGGTAACAGTGATTCCATATACATGATACATTTTTTCGACATTTATGAGTTGTGGGTATATTTATCGTTCAATAGACAAATTTAGATTGCATAGGTAAGTTATTTAAACTAGATAAGAAAGAAATTAATGCAATTAAGTGAATGAGAAAATATAATGAACAATTCAAATGGATGTATAAAATATATATTCATACATACATGGTTCCTGCAGAAGCGTAAATTGTTGTCTCAGTGATTATCGGGCTCTGAAATTGACCTTCTGTTCAAGTTAAGGTAATAGAAGAAGACGTCCGGTCTGTCAGCTAAGGGTGGTCAGTGAATATGAGTTTAAGAAGTGGATGTTCGGGTGGTGGTTTTGAGTGTGGGGGGTGTCTGATTAAGGTATTCCTCCCACAAAAAGTATATCGAGTGATAGTCGGCTATTCGTTTGTTACGAGTGAAGCAATATTTTTCTAGTTGGAGAGACTGAGTGGTTGTTTCTCTCCAGACCTGGATAGATGGAAGTGTATTACTTTTCCAGTTTTTGGGAATTAGTCGTTTTGCTGAGTTTGTCATGATAGTCAGTAAAGCTAGTCGAAGTTTACAAGTTATTTTGGTAAATTTATTAAAGATGAAAAACCAGATGTCAAGTTTGAGACTTAGAGATAGAACTTTTTCGAATTCGACTCTGATAGCTTCCCAATATGTTTGGGCTGTTGGGCACGTCCACCAGATGTGTGTGGGGGTGCCAATGTTTTGGCAACCTCTCCAACACTCCGGCCAGTGTGTAGGGAAAATGGTGTGAAGCCGGTGGGGTGTGAAGTACCATCTATATAGTAACTTAACATTCATTTCCATTACATATATGGATGAGGAAGATTTTGTCATGCAGGAGAAGATTTTTTGCCATTCCTTAGGGGTTTGTGTAATGCCAATCTCTGTTTCCCATTTTTGTGTGTACGAGGGGAGGGACGTGCTGTTCGGCTGCATAAGTAATCGGTATGTAAAAGATAGAAAGCCCCTGTGTAGGGTATCATAAATGCAGCTGCTTTCGAAAGCCGTATGGGAGCGAAAAAGTAGTTGCTTATGCGGATGTTTGGTAAGGAAGTCTGTTAGTTGATGGTATTTAAGCCATTCTATATGTATTTTGTCCAGGATGGTGGCGAGTTCGGTTAAGGGTTTGATTTTCCCGTTTTGAGTGACTGTAAGGCAGGGAGAGGAGTTTATAATGTGAGGTGTTTGAGTTGTGTGGGTGGGGAACGGTATTGGAGAATCTGAGTTTTCACAAAGGGGTGTTAGTGGGGAGGGTATAGTTGAGATATGGTTATATTGTTTTATGGACGTGTCCCATAATTTTAATGTTTCTCTAGTGATTGTTGGTAGATAAGTAGGTAAGTTTCTTTTAGAGGGATGTAGCCAGCATTTGCTGCCCAGATGTGAAGTATGTGACAACGAGTGTTCTAGAAGAACCCATTCTTTGTGAACTGAATGTCTGCACCAGTGTATTATTCTGGTGTAGAATCTAGCTAGTCTATATTGGGTAAGATTTGGGATCCCGAGGCCGCCCAACTCTTTGGAGCGATAGAGAGTGGCAGTAGCTATCCGAGGTCTTTTGTGTTGCCATATATAGGAGATTAAGGATTTTTGAAGGTTGTGTATCACGGATTTGGGGATTGGGATCGGTAGTGTTTGGAAGAGGTATAGTAATTTGGGGAGAAGAATAATTTTGACCGAATTAATTCTGCCCAACCAGGAGATTGGTTTATTTTTCCAGGAGCGCAGTGTATTTTGGATTGAGTCGGTTATGGCTTTATAATTGGTGTCCAGTGTAACTTGTGTATGGTGGGAAATATATACACCAAGGTATTTTATAGCGCGCGGTTGTATGCGAAAGTGTGCGAGTGCTTGTATTGCAGTGATTTCCCCCGCCTGCAGTCCAAGTGGGAGCAGTTCTGATTTGGTAATATTTATTTTGAAGTTTGAAAATTTGCCGTATAGGTGTAGTGTTTGAATGAGGGGGGGGAGTGAGTTATGGGGTCGTGTCAATGTGAGAAAGAGGTCATCAGCGTATAAGGTAGCTTTATATTCCTGATGAGCAATTGTGAACCCCTGTATGTCTGTATTGTGTCGAATATATGATGCTAGGACTTCTATTGCAAGGATAAATAATATAGGGGAAAGGGGGCATCCCTGTCTCGTTCCGTTTGTGATTGAAAATGGTTGGGACAAGGTATCGTTCAGCTTTATTTTGGCTTGGGGGTTGTTATAAAGGGAGAATATTTTTCCAGTGAAGTTTGGGTCGAAGCCGAATTGTGTAAGTGTCTCCTTCAGAAATTGCCAGTTCAGCCTATCAAAGGCTTTCTCCGCGTCCATAGAAATGAACACAGAGGGGATGTGGTTGTGAACTGCGTGTTCCATTAATAATAGAATCTTGGTCATATTATCTTTAGCTTCTCTAAGAGGAGTGAAGCCGGCCTGATTAATATGTACAATTGTTGGGAGTATTAAGTTAATGCAGGTGGCCAATATTTTGGCATAAAGTTTGATGTCTATGTTAAGTAGGGAGATTGGGCGAAAGTTAGTGGGCGTTGTAGGGGGTTTACCTGGCTTTGGGATCACTACTACTTGTGCTTCTAGCATTGATTGGGGGAACGGGTTAGTGTCTGTTACCTCGTTGAATAATTGAGTGAGATAAGGGGAGAGGTGCGAAGAGAAGGTGTGATAGTACTTTCCAGTGAAACCATCCGGCCCTGGGCTTTTCCCGTTGTTGAGTGATTTTATGGCCGTGAGGAGTTCCGTTTGGGTAATGGGTTTGTTAAGGGTGTTAAGTTGATCAGTTGTGATAGTGGGCAGATGTGCATTGGAGATATAAGAAATCAGATCTGGGGTAGGGTCTTGAGAAGGTGCATTTCTATGAATATTATATAGGGTGGAATAGTAGTCATGGAAGGATTGTAGAATTTCTTTAGTAGTTTTTAGGGTGTGGGGACAATTTGGTGTTTGTATTTCGTTAATATAAGATTTCAATCTCTTTTTTTTCAAAGCTCTAGCTTATAACTTGCCCGATCTGTTGCTTTTGTAATAAAACATGCTGTTAGTTTTTGCGCGAAGCGTCTGGTATTCTATTTGTAGGAAACCGTCCAATGCTTGTTTAGCGTTTTGTAAGTCAGTCAGTATATCAGGGTTTGTAGGGGATTGTTTATGGGCCAAATCCAGTCTGGCAAAGGTGTCTAATAGCTCGTTATATTGTTGTCGGTGCATTTTTTGGAAATGAGCCTTTAATTTAATTAATTCGCCCCTGAGCACGCATTTATGTGCTTCCCATATTGTATATTTGTTGGCCGTTGAGGGGATATTCAATCTAAAATATTCTTCAATGGTGCTAGTGAGATTCTTAATTGTGTCTGGATTGTTAAGAAGGGAGTTATCTAATTTCCATGTATATGATGATAGTGGGGTATTTGTCCATGATATGTTTAGTTTTACTGCTGAATGGTCTGACCATGATGTGGGGGAAATAACGCATCTGTTGACTAAAGCTAGGGCTGGTTGATTTGTGAAGATGTAGTCTATACGACTATATGTTCTGTTAGGATGGGAGAAAAAGGTGTAGTCCCGGGTGTCCTGGTGGATAAAACGCCAGGTGTCATGAAGGTTAAGGTTTCTCAAACCTGTCCATAGTACATTAGTGACCTTTTTTGGTATCGTTATTGTGGGATTGGAGCTGTCCTTAGTGGGGTGAATGGGGACATTAAAATCTCCCGCTACAAAGATAGGTCCTTTTGCGATATCTACTATGCGGTTAAATATTTGTTTAAAGAAAGGGGCTTGCTTTGCATTTGGGGGGTAAATATTTATCAGGGTGATAGGTCTACCATAAAGTAGACCCACTAGGCCTATAAATCGGCCTTCAGTGTCTCTAGAGGTTTGGATATGTGTGAAGGGAAGAGACTTATGCAGTAAAATACTGACTCCACCTCTTTTTGAGGTGTTGGAGCTCTGATAGTGAGTGGTGAATGATTTCCCAAGATATTTGGGTTCCTTGCTTTTCTTAAAATGAGTCTCTTGTAGGAATAAGATGTCTACCTGTCTTTTTGAAAGGTCTAAAAGGGCTTTAGATCGTTTGTGGGGTGAGCTGAGTCCCTTAGCATTTTGTGTGAGAAGGGTCAGTTTACGAGTTTCATCGTTCTTAATTTTGGGCGACATGATATGTTTGCTGGGGTATGTTGTTTGGTTGTGTGTATGAGGTCATAAAGGGCCCATTACATATATGTATCTTACAAATGGGTGGGTACACCTCTGCAGGAGAAAGACATTCATTTGACAGGTAATAACGTAAACAGTATCTCATTACAAACATTATAACATTGTAAACCATGAAAAACATTAACATATTAACAAAAAACAAAAAGTCTCTCTGCCTATCATAGGTCATAACTGAGAGTAAATTGGGGGCAGTACCATAAAGTGCCCTATAAAGTTGACATATTTTAAATGATATTGAGTAGGAATCCTGAAATGGGGAAGATGAGGGAGGTAGGTAGGTTGGAGGGGTGGGTAGGGAGGAGAAAGAATGGGTGGGAAGGGGAAAGAGGATGAGTTAGGCATGGTAGGAGAGGGGTTATCTAAATCTGTCTTTGCTCAAATTCTGATAATTGCAGAAGGTTCTAAATTGCTGAGTTGCAAGAAGACACGACTAATTAATGACGACCTGTACTTGCCTGTCCCGAGGGGGCAACATTCACCAAAGTGGCAATCTATTTGTTCAGTATTACTGAGTTAGATGTAAAAGAGTTCACGGAGGTGAATTTTCAGAGGAGGTCAAGCTGGTAGTGGGTTGCCTTATTGTGGTGGTTTCTTTTGACTTGGCTTTCTTAGAAAGGGCTGTATGCCAGGACTCATTTGGATTGAATCGTCTCTTGGAGATTTGCGAGTTCTGTGGCTCAGGTAGAGTTTCCGTTGGTGGTTCAAGTCCAAGTGCTGTACAAAAGGTTTGAGTGTCCTCTGGAGTTTTGCAGGTCACACGGGTGTTATTGCTTATGGTCCAAAGATGTGTTGGAAAACCCCATCTGTAAGGGATTCTCTTATTTCTTAACATGGTAGTAAGTGGTGAAAATTCCTTTCTGCGTTGTAAGGTGCGGGTTGATAAGTCCTGGAAGAACTGTAAGACATTACCTCTAAATCTTACAGGCTGAAGTTTGCGGGATTGTCGTAAGAGCATTTCTTTTTCTTGAAAGTTCTTTAAACGGATCACAATATCCCGTGGAGGAGCTGAGTCAGGGGGTTTTGGTCTCAAAGTTCTATGGGCTCTGACCCATAGGATATCCTCAGTGTAGGAAGATTCTTTCAGATGTCGAAATAGATCCTGCAAATAAACCGGGAAATCCCTGGGTAAGACTGACTCTGGTACTCCTCTGATACGCATGTTTTTGCGCCTGCTTCGATTCTCGAGGTCGTCGAGCTTATCTTGGAGCGAAAGTATGATCTCTTGTTGAGAGATTACTTGGTCAGTTAGTTGCTGTACATCTTCTTTAATGGTTTCTTGGTTACTTTCAAGAGATTCAACTTGGAAACCTAAGGTGTGGATGTCCTGTTTTAATTCAGCCAGTTCATCTCTAATACAGGAACGGACTATGTCCGCAATGTCCTTTTTCGATGGTAAATTTTGTAAAAATGAAGGAGAGAGCTGGCTTTCAGCCGGTAAAGTTCTGTTTGGTTGAGATTCCTGTGACAGGGTTTGAGGAGTTTTGTCACCAGTTTTAAGGGAGGCAGGAGAGGTATTCGTTGTGTCTGAACTATGTAAAAAAGAGGACATAAGGCTTGATTTCCCTGTGATAGACTTTGACATTTTGTCGTGTTTGACATTGCGTTTAGTCGTCATGTTGGGCCAGGGATACACGTGACGTGACTCTTGGGTTTCTTGTGACAAAATTGTCTTATGGCGAGTAATACTTATGAGATATATAGAGGTGTAAGATCTAGCCCCCAGAACAGGCAAAAGAATCTTATAATCACTGGCAGTAAATAAAAGATGCACAGCGGTGGTATTTTACAGATGGAGGAGTTAAGGTCTGCACTTGAATCACAGCAACAAATTATGGAAAGAATGGTTGTATCTCCAGGCTGGGTTTAAAAGCCAAGCAGTGAATGTTACTGAGGATTTATGTTTCAAAAGAGCTGCAGTGTCAGTAGTTAAAGGCAGCAAAACTGTTATTTATTTCCTCTGATGGACATAAAGATATTTGAAGTATTAGAGCTGCAGATCCTGTTTCATTAATTAGGCATGGAAATTAGATTAGATAGTGCAGCTGGTCTGTATCTGGAGCTGTTCCTGTAGTAGGCCTAATCCCTGGGATCAAGTGTGGCAGAAGCTTGCACAGGCCATGCAGTTGCTGATTATTTGTTGTGGCCAGGTTACAGTTGGGGAGTGTACCTGTCTCTGTGTGGATGTGCTAGTATAGTAGGGTATATGAAAATGTTTCTCTAGTGATCCTGAAGAAAGTGGAGTTCCGGTGTAGGCCCAATCCCGTGGGTGTTATTTTTCAGTCCTTGGGCCCTTCATTTTAGATTCTGGGCCTTCCTGGGAGCTTAGTTGTGGCCCCTGATGACCAGCAAGGGGAAATAGTTGTGGCTTGATGGTAGATGCGGCCTGAATTCGGCCCGGAGTGCTGGGTATCTCTGGTTCAGGGGGAGATGAAAGGATTATCCCCCTAAGTTGTTGCGACAGGCTCTAAAGGTGCTGGGGAGTGTTGTAGGAGAGTTTAGGAGCAAGGATGATGAGGATTCCTAATGATATAAGGGCCTTTACAGCGGAGCTCCGGAGTTATGCTGCCATCTCTGCAGCTGCCGGCTCCGCCCCCGTTTGTTTTGTTGTTAAAGGACTATTTCTTTATTTTTTTATGGATGAATGACTATGGAAGATTCAGAGTTTTTTTGTACGCTTGTCTGAATCCAAATGCACAATTACCTAGATACATGTTTTTAACCAGCTAAAACAGAGGTGTCCAAATACAGAACCCAGGGATCACAGACAGGACAAATATGACAAAGGTTTTCTTATTTAACAAAAGTGAATAACTAGTTTGATTTGATTTGATTAGAACACATGTAGATAGATAATTATGTTTTGGCCCAAAAAATCTCCTAGATATTTTATTTAGTCTCCATGAATTATAGCAACTTAATTCATGTATGTTTGTATGGACAAAGAATTATTTTAAAATTAAAAATTCAAGTTGTTATTTTAAACCAACAGGGGATATTCTGGTCAAAATTTAAATGCACATAAATGAATAACATCTTTAAATAAAAACATATTTGCAATTTACATGTTTTGGCATAAATTCTTCTAGTAAAAGTTATCACTGTTTAAGTGTTAGCATTTTTATCTGCAAGTGCATGTGAAACATAGCTAGATATTCTCTTTGCACCAGTATTTTGAATACTGCAGCTGCTCAAAGTGCCAGTGGGGCTTGTATCATGTCAGAAATTAACAAAATTAGTCATTTCCAGATGGCTCTCTGAGCAAGTGTTGTGTTTAAAATGTTGGTGCATTGTGCATAGGTAAATACACCTTTGAACCAGCTATAAATCTTATAAGAAGCATTTTTTGTTAATATATGTATATTACAAAAATTAACAGTTAAATGCATCCATGTGGATTCCAATTTCCCTTTAAGGACCCAAGATGCAAACATTAGAGGCACTCCCTGCCTTAGTAACAGTGGATAATTGATGGTTAATGTAAAGACATACACTTTGACGTCGACTCTATAGTGACTGTGTAACGTCTCTTTAAATTGCATTTTAAAAGTGAATCTATTCAACAACATGAGATAAAATATTTATTTTAATACAAAAGCTTCCTCTATCTAGTGAAATTTAAAAAAATATATATTTATTTATTTTCCAGATCCTCATGGATGTGTTCCAGTTAGGATTTATTTCCATATATTTATCAGAACCTTTGCTTAGTGGCGTTGTTACTGGATCATCCCTGACAATTTTAACTTCTCAAATGAAATATCGACTAGGCTTAAAGATTCCTCATAATGATGGTATTGGGTCACTGTATAATGTATAAACATTCAAAGAGATTAATGATAGATTCAAAAGCAAAATTAAGATCCCCTTTCCAGTAAAGTTGGTCATTATTATAGTTGCTACATTGGTTTCATATTATTTTGATTTCAATGGAAAATATCAGTCCCCAATCTGCGGAGATATTCCCATTGGGTTCCTGCCCCCCCAAACACCAGACTGGAGCTTGATTCCAAGGTTAGCTACTGATGCTATTCCAATTGCAATTATTGGATTTGCAATGACTGTGTCCCTTGCAGAATTGTTTGCCAGAAAACATGGATATGAAGTCGGTGCCAATTAGGAGATGATAGCTATTGGCTTGTGCAACCTTATCCAATTTTTTTTTCATTCTTTTGCTAGTTGTGCTGCTTTGGCTAAATAACTTCTAAAAGAATCAACCGAGGCAGGTACTCAACTCAATGGCATAGTCAGTTCTATTGTCTTACTGCTTGTTCTAGTATCCATTGCATCTCTGTTTTATTCGCTGCAAAGTTGCATATTAGGAGTTATCACTATAACCAGCCTTTCGAGCACTCTTAAAAAATTTGCAGACACTCCAAGGATGTGGCGGGATAGCAATCTTGATACTATTATCTGGTGGGTAAGCATGCTGGCATCTTCCTTGATCACAACAGAAATTGGTCTTCTGGTAGCAGTTTGCTTTTCTATACTTTGCATTATCTTCCGCACACAGAGGCCAAGGGCAACTCTCCTAGGCAAAGTCAGTGGCACTGAAATATATGAAGACCAATTCACATATAAAGAGCTTAACATTATACCAAATGCAAATATATTTCGCTTTGACACTTTTCTCTATAATGCAAACAAACATTATTTTAAGAAAACTTAGTTTAATAAGACAGGCATTAACCCTTCATTAGTATTGGCATTACAGAAAAAGGCTAAGAAGAAGAAGGCTAAGGCTGGACAAACAAAGTGTAAGTTCCTTACCAATTTAAATTTGATGAAACCAGTAAACATTCATTTAGAAATCTCTGAACCACAGATTGGCATTCACTCACTTATCATTGATTATGGTGCAATGCAGTTCATAGATACAGTGGGCCTTGCTGTGCTTGAGGAGGTCGCCAATGACTACAGACAGATAGGAGTGCAAGTTTTCTTGGCCAATTGCAATCCATCTGTGCGCTGCATGCTCCAAAATGGAGGCTACTGCAAAACTAGTGATGATAATGAAGTAGTATTTCATAGTGTTCATGATGCAGTAAGATTTGCTATGAGAGAGTACCAAGAGAAACACATAGTAATGTAGCAGATTGAGCCTGGTTTATCCTTGGATCCTAGTCAAGCTCTTGAGAATGGAGAAGAAGTTAATTCAAAGGTAAACAGTGTTGATGATTTTCATAGTTGTGAATAATAGCAATTAGGTGTTTAAACAAAGCACAAGTGGCAAGCTTTTTTACTGAAAACATTTTACTTCCTGGTTATGCTTACTAAATCTCAATAGGCAGTAATCTCAATGTGCTTACTTTAGAATGTACTACTGTTGTGATTAGTATTTTTAACACTATCCTGACTTAACTGTACATTTAACTTATGATTATGAACAAATTATTAAAGGGACATTATAGTCAAAATTAAATTTTCATGATTCAGATTCAGAATTGTAATCAATTTTCCAATGTACTTGTATATATGTACACTTTAAGAGACACTAATTCCTAATGAGCATGTAGAAGAGATCATATGTATGCCTAATTTATATATGAGTCTTTAATTGGCTGATGACTGTCACATGATACAGTGGGCAGAGAAATGGAAACAATCTTTAAAATGTGTATTTTCATTGTGCAGTTACAGATTGAGCAATTCTATATTTTATTTAATGATTCAGATAGCATATAATTGTAAACAACTTTATAATGTCATTCTATTATCACATTTTCTTTGTCCTCTTGGTATATTTTGTTGAAAAGCAAGGATGTTGGCTCAGAGGCATGCATTTCTAGCTATGTAGTGCTCCAGAAATCTACCTAGGTATCTCTTCAACAAGGAATACCATGGGGATTAAGTAAATTTGATAATAGAAGTAGATTAAAAACTTTTTTTTAAATTGTATACTCTGTCTGAATCACAAAATAGTTTTTTGGGGTCTCATATCCCTTTAATGGACCTTTAAAATAGTTTTAGTTTTTTATAATTAAATGATCTCTGTCTTGTAATTATGTAACCAAACCTCTATCCTCTGCTTCCATCTTTACTGCATATCATACCCCTTTCCTACACTCCCACAAATCCGTATTAACAGGGAAATGGGCTAAGACATTTTTGCTAAAAAAAAATCCATGATGTGAAGACAAAATGGGAAATTTTATAAACTGTAGTTCAGGTTTATTTTTAAATTGTTAAATACAGATCCAACAACTGAAACCTTCAGTATATTCTGTTATTTATTCTGGGAAATAAACTAATATGCTACCAGTTACAATGTTTTAGGTCGTAGACAGAAATACCAAGGGGCTGAAGGATCATAATGCAGCTAAGAAAACAATAATAGATGTTCAAATATGGAGCACATCTCCTAAATACTATAGTATTGTTATAAAAGTTTGTCTTTTTCTGTTAGTCTCATCTTTTCCCACATTCCCTAAATCCTGTAGGGCTGTATAATTTATACTTACAGATATTTTGTTATATTTTGCATATGTAACAAAAATATAATTTTTTGAACAATATGGGTTGCAGAGTCCTTCTGTAAATAACAGCAGATGCTTTATATTTGTTACTCATTTGTTTTATTGTTGATGCTGTCATTAAATAAAAAAAAATAATAAAGTCACATATGGATATTTTAGTTTATTTATTTCTCTAAACAATACTTAGCATATTTCTTTAATATTAAAAATAAATCTTCACAGGAGTGATTTATTTATTTTGCTAATTATATTAATATTTTGATTTTTTTTTACTGCTAACAAATCATTGTACTTATGGGATAGTTTCTAGAAATTAAATTACTTTTGTGCTGTTTTTTTTATAACCCATATTTTAATTTGCATATAAGGGTTATGTTAAACAAAATGTTCTAAACAAAACAGGAATCTCAAAAATAATCAATCATAAGTGCATAATGTTTAGGAACTCACGGCTAGATTTAGAGTTTTGACGGTAACGAGCCGCGTAGCTAACGCTGTTTTTTTTCTGGCCGCACCTTTAAAATAACTCTGGTATTGAGAGTCCACAGAATGGCTGCGTTAGGCTCCAAAAAGGAGCGTACAGGCATATTTAACGCCACTGCAACTCTCGATACCAGAGTTGTTTACGGACGCGGCCAGCCTCAAAAACGTGCTCGTGCACGATTCCCCCATAGAAAACAATGGGGCTGTTTGAGCTGGAAAAAAAACCTAACACCTGCAAAAAAGCCGCGTTCAGCTCCTAACGCAGCCCCATTGTTGTCTATGGGGAAACACTTCCTACGTCTGCACCTAACACTCTAACATGTACCCCGAGTCTAAACACCCCTAACCTTACACTTATTAACCCCTATTCTGCCGCCCCCGCTATCGCTGACCCCTGCATATTATTTTTAACCCCTAATCTGCCGCTCCGTAAACCGCCGCTACTTACATTATCCTTATGTACCCCTAATCTGCTGCCCCTAACACCGCTGACCCCTATATTATATTTATTAACCCCTAATCTGCCCCCCACAACGTCGCCTCCACCTGCCTACACTTATTCACCCCTAATCTGCCGAGCGGACCGCACCGCTATTATAATAAAGTTATTAACCCCTAATCCGCCTCACTAACCCTATAATAAATAGTATTAACCCCTAATCTGCCCTCCCTAACATCGCCAACACCTAACTTCAAACATTAACCCCTAATCTGCCGACTGGAGCTCACCGCTATTCTAATAAATGTATTAACCCCTAAAGCTAAGTCTAACCCTAACACTAACACCCCCCTAAGTTAAATATAATTTAAATCTAACAAAATAAATTAACTCTAATTAAATAAATTATTCCTATTTAAAGCTAAATACTTACCTGTAAAATAAATCCTAATATAGCTACAATATAAATTATATTTATATTATAGCTATTTTAGGATTTATATTTATTTTACAGGTAACTTTGTATTTATTTTAACCAGGTACAATAGCTAAAATAGTTAAAATAATTACAAAATTACCTGTAAAATAAATCCTAACCTAAGTTACAATTAAACCTAACACTACACTATCAATAAATTAATTAAATAAAATACCTACAATTACCTACAATTAAACCTAACACTACACTATCAATAAATTAATTAAATACAATATCTACAAATAAATACAATGAAATAAACTAACTAAAGTACAAAAAATAAAAAAGAACTAAGTTACAAAAAATAAAAAAATATTTACAAACATCAGAAAAATATTACAACAATTTTAAACTAATTACACCTACTCTAAGCCCCCTAATAAAATAACAAAGCCCCCCAAAATAAAACAATGCCCTACCCTATTCTAAATTACTAAAGTTCAAAGCTCTTTTACCTTACCAGCCCTGAACAGGGCCCTTTGCGGGGCATGCCCCAAAGAATTCAGCTCTTTTGCCTGTAAAAAAAACACATACAATACCCCCCCCAACATTACAACCCACCACCCACATACCCCTAATCTAACCCAAACCCCCCTTAAATAAACCTAACACTAAGCCCCTGAAGATCTTCCTACCTTATCTTCACCATACCAGGTTCACTGATCGATCCAGAAGAGCTCCTCCAATGTCCTGATCCAAGCCCAAGCGGGGGGCTGAAGAGGTCCATGATCCGGCTGAAGTCATCATCCAAGCGGGAGCTGAAGAGGTCCATGATCCGGCTGAAGTCTTCATCCAAGCGGGAGCTGAAGAGCTCCATGATCCGGCTGAAGTCTTCTATCAACGGCATCTTCAATCTTCTTTCTTCGGGAGCCATCATCTTCCAGCCGACGCGGAACATCCTCTTCTCCCGACGCCTACTCGCCGAATGATGGTTCCTTTAAATGACGTCATCCAAGATGGCGTCCCTCGAATTCCGATTGGCTGATAGGATTCTATCAGCCAATCGGAATTAAGGTAGGAATATTCTGATTGGCTGATGGAATCAGCCAATCAGAATCAAGTTCAATCCGATTGGCTGATCCAATCAGCCAATCAGATTGAGCTTGCATTCTATTGGCTGTTCCGATCAGCCAATCAGAATATTCCTACCTTCAGCCGGATCATGGACCTTTTCAGCCTCCCGCTTGGGCTTGGATCAGGACATCGGAGGAGCTCTTCTGGCTCGATCGGTGAACCTGGTATGGTGAAAATAAGGTAGGAAGATCTTCAGGGGCTTAGTGTTAGGTTTATTTAAGGGGGGTTTGGGTTAGATTAGGGGTATGTGGGTGGTGGGTTGTAATGTTGGGGGGGGGTATTGTATGTGTTTTTTTTACAGGCAAAAGAGCTGAATTCTTTGGGGCATGCCCCGCAAAGGGCCCTGTTCAGGGCTGGTAAGGTAAAAGAGCTTTGAACTTTAGTAATTTAGAATAGGGTAGGGCATTGCTTTATTTTGGGGGTCTTTGTTATTTTATTAGGGGGCTTAGAGTAGGTATAATTAGTTTAAAATTGTTGTAATATTTTTCTGATGTTTGTAAATATTTTTTTATTTTTTGTACTTTAGTTAGTTTATTTCATTGTATTTATTTGTAGATATTCTATTTAATTAATTTATTGATAGTGTAGTGTTAGGTTTAATTGTAGGTAATTGTAGGTATTTTATTTAATTAATTTATTGATAGTGTAGTGTTAGGTTTAATTGTAACTTAGGTTAGGATTTATTTTACAGGTAATTTTGTAATTATTTTAACTATTTTAGCTATTGTACCTGGTTAAAAAAATACAAAGTTACCTGTAAAATAAATATAAATCCTAAAATAGCTATAATATAAATATAATTTATATTGTAGTTATATTAGGATTTATTTTACAGGTAAGTATTTAGCTTTAAATAGAAATAATTTATTTAATAAGAGTTAATTTATTTTGTTAGATTTAAATTATATTTAACTTAGGGGGGTGTTAGTGTTAGACTTAGCTTTAGGGGTTAATACATTTATTAGAATAGCGGTGAGCTCCAGTCGGCAGATTAGGGGTTAATGTTTGAAGTTAGGTGTCGGCGATGTTAGGGAGGGCAGATTAGGGGTTAATACTATTTATTATAGGGTTAGTGAGGCGGATTAGGGGTTAATAACTTTATTATAATAGCGGTGCGGTCCGCTCGGCAGATTAGGGGTTAATAAGTGTAGGCAGGTGGAGGCGACGTTGTGGGGGGCAGATTTGGGGTTAATAAATATAATATAGGGGTCGGCGGTGTTAGGGGCAGCAGATTAGGGGTACATAAGGATAACGTAAGTAGCGGCGCTTTGCTGTCGGCAGATTAGGGGTTAATTATTTAGGTAGCTGGCGGCGACGTTGGGGGGGCAGGTTAGGGGTTAATAAATATAATATAGGGGTCGGCGGTGTTAGGGGCAGCAGATTAGGGGTACATAAGTATAACGTAGGTGGCGGTCGGCAGATTAGGGGTTAAAAAAATTTAATCGAGTGGCGGCGATGTGGGGGGACCTCGGTTTAGGGGTACATAGGTAGTTTATGGGTGTTAGTGTACTTTAGAGCACAGTAGTTAAGAGCTTTATAAACCGGCGTTAGCCCAGAAAGCTCTTAACTACTGACTTTTTTCTGCGGCTGGAGTTTTGTCGTTAGAATTCTAACGCTCACTTCAGCCACGACTCTAAATACCGGAGTTAGGATGATCCCATTGAAAAGATAGGATACGCAATTTACGTAAGGGGATCTGCGGTATGGAAAAGTCGCGGCTGAAAAGTGAGCTTTAGACCCTTTCCTGACTGACTCCAAATACCGGCGGTAGCCTAAAACCAGCGTTAGGAGCCTCCGCCAAACTCCAAACCTCAGAGTGCTGTAATATATATCCCTTTCTTAGTTCTATAAGTACATAGCAATAGTTATTGCTCTACTCCATTGGCAGAGTGAGTCACATGTTAACAATGTCATTGGAACATTGGAAGTGCTGGAGAGCACATCATATTGGAACTGTGTCTATATAAATGTATATACAGTGTATATATACACTCACACATATACACACACCCACACCTAGGAATCCCCAAATCTGGAATTCCGAAACCCAAACTTTTTCAAAATAAAATTATTACAAATCATCTTTTTTGTCAGTACAATTAAGTCGCAATCTTCTCTCCCTGTGTCTTTTGTTTGTATTTTGTGTTCTAAAAGGCAAATCCTATTTAAAACAATTATTACTTTTATAATTACAGTACTGCACTATATTTCTGATGGTCTCATGAATAAAAAAAAAGTGTTTAAAATGATATATAAGCTGTACTATATAATTTCAATATTGTCTAAATGATATAAGATGTAAACGTGTACACTAAACCATGATTTTAATTGGAGCAATATGTTGAGATAGCCAGCAATGGTAGTCACTTTATAAGGACTGGACCACTAGAATATATATTTAATTCAACTCTAAGATTTTTTACAAGTAATTAAAAAGTCCATATACAACAGGTATAGTATGAAAATATTTCTTGTAAATTATACATTTTATTGTATGATCTTTGAGGTTGATCTGATAATAATTTGAGTCAAATCTGTAGTGAGATACAACTGATATATTTCATTCAAACTCCTTGATTGGAATATAGAAATATGGCTTTGGTGAACAGCATATACATCCTAAATATTTGCTTGCAAATAACATGTGATCATTTTCTGGATAAAAGGAGAAATATATTGCAGGTTTACTATAACATTATTGGGATGCTTAAAAAGTGTTTCATGCAAACCAGAAGACCCATTTGGAGTACTTGAATTCATGATTGAAACAGATATTTCTCGCAAAATCAGGGATATAGCATGGTTGCCAAAGGATAATATCAGCAAATTAGCTATATATATTTATGGTTTTGTTTTTTATTTGTTATGAATATGTAAATATATCAAATGACTATTTTTAACTGCTCAGTCACATAATTATTTTTATGTCATTAATTATTTAGAATGTCAATACATTCTGGAACGATAAACAGTATTCAATGTTATAAAAAATAAATTATAAAACATTCAGCTGAATGAAACCAGTAAAACAGGTTATTTACAGATACCAGGTCAGGGTGACATGAATACATTTTTATCTAAGCAGTGGTGAATTTAGTTGTTGCACTGCCATGGGCACTAGTAATTAAATGCCCCTCAAACCCAAAGTTTTAGCTCAAATTTCAACTGGAAACCATGGACACCTGGAAGGGTCTTGCATCCCCACTAGACAACCAGGGACAACTGGAAACCATGGACACCTGGAAGGGTCTTGCACCCCCACTAGACAATTTGGGATAACTGGAAACCATGGACACCTGGAAGGGGCTTGCTCCCCCACTAGACAACCAGGGACAACTGGAAACCATGAACACCTAGAAGGGGCTTAGACCCCCACTAGACAACCAGGGACAACTGTAAACCATAGACTCCTGGAAGGGGCTTGCACCCCCACTAGACAACCAGGTAGTGTTAATTAGTGATGTCGCAAACTTAAAATTTTCCATTTGCGAACGGCGGACTCGAACTTCCGCAACTGTTCGCGAACGGGTGAACCAGGCGAACCGCCATTGACTTCAATAGGCAGGCGAATTTAAAACCCACAGGGACTCTTTATGGCCACAATAGTGATGGAAAAGTTGTTTCAAGGGGACTAACACCTGGACTGTGGCATGCCAGAGGGGGATCCATGGCAAAACTCCCACGGAAAATTACATAGTTGATGCAGAGTCTGGTTTTAATCCATAAAGGGCATAAATCACATAACATTCCTAAATTGTTTGGAACAACGTGCTTTAAAACATCAGGTATGATGTTGTATTGATCAGGTAGTGTAAGGGTTACGCCTGATTTACAGTGACAGACCAAACTCCCCGTTTAACGCACCGCAAACAACCACAAACAGTCCATTTGCACAACCATGAGATCTATATATTTGATAGATAGATACATAGATTACATAGATCAATAGATGCAATATACATTTGATAGATACCAATTACATAGATCAAAAGATGCAATATACATTTTATAGATACGAATTACATAGATCAAAAGATGCAATTTACATTTGATAGATACGAATTACATAGATCAAAAGATGCAATATACATTTGATAGATACGAATTACATGGATCAAAAGATGCAATATACATTTGATAGATACGAATTACATCAATAGATGCAATATACATTTGATAGATACGAATTACATGTATCAAAAGATGCAATATACATTTGATAGATATGAATTACATAGATCAATAGTTGCAATATACATTTGATAGATACGAATTCCATAGATCAATACATGCAATATACATTTGATAGATACAAATTGCATAGATCAATAGATGCAATATACATTTGATAGATACGAATTCCATAGATCAATAGATGCAATATACATTTGATAGATACGAATTGCATAGACTATCAATATATGCAATAAACATTTGATAGATACGATTGATAGTTAGATAGATTTGATAGATAAATAGCTAATTTGAAAGATATATAATTTCCCAGACAGAGAATTACAAAGACGTGCGTTTGGGACCCATAGTAAGGTTACTTCCTTTAGCACAATCAAGTATACCAGTTGCAGAGGTTCTGACCCTGCATTCTGGCTGCACCTCTCCCTGCAAGAGAGATCTGTTACAGAGTCTGCGGGCCTCTATGCAAAGAGCTGGCCAGCCTGAAAGGAGCAGCAAGGCAGATCAAAAGATGCAATATACATTTGATCGATACGAATTACAGAGATCAATAGATGCAATATATATTTGATTGATAGTTATATAATTTCCCAGACAGAGTATAACAATAAAACATGCTGTCTGGGACCCATGGTGTGTTAAGCACTAAGTAGTACTATTCTTAGCAGTTTAATACCTGTTACTCCCCCTATCGAGGAAGGTCTATATGGCCTTGATTTTCGGAACAGGGAGATGGAAGAAGATGCTTGGTCTGTCCTCCTACTTAAAATTTGGCCGAAACGCAAGTTGCT